>NC_139461.1:96272500-96717500 GCF_057233095.1 Heloderma suspectum
TTGTAAACTAAGAACACAGGAAAATCAACTCTTTAGCCCAGGTTTTTGGAACAGAGTAAGCAGAGTTATACTTGCGTTGACTATTTGTACATCTGTAACAGTACTTAAAGGGCCGCGGTGGCTTAGTGGTTAAGACGCTGAACTGCAGACTGGAAGGTCGGCAGGTCAGCAGTTCGAGACCCGAGTGCTGCGTGACGGAGTGAGCTCCCGTCTTCAGTCCCAGCTCCTGCCAACCTAGCAGTTCGAAAGCAAAAAATTGCAAGTAGATAAATAGGTACCGCCTCGGCGGGAAAGGTAACAGCGTTCCGTGCACCTCGGTGTTCAGTCATGCCGGCCACATGACCATGGAAGTGTCTTCGGACAGCTCTGGCTCTTCGGCTTAGAAACGGGGATGAGCACCGCACCCTAGAGTCGGACACGACTGATTGGGGACACCTTTACCTTTTTAACAGTACTTACTCTGACCAACAGTGGTCCTCGAGGGGCTCAGGAAGAGGTCTTTTCCATCCACTGCAACCAGATCCTTCCAGAGATTGAACCTGGAGCCTTCTGCATGCAAAGCAGATGCTCAGCCACTGAGCTCTGGGCCCTTCCCTATGGGCAGTTGGGGTTGCCTGCTGACCTGAATGGAGAAAAATACAGCCTGGATATACACCTTAGTTGACTAAACTGCTTTTGCTCTGGGCTTTGCTCTCCAGATCTACCCAAAAGCTATGGAGTCCACTTCTGGCTCCACCCTGACACCTGTTATGGCCTGTGTCCCAGCCAGATACTAGGATGTTTGTTTTCAAGAGTTGAAAGCATGCATCCGAAGAACTATGAATGACTGGAAGAGTATGCATACTCAATGGGGCTTTATAGTTATATTTCTTGAACAGCAGCCCCACCCCCTACTCTGCTGTCTTCTGTCTCTGGTATGGCATTCCACTTGCTGTAATTATAAAAGTAATTTCTGTAATGTCGTTGTCTGTTCAAGGATAAAAATCAGAAGGCCCACTGAGCTAGCTTAAGCCCTTCGGCCTGTGTGAATTAAAGCTCTGTTGAAGAGGCAAAACATTTATAAAGGAAGTAAAACCACCACCAAAAATTAAAGACCACAATGCAACAACGAGCTGTACATATTTAGCAGAGCCTATGTGGGCCTGATAGATCAATGGTCTGATTTGGGACAAGGCAGCGTCCTATATTTCTAAATAGGAAAAACATCCACGGTATGCAGACCCTTGCGCACACATAAAGGAGTTCTGTGGATTGTGTTTCTGCACATCCCACTTGAATGCACATGTCTTCATGAATGCAGGCCTAAGGAGGCCTTTAACCAGTGGTATGGTGTACACACGGCTGATTTATGTAGTAAGCACTAACAAAATGGGGAAATTAGCTCAAGCACTTGTTAAAGTCCAAAAATTCTAGACTTCATTTTTACAGCTTTTATTCTCAACACACACGTGTACACTTGCTTCAGACAAGAAAAATGGCTTGATTAGTATAACAACTCGTTAGCACAGCTTCTTCAACTATGTGCCTTCCCGATGTTCCCAGCTCCCATCACCCCTGACCATAGACCATGCTGGCTGGGGCTAATTTGAATTCTAGTCCAAAACATCTGGAGAGCACACAGTTGGGGAAGGCTGCCCTAGCACATGGACCAGTATACTAGTTTGAATAGACCTAACTACGAGATAGAGGAAGACAAAATTTTTGGCAATTAGGGTTTGCCAAATTAGGAGTGGAAGGCGACTATGGAAATGCAACCCAGGGGATTGCGAACCTATGCAACCGTGCAAGCTCAGGCGTTGATGGCAATGGTGGGCCATGGGGGCAGAAACTGATAGATTTAGAAGGAGAGGAGAACAAATACAGCACAAATTGCTATAGTTACCTGACATTACAATAAGGAGTACGCAAAGGACTGCACTTCCTGAATGTTTGCAAATAGTTAGAAAAATGCTATGGGCACAGGTGTCACGTTCCTTCGTCCTCCCCCTTCACAATCAACACACTCCAGGAAATCAGGCTTCAGGCTACACTACTTCATTAGTTGCCAGCTAACTTCTTTACAAATGCAGATTCTAGAAAATTCTCAGAGGGCAATGAAACAGCTAATCCACGCATCTACGAATATCAATAGAGGAGAGAAGTTGCCAGCAGTCTGGGCAAGAACTTCTCACCCAGACTTGCTTTGCAGGGATGCCTCTCCCTTAGGGTGGCTTCCTCGAGTGGCCAACCTAGTAGAGGGTCTGAGCCCTGCCTCTTAACTTTTCCTGCTTCGCTCTGCGACGGACCCTAGTATCACTCAAGTCACGCCCCTCGCTCTCCCCCTCCTCCGAAACCTGGGTTCTCATGGTAGAGGAATGGGGGAGGCTTTGAGGCTGGGCCATCTGTGTGTCAAGGTCTTGGGAAGAAAGTATTGCTGTATCTGGGCTCACGAGGGAGGGTGCCTCCCTCTGTTCTGGCAGTTCCCATTCAGATTCTGAATCTGAGCTGCCAGACATCTCCACATGCTCAGATTCATTCCTGACAACAGGTTTTCCAGCTTTAGTTGCAAATTAAAAAATGAGGCATAAGCCTTGAGTCACTTAGGCAGTCTTGAATACTGTGTTGTCCCAAAAGAGCCAAAGGATGATATATCCAAAGGTTCTGGCACAACTAGTAATATAATGGCGAGACCAAACAGAGACTTGGCTGTTATTAGGGAGCACAGAGCCACCATAATTTGGTTAAAAATAGAATCTGAAAAATGGGGCTTTTCCTTAGAATTCCCAGTGAGATTAAAAATGGTTGTGCTCTGCTTCAGACATTTAGTAGCCACTTTTCAGTTTTCTTTAGGCTTGTTGCTTGACCACCTCCCTTGGTTTCAAAGACAGCCACTCATATGAAGAGAGCAGGCTGCTTGCATGGCCTTGCAGGTCAAGCTGCATTCTTGTGATGTATGGAACTTGTTTCTGGATAAAATTGATGCTTTAGCAGGGGGTTATTCTGAGACCCACAAGTGTGAACAACTGCTACTTGAACTCCAGGGTAGTTATAGGGTTCAAAACAGTGGGTGCATAAGGCTCAATAGCTCAGAGGCTCAACCCAGGATGGTCAGAACAAAGACAACTATAATTTGGCTCTGAGGAATGAAAATAAAGCTCAGGGAGGTTCTTTGGCTTGGCTACACAGGGCCATAGCAATACAGGGCAAGATAATTATCTACTGGTATTCAAAACAAAGGTATGATAAGGTGACCCAGGTGGTATCTGAACCTGCTGACCTATCTAGGGGAGTGGAGACACTTTAGGATAGGGCCAGTTTTCCTTCCAAGGCTCTTGATTAGCCAGCTCAAAGGTACCCTTGTAGCTTCATCAGCTGGGTGCTGGCATGGCAATTGGACAGGTATTTATATGTTTCTGTAGTTACAGGGAGCAACTCACTTTAATCTAAGAAATGGAGAAAACACGTACACATGGTGGCTCCTGCCCCTCTGTGGCTGTCCAGAGCCTTAATGATGGATCTGGCAGCTTTCCCATACCACTTCTTATGGAACCAAAGGGATTTTTAAGCCAAGGTGTCAGGATAATGCCAATAAACTATATCAGCCTCCCCCAACCTGGTACCCTCCAGATGTTTGAGATCTTAACTCTCATCAGCCCCAGCCAGCATTGTTCATGGTCAGGAATGCTGGGACTTGTAGTCCAAAATATCTGGAGGGCCTCAGACTGGGGAAGGATGAACTACATAGTGCATGATACATGTGACCAGAGAGTCAGCAGTTAAAATCCATCTCCAGCCTTTTCAGACTGGCTGCTTAGATAATTTTTTAAAAAACAATTCAAGAAATCAGCTAAAAAGCATAGTTCAATCCAATCCTCCCCCACCAATTGCAGATGAACAGCAGTCAGTCAGAGCCAGCATGGTGTAGTGGTGAGAGTGTTGGACTGGGAGCCAGGAGATCTGAGTTCTAGTCCCCACTCGGCCATGGAAGCTCACTGGGTGACTTTGGGCCAGTCACGGACCCTCAGCCCAACCTACCTCACAGGGTTGTGGTTGTTGTGAGGATAAAATGGAGAGGAGGAGGATAATGTAACCCTCTTGGGTTCCTTGCAAGAGGAAAAAAGGTGGGATATAAATGCAATAAATAAATAAACAACAAACTGCCATAGAATCCATAAGCCTTGGCTTCCCATAACTCACTTCATTCCCAACCTTAAGAGAATCTAGTCTACAATTCAATTCTTTCCTTCCCTTTAACATTCTTTGTTATCCGCATTCCTCTCAAATATCTTCCAGTTTGATTTGTTGACCTGGTAAGGGACCATGTGTCTGCCTTGCCTTCCTTCCTACCACTCCAGTTGTTTTAGCCTTCCATACCACAAATCGAATTCTGTGTGGGTTCTCCCAATATGTGCATGCAAGGAGGCTTGATGCCGAAGGAAGGAAGGAAGGAAGGAAGGAAGGAAGGGCATCTTTTTGGTGCAGCTCTTTGGAAACTGTGGTGTTCACAGAGCAGCTACACAAGACCCGTGCTGCTGCTTTGGCAGAAGGAACAGGCATTTTCCAGCTCTATGACTGAACCTGGGAACCTTTGTGCGTAAAGCATGTGTTCTGTCACTGAGCTGTGGTCCTTCCCCAAGGGCCAAGAAGCACCTGCTGGACTTTAACCACTAGCACCATGCTATTACGTTGCTGACTTGCAACACGAAGGAACTCCTAGGCTGACTGGCCTGTATTAAGAAGGGAAAACAGAATTCCTTTTGGACAGTATCATGTAAGAGACTACTGGTAATCATTGCAAAAAATAGCGTTGTGAGTTTAGCTGTCTTACTTTTTGTGAATGGACTAGGAAACCAGCATAATACCATTTGGACTTTGGTTCAGTCACTATTCGTAGGTAAGCATAAGTAAATTGGAGCACATTCTTATGTATGGCATAAGGCATAAGGCCGACTATGTCCAACCAAGGTAAGGGTGCATAGGATCATAGCCTTTCAGTGCAATCCTATACTCAGAAATAAGACCCATTGAGTTCAGTGGTACTTACTCCCAGTTAAGTATGTATAGGACTGCAGCTTTAATCTAGTTTTTTTTTTTCAAATTTAGAGACAGAGCTTGCTACGTTTCTTGAAGCTTAAGAGCAACTTACGAATAAACAAATGCTAATGGTACATATGCATTAAACAGTTTCATATTCTGCTGAGAGTTTTGAAAGTATGTTTCTTTGGGGTATTGTATTCACGCTCTGTTAAGAAACAAGTGCTTAATTTTAGGTCTTCATTAGCACTTCTATATGAATATGACAGTCAAAAAAAAGAAAACAAAATTCAAAAAGGTTTCCTCTGGGCAGCTGGTTGGGCACTGTGTCAACAGAATGCTGGACTAGATGGACCTTGGTCTGATCCACCATGGCTTTTCTTATGTTCCGAAAAAATTAGGACAAAATACAAATTCCAGTGAATCTGTTAATTTATAGGTTGTATGTGTACTTTCGTGAGGGTAGGGGTGGGGGTCCCTTCTTGGTTTTATAGTATTGTACCAAAAATGTGTAGGCATATATTGGCAAAGGTAAAAAGATGAAAAAAAGAGAATTCTGGTAATCATTCTGAATCTTTAAAAGATGAAAATTCACATTTCATAAAGCCCTGTGCTTCTTTTTCTTTTAAAGAAGAAGAAGAAGAAGTTAGCTTTTGCAAAACAAGGTTTCTGATTATCTGATATCCTCCGGAAGGTTAGGAGAGTTGTTTCCTATATTACTTAGGGAAAAAATTCTTTTTACAATTGAAAATGTCAGCATCAATTTAAAGTAACACTAAGCATGTGCTTGCTTTCTGAATATTATCCTCCTCCACCTCCCCTCCAACCACCCTGCTGAGGATCTGAGTGTGACAGTTTGATTAGATCATCAATCCTTACTGTTAACAGCACTTTTCCTGAACACCTGGGTTGCTAGGTCACATCTGAGTTTAGCTACCGTTGCTTTAGTGACCTGGTGTGCATACGCCACAGCAATTTACATTTAGTCCTCACATTAAAAGTTACCTTACAACAACAGTTTGCTTTGGAAAGGGGTGGAAAAAGACCCCCTTGCTCTCCTTTTTAACATGCTCTATGATTTGAGCTAAAGCTAGGAAGGATAGAAATGGTGTTTAAAAATATGTATACTATGATCCCCTGCCTCTGTGATGAACTTGCATGACACTGTTTTACCAAAGCCTTGAAAAGGTGCCATCATATAATGAAAATCTGCCTCTTTACTTCATTCCCCAACTATAGGAAAATTGTACTCCATTCAGCATTGAATAAGTTTTATTACGTGCAAATGAAAGAATGTTTAAAGCATGTACAGTATAACTTTGTTTACATGCATGGCTTGAAATATTAAGATGTCTGGATGGGTGAGTGTGATCCAGTATGGGGCTGTTGCAGGGTTTTATATTCTATCAACATATATGCAGCTATTTGCATGTTCACAGGCCATTGCGTTTGAGTGTGCACGTCACAGATGACCTTGTGAGAAATATCTCACAGTGATGTGATAGACAGCATCTCTTCCTGTGCTCTTGGAACCTCTGTTGATTGTCTCTGCCTGCTCTGCCTCTTCTGTTTCTATTGGCTGATCCAATCTTAAGATGTCACACTGGACATTTGCAGGCAAAAGTGTGCTGTTCCAATTGCTGCCATTGGTTTAGCAGTTGTAGTATCACAAAGGCACTGGGCAGCCAAGGGCTTAGGCCAGCCATCCCGAGCTGGTACCCTCCAGATGTGTTGCACTGCGGCTCCAACATGCTGGCCATGCTGGAGGGGAATGATGGGGCTTGCAACCCAACTCATCTGGAGGGCACCAGGTTGTGGAAGGCTAGCTTAGGGGAACATGGGAGACCAGAGAATTTGACTCCCATGATCCATGAGCAGTTCTTAATAGGCAGATGAAACTTGCTGCTTATGTGTGTGATGCTCAGGTTGTTGTGTCCGACTCTTCGTGACCCCATGGACCATAGCACGCCAGGCCTTCCTGTCCTGCGCTCTCTCCCGGAGATGCTCAATTCCATATTCACCCTCAACAAGAGGCTCTTTAGATCCTCTTTGCTTTCTGCCATTAGGGTGGTATCATCTGCATATCTGAGGTTGTTGATAATTCTCCCAGCAATCTTAATTCCGACCTGTGATTCATCCAACCTGGCGTTTCTCATGATGTACTCTGCATATAAGTTAAATAAGCAGGGCGACAATATGCAGCCTTGTCGTACTCCTTTCCCAATTTTGAACCAATTGGTTGTTCCATGTCTGGTTCTTACTGTTGCTTCTTGGCCCTTGTACAGGTTTCTCAGGAGACAGGTAAGGTGGTCTGGTACTCCCATCTCTTTAAGAATTTGCCAGAGTTTGTTGTGATCCACACAATCAAAGCCTTTAGCGTAGTCAATGAAGCAGAAATAGACGTTTTTCTGGAATTCTCTTGCTTTCTCCATGATGCAGCGAATGTTGGCGATTTGATCTCTAGTTCCTCTGCCTCTTCGAAACCCAGCTTGTACTTCTGGTAGTTCTCGGTTCGCATATTGCTGAAGCCTAGCTTGTAGGATTTTGAGCATCACCTTGCTGGCATGTGAAATGAGCGCAATTGTGCGGTAGTTTGAGCACTCTTTGGCGTTGCCCTTCTTTGGAATTGGAATGTAAACTGACCTTTTCCAGTCTTGTGGCCACTATTGAGTGTTCCAAATTTGTTGGCATATTGAGTGTAGCACTTTAACAGCATCATCTTTTAGGATTTTAAGTAGCTCAGCTGGAATACTGTCATCTCCGCTAGCTTTGTTGTTAGTAATGCTTCCTAAGGCCCACTTGACTTCACTCTCCAGGATGTCCGGCTCAAGTTCAGTGACTGCACTATCATGGCTACCAGGGACATTAAGATCTTTCCTGTATAGTTCTTCTGTGTATTCTTTCCACCTCTTCTTAATCTCATCTGCTTCTGTTAGGTCCCTGCCTTTTTTGTCCTTTATCATGCCCGTCTTTGCACAAAACGTTCCCTTGAGATCTCCGATTTTCTTGAAGAGATCTCTAGTCTTTCCCATTCTGTTGTTTTCCTCGATTTCTTTGCATTGTTCATTTAAGAAGGCCTTCTTGTCTCTCCTTGCTATTCTCTGGAACTCTGCATTCAGTTGGATATATCTTCCCTTTTCTCCCTTGCTTTTCACTTCCCTTCTTCCCTCAGCTACTTGTAAAGCCTCATCAGACAGCCACTTTGCTTTCTTGCATTTCTTTTTCTTTGGAATGGGTTGAATTGCTGCCTCCTGAACAATGTTACAGACCTCCATCCATATTTCCTCATGCACGCTGTCTATCAGGTCTAATCCCTGAAATCTATTCCTCACCTCCACTGTATATTCATCAGGGATATGATTTAGGTCATACCTGAATGGTTTAGTGGTTTTCCGTACGTTCTTCAATTTAAGCCGAAATTTTGCAAGAAGCAGCTCATGATCTGAGCCACAGTCAGCTCCAGGTCTTGTTTTTACTGACTGTATGGAGCTTCTCCATCTTTGGCTGCAAAGGACATAATCAATCTGATTTCGATATTGACCATCTGGTGATGTCCATGTGTAGAGTCGCCTCTTGTTGGAAAAGTGTGTTTGCTATGATCAGCATATTCTCTTGGCAAAACTCGATTAGCCTTTGTCCTGCTTCATTTTGTACACCAAGACCATGCTTGCCTGTTATCCTGGTTATTTCTTGACTTCTTGAATACTTTAGCATTCCAATCGCCTATGATGAAGAGGACCTCTTTTTTTTGGTGTTAGTTCTAGAAGGTGTTGTAGGTCTTCATAGAACCAATCAACCTCAGCTTCTTTGGCATCAGTGGTTGGGGCATAGACTTGAATTACTGTGATGTGGAATGGTTTGCCTTGGATTCGTACTGAGATCATTCTATCGTTTTTGAGATTGTATCCCAGTACTGCTTTTCCCACCCTTTTGTTGACTATGAGTGCTACTCCATTTCTTCTAAGGGATTCTTGCCCACAGTAGTAGATATGATGGTCACCTGAATTAAATTCGCCCATGCCTGTCCATTTGAGTTCGCTGATTCCCAAGATGTCGATGTTCAATCTTGCCATCTCATGTTTGACCACCTCCAGCTTACCTTGATTCATTGATCTGACATTCCAGGTTCCTAAACAATATTGTTCTTTACAGCATCGGATTTTCTTTTCACCACCAGACACATCCACAGCTGAGTGTCCTTTCGGGTTTGGCCCAGCCGCTTGACTCTTTCTGGCGCTACTTGGAAATAACCTCTGCTCTTCCCCAGTAGTATATTGGACACCTTCCGACCTGAGGGGCTCATCTTCCGGCGTCATCTCTTTTAGCCTTGTGATACGTTCCATGGGGTTTTCTTGGCAAGAATACTGGAGTGAGTTGCTATTTCCTTCTCCAGTGGACCACATTTTGTCAGAGCTCTCCGCCATGACCTGTCCATCTTGGGTGGCCCTGCACGGCATAGCTTATGGCTTCACTGAGTTACACAAGCCCCTTTGCCACAACAAGGCAGTGATCCATGAAGGGGGATGCTCAGGTAGTTGGGGACAAATCACCGTCTCTCAAGATGCAGTCACATAAACAAAGGAAAGGTGCTAGGAGGATGCACCTTGCTGTTGTACTGTCTAGTTTATCTACAGGAGCGCTTTCTTTTCTGCAGAAGGAGGAACATGGTTAATTAAGGGCACAATCCTATGGGAATGGTTGTAAGCCTCCGAGGCTTACAGCCATCCAGTGCAGAGCAGGAGGAGTGGCGGAGGTGAGCTTCACCTCTGCGCTCCTCCAGCTCTGCATTTCAGCTAGACAGGTTTTTTTGCCTGTCTAGCTGAAGCATTGGGGAGGGGGAGGGAAGGAGGCTGGAGAGGCCAGAGGATTCCTTGTAAGCCAGGCTCCCCAGTCCCCTCTCCTCCCTGCTCACAGAAACACCCCCTTTACCTCTGAGGTCACTCTTTGTGACCTTGGAGAGGCAGCCAGTGCAGTTCTCTCTGCACCAGTTGGGAGGGGGAGGGGCAGGAAGCTTGGACTCCTGGGTCCAAGATCGGAGCACTGACTCTGACCTTGGATCCAGGAATTCAAACTACTCTATAGCTTCCCAGATGCTGTCTAGGGGCCATAGGATTGCTTTCTAAATCACTTGAAAATCTCCCAGTATTCTCCTCTGTTGGTGTTCCAGAAAGAACAACAGCATGGTAGCTACTTTAAACCCAGCTACAGGGAAGGCTGCTGAGTGTGGAAGCAACTAAAACAGCAAACAATACAGTCATCAGCAACAAACTAGTCTTAAAATAATGTTAAATAGTCTTCGCTTGCTGCCTAAAAACAGATAAAGTGAATGTCCCTGGGAAAGAATCCCAAAGTTGGAGCACTACCACTGAGAAGGCCCGGTCTCTGATCACCACCCACTTATCCTTTGAAGTGGTGGCACCTGGATGAAGATCTTAATGTGCAGGCAGGCTCATATGGGAGCAGGTGGTCTGGGGTCTGCATTGTTGTGCACCTGCCAAGGCCCACTCTCCAGCAGGGGGCCCACTAGAAACCCATGAACCTGCTGCTGCTCCTTGCTGTTGCTGCCTGTTCACCTGCCCCCTCTAAGCAAGTGAGCAGTGACAGGATCAGGGAGATTCTCCACTCACTTGACTCTCTCTCTCTCTGGGCAGCTCTGTGGATTAAGCCCAAAGGGAGAAGGCAAGCAAATGGGCAGAGGCAGCAGGAGCAAGGAAGAGAAAGTCCTCTCCAAAGGGGCCCCCCCACTGAGAACATCTTGTCCAAGGGCCAGCAGTAGCCAGCACTGCAGGTGACTCTTGTCTCAATTTATGTTGGCCTTCAATAGATAAAAATCAGCACCTTGAATTGTACCTGGGGAGTGGGGGTGGGGTAGTAGAAGCCACTAAAAAAATTGTAATCCTGGTGAGAGGCGTTCCATGCAGCCAATTCCAGTCAGACGTTTAGCCATCGTAATCCAAACCAACTAAGTTTGCACGTAGTTTTAAAGGGCAGCCCCACATGCAATGCAATGCATTGTAGTAATCAAGGCTAGATGTTACTAGTCCGTGGATGAGCATGGTATTCCTATCTCCAGCCATACTATATGAAGACGAATGGTGAATTTGGCTAACAAGTAGTTTTGCAGTTGCTGAAATTAATAAAATCTTTTCCTGAGCTGTCAGTGTAGTTTGATTTATATTTCCCTGTTTACAGGTATTCTTCAGAGAGCAATTTAGCTACTTTTTCAATTTAGCATCAGACTAACGCATAAACATACAACTACATCTAACAATATTGGATTTTCCAATGTTCCAATAATCCTTTGTTTCATTTCTACTTTTTTAATGCTGTTAATGCAAGTGTGGGGCAAGAACCTGTGGGCATTTATCATAAATCCATTATTTGATGGGGATGTTGAAATGCTGAATGCCTTTAAACAAGATGCCATGTTTCAATTGTGCTTAATATCTAAATACTTTACTAGTAAAACATATATAAATAGTAAATGCTACAAAATCAGGAAAGAGTAATTAATAGATGTATTAGTAAGAATTAAAGTTCTGTCACTTTGATGGGTGAGACGTGCACAGATGAGGGACTTGTAAATTGTAAGGAGTGCAGCCCCTGTAGGCTTCTTCGCATTAAAGACTGAACCACCCAATGTCAGGAATGAATGGCAGGTTTTGTCTTCAATGTAACATTTCTTCAAGTCCAGAGCTTTATTCCCCCTACCCTCCATAGGAGTGAGTGGCAACCATTCACTTCATATGGCAGAAAGTAAAAGGGTGCAGAGATGCTGTTGGCACTGGGAGTGAACCTGCTTATGTCCTTGAAAATCAAATCTGCTCCTATCTCCCTAGCCCTAGCCTGGGTTTTGTTTCTTGGTTATACTAGAGTGTGACAGAATGTTAGGAAACTGCCATTTTTATATAGATATATCAAATTATCATAGTATGCATTAATATGGGATTAGTCATTTTAGCTGGAATTATTAATGCTTCAGTTATACATGTGACTCACTGTGAATGCAACTTGGAACTGATTACTTTTTCTGAGCCATTCAATACATTTCAGAATCTTTGTGAGGTTGAATTTTTCTCAGTCTCTGCTAAAAAGTTGCCTGTGTGGTTCTGTTCCACTTCTTTAGGTCAGTGAATTTTCAGAGACTTTATAGTATTCTCATTTCTGAGCTTGCAGAGTGAAACATTGTAATTTAGATCAGTGAGAACTCTCTGCTCACTGAGGTATGTATGTCCTTAACTCTGAATACCTTTAAGAGGGCCGTAAAAACTCATGCTTTTGGCTTGCTTTTTCCTTAGTTTTAACTGCTGTGAATTAAAAATGTGCTGGAGGCAGCAATCCTATGGCTGCTAGTCAGTGGCTAGATGGCCATAGGATATCTTGTTTTCTGGGAACTGACCTTCCCCCGCTTCCACACTGCCTCGCAGGCAGCGCGAAGAAGCCCTGTGTTCCACGCTCGCAAGAGGAGCACAGAGCGACTGAGGCAGGGCGTTCCAGGGGGCATTCCAGGGTGGGCAGGGCAGAAATGTCTGTACGACACATCCTATGTGTCATACGGCAGCCTCCTCCCCCACTCTCGCATCCCGCGGCTAGACAGCTGAAAGCGGCTGTCTAGCCGAAAATGCAGGGCAGAAGGAGTGCGGAGGGAACAATCCCCTCCGTGCTTCTCCTGCCCTGCATTGGATAGGCGGCTGCCTCCGAGGTCCTATATGCATAGGATTGCACCCTTAGTCTCTTGCTTTGCCTTGCCATTGGAGTATTTTATTTGAACTGGCCTGTATTTTTATTTATTTTCTATTCATTTGTTGCTGCTGTTGAGTAATTGCTCGACTGACTTGGATTTTTAAACTGATGTGTTTTATTATGTGAGTTATCTTGGGAGGATTCAGTCTTAAAAGGCTGCATACAAATGGTTATTTAAATAAATTATATACATTTAATTCATGATGTTTTTGTTCTACTTTTGCAAATGTCAGTTTACACATTTTTTAAGAACCACATAGTGCAGAAGTTTTCTTAGCCCTAAAGGTGTACACAGAAATAGTTGCCTTGATCCAGAACACTTTATGTTCAAATGTCCTGTGTGCATGGAGATTTCTGTTCATTTCACTGGAGGGGTCTCATATGCACATGCAGAGGAATCCATACTTGGATTGGCTCACTCCATAGAATGGTGTATGTACAGGAGAGATCACCTGCCCAGAAGAAACTGATGGAACTGCACCTGAAGAATCAAGAATGAGGCATGGATTGTAATCATAGGACCAAATACTCCTCTTTTGCTTTAACTTATCCTTTGATAAAATAGATATAAACAACTTGGTCAGAAAGTGGGTTGGATCCAGATAAACATCCATGGAAGGGGGCTGAAGGAAGTTGACTTCTCCACTTCTTCTTCCCTTGGCAGCACCTCCACCCCCGTCCCCTCCGAAAAGGCTCCCCTGAGGGTCAGAGGACCTTGCTGAATGCCACAAGAGGCTGAGGGGGAAGGGGGGAAGTCTCTGAAAACTGAGTGGAGGCAACTTTCACAAGCAGAGTTCCCACCCACAGAGGTTGCCTTCACCCCCTTCTCCCTCAGTGCCCCATGCCATAGCCCACCCCATTCATTTGGGTCCTCTGACTGTCAGAGGAACCTTGGGGGGGGGCTGGGGAGGCTGCTGGGAGGAGGAGGGGTAAGGAAGTCAGCTTTTGCCAGCCCCCTTACACACACGTTTATGTGGATCCAACCCAGTAATTTTTATTGGAGCTAAACAGCCAGTCTCATAGGTATTGGGTTTCTTTTCCTGTGGCATGCACCAAGCATAGGCTAGAAAAGTCAGTCTTGAACAGAATGTTTATTGGAAAGAGGGATATTAATTTAATTAAAAATGGATGCTTTGCTGTATGCCCAGTATGTAGATAGTGGCACCAATCAGTTATCTTCATTAGATAAGAATAGCATGAATGATCACCTGTATTGATGGTTGGCATTATGAATTGGGGATCCAGTCCAGTGGGAAGGAAGATGTCATGATTTATTGAATAAATGTATATGCCACTTAACAAAGGAATTTACCAAAGTGGTGTACAATACAAAAACATAAGTACAAACAACATGAAATACAATATACAAATAATAAAATGGCCATTTCAACAAATACATATTTAAAAGAGTAACCAGAAGCATATTTAATCAACTAAAATTAAGCTGGAAAACCTTGGATGGAAGGAAATGATTGTAGCAAGCTTCTAAAGGTCACAATTGTTGGTGCATGTCTTTTATCCAGGAACAGAGTATTCTAGAGGGAAGATACTACTACTAAACACCCTTCTTTGAGTGGCCACCAGATGAATCCAAGGAGCATGGAGAAACACTGAAAGACCTAATGCAGCAGGCAGGAGTGTAAGGCAGTCTCTCAAACAACCTGGCCCTAAATTGTTTAGGGCCTTGTACACTAATTACACTAAGTTTAACACCTTAAACATGCTTAGCAGATAGGTAGCCAGTACAACTCTTTCAACAGAGGTGTTACAGGTTAGCAATAGGTTGCTCCACACAGCAACCGAGCTACTGCATTTTTCATCAGCTGCTGCTTCTGAACCAGCCTCAAGGACAGCCCCACACAGAGAGCATTGCAAGAATCCAGTCCTGAGGTTACTAGTGCATTCATTAGAGAAATCACTTCCATCTGAAGTCTCTTACTCATAAACCTAGTACCTGAAGGAGTGCCTTTTCTTGTAATAAGTAGCCTCACCCAGTAATATGTAACGGGGAGGCCCTATTGTGAATTCCATCAGCCCATGAAATAAAATCTTTGAGGACACGGTGTAGGACTCTTCAGTCTCAATTCATGCTATCAGAGCGGTGTGGTAGCTGCTTCTGCTGGTTTCTTCCCGCCATCGAAGATCAATCCTATTCCTTTTTAAGAAGCAGGTAAAAACATTTTTGTTGAAGCAGGCCCTGATGACTTAGTGGGGGTTATTTGAGTCTGGTATTGTATGATGATGGTTTTTTATCTTCATGATTAAGATTCCTTTCACTCTCAATGCTTTACCCATAGAAGTATTCATTTGTACATTGCATAAGTGAGGATACGTAAGGTAGGGGTAGTTGGCCCAATGGATAATTTGGTTGCTTGGCACTCTGGAGAGGTAGTTACTAGGTATCTCAGAGTGTCAACATAACTTTTCTTGATTATATTCTACCATGGAGAATTAACCATGCATAAGCTGAAATACAAAGGCTTAATAAAATAGAGGTGGGGAACTTGTAGCCATTCAGAAGATGTTGGACTCCAACTCCCAACAGCCCCAGCCACCAGAGATGATGGTGGCTAGCTACATCTGGAGGGCCACAGGTTCCCCACTCTGGCTTTAAAAGTGGGACTCCAATGATCAAATGAGGACTCACAGGGAAAAGCTAAGACTCGCCGCAATTTCCCAAAGGTGGAGGCAAGACCATGACAGCCACCCCCTTCATAGCTGCAGTGCATTCCTTCCAGGGTGCCTGATTTTCCTCTGGGCAATCCCTGCTTGGTGAGCAATTCCTCCCCAGTTCCTTTCTTACCAGTACTTTTCTCACTTGTGCAGTTCCAAACAGTTTCTAACTGGGTCAAAATGCTGGGAGGCTGTGTGTTTTTGTGTGATGTATGCAATAGAACTAGTATCCCTTTCTTCTAGTTCTGCAAGCACAAATGAAAGAGCATGCATTTCTGCTTTTATGCACTTAATTGACCATATTATTATTGCCACTCTAGCAAAAACAAGGAGGCGCAGCGGAAAGATGGAATACATACAGTCCCTGAACACTGTAGTTTGTTGGGGTATTATATCTCTGTGGTTCTTGCCTCTCATAGGCCAATGAAAGGGTCACATTTGTTTGTATAGCACACAAGAGTTGTCAGGGTTATCCATTAAACCATAAACGAGCAAAAACACTAAGCTTCATTCAGGCAGCAAGTTTGCTAGGAGCTTCTTGTTGTTGTTTTGGATACACACAAAATAGACAGCAGAGGGGGCCAAGCTCTTCTATATCACAGTACAGGCTGCTGTCAAAGTCCCAACCATATGTTCCAATGTTTATGTATTTAGATATTCGTAGACTTTATTGGTATTATTTATAGAGAAACGGGGGGGGGGGGCTGCACGTGATGAAGTGGCATAGTTATCTGTGTATTAATTCTGTGATGTTTTGTCAAATATTTGTTTCAAAACTACAACAATGCTGAACCTCTAAGGAGGAGGATTTTGCCTCTGAATCAGTTTGTTTCTCCAGAACTCAGGAGAAACTGCAGACATTACAACTTGACATACTTCAGAATCTAATTTTTGCATATTGGAATTGCCATTCTCCCCCTCCATTTAGTGCTTTGTTAGGTTTTGTACATAATGAACGTAGCATCAAAAAGCAAGTAATTTTTTTTGTTAGTACTTTATGCCCATCAGAATTAGGGTATTAAAATGTGTCTCTAAAGAAGTGGCATCACACATATACATACACATATAGACACTGCACATCCATGCAGACATACTGCACTAGGACCTACTGCGTCTTCTTAATGTAGGTTTTCAAACATTTGTTAGGTTTTCTTCCATGTTCAGGGGGATCATTTTATCTCTTTCTGAAGTTCAAACTGTGAGTGCTGTTGCTTATGTAGACAAAATGGCATCACTGATGCACAAGAGGGAGATAACAGCAGGCTTGCAGGAACCACATACAAAAAATCTGGTGGAAAAAAAAAATATAAGGGGGGAAACTTAAAAGCAGTCCAAGGAGGATGGAGCATGCTTAGTGTCCATGGAATGCTGGCTGACTGTTAGGAAAAAGAAAAGGAAGTGGGAGGGAGAA
The DNA here is from genome assembly GCF_057233095.1 of Heloderma suspectum. Taxonomy (NCBI): domain Eukaryota; kingdom Metazoa; phylum Chordata; class Lepidosauria; order Squamata; family Helodermatidae; genus Heloderma; species Heloderma suspectum. Next base: position 96,289,341 of record NC_139461.1, read on the forward strand.
AATGGAATGGAGGATTGTGGAGAAGGGCATGGCTGGCTGACTGACCAGATCAATGAACAGGAGCACTCTGCGCTGCAACATTTTCTTGCAGGTCCCACTTGTAATATCTCTGTACTGTGTCTTCTTAGTGTAGGTTCTCAGAGTGTGGGCTGATGGAGCTCTTCATTACTCACTCGTAGGAAGGAAGAGGAGTGGCGTTCCTGTCAGCCCATAGTTGAGGGAAAGAGATTTCACTAGTCCAGGGATGGGGAATGTGTGGCCCTCCAGATGTTGGTGGACTGCAACTCTCATCAGCCCCAGCCAGCATAGCCAATGGGGAAGGATGTTGGGAACTGCAGTCCAACAACATCTGGAGGGCCACATGTTCCCCATCTCTACACTAGACAAATCAGTATTTTACAGAAATGAGAGGTATTGGTGTTCAAGTGTGTCTGTCAGTCACTTTTCCTTTAATTCAGAAGGCCTTCATCCTAATCCCATGTGTAAGAGGGCTACCTATGGTTAATCAGTGCTGAAGGAAAGGCCAAAAAAGGACAGCTAAATGAGTCACTGGCCACTTTAATGAGAGCAGGGTCAAAATGACTGGCTCTTCTCTTTTTCCTTGCTGCTGTTCTCAGGACTGCTGTTCTGATGATAGAAAGTTCCTCCCGTTTAAGGGCTGGTCTGCACACTGATGCAGCAATATCCCCCAATGTGTTTTTTTATACGCCATCAAGTATGTGATATAATGTGTGTTTTGGAAGTATGTTCATACGTGGAATATTCCTAAATTTTGCAATCATTGCCATTGTATACCCACATCTCACCACATGGCCAGACTGATTCACCAGCATGTGAATTAGCCTTTAGAAGAATCTTTTCAGGGCACTCTAGATTAGTGGCCATCAGTCTTTTCACAACCCAGCTTTAATCTCACTCTGCAATATGGGAAGCAGTGTTACTGGTTTATGTATACATAAGGTTTACATTTACAATATTTATCTCTCTAGAGTTGTCCTTTTCCTGTCTGTCTTCTCTCTTTGTCAGTGGTTCTCCTTCAGTTTTCAAAAGCTGGACATGGCACCACAGATGCAAAGCATCTTATGTATAGGTGAGATCCACAAACTGAAGACCAGTACTCTAGACAAAGAGTGGTTCTCCTTTTCAGTGGTCACTGGAACCCCCATTCAGAAAATGTGCAATCAGTATATGTATTAACAAACTGCAATGCATGTTTTCAAACATAAAAAATTGCAGCAAAAGTTCAGTTTAGTTTATATATTTGTTCTTAAGAATAAAATATGTACATCTTATCATTGTTAATAGCATGGATAACTTGTAAATTGATGTACAATTTATTATGCATTTGTTGAACAAAGTTGTACAGATAGATGATGTACATGTATTGTAACGGAAATGAAATAAAGAACATTTAAAAGGAAAAAAAACCTTAAATGTGCAATCAGGACATTATCTATTTCCGAATTAAGGGCTCTAAATTGGGCACATATGTATCTGGGGCCTGTGATTAAAATAACTGCAAGTATTTATACATGCTTGGAAGTCTTTCCAGCGAACTATAAAGGACATAAATGGCCAACAGCATTATTTTGGCAACTCAGAGGTCCCGTATTTGATAGGGACTCCAAAATGCCTGCTGTGGTGATGCTGCCAGCAATGTACCTGGCAGCACAATAGAGTTGAATGGAAAGTACTGGCAGGGGCCCACAGTAGTTCCCATGGTAAGCCCCCTGCCCCTTTGATTTTTGACTGCAGTACATGATTATAAATGCCACGTTATCATATGAACGCATATTTGTGCATGTGAATTTTATACACAGTTTTCTATAAATTCTGTTGGGGGATGGAGGAATTACATGATGTTTGTCAAATATTCATTTTAGGCAAAGTATAGTAAAGAGGAAACACACCACATATAGACAGCAGATACACACACTCAGAGTCTACTTTGAACTGGGTGTTTGCTTCTACCAGTAAGTGCTTCTTGTGAACATAAAACACCCATTTTTATTTCTTTTCTTTTAAAAAATCTCACTATTCTTTGCATGTGTCAGGTTGCTCAGCCACCATAATTCTCTTGTCCATAAAACGCCTGTAGCTGAGTGAATTTCCCTGGGCAAAGTTGTGCGGGGTTGCAAGTTATGAAAAATGTATTTATATCACCCTCTCCTTTTTTTCTTGTGCTGACCTGATGGTTTGTTTTCCAGTGGACCTTGAGTATCTGCTGAGTTTATTGTATTCCCATTTTGCAGTTTACTTTCCATGTCACCAGATCCATCAGCCATCTAATGTAGACAGTATCATAACTCATGCTGGAAGGCATCTTAGCTTTTCTAGGGGAAACTCACCAAAGTTTTAAAAAGTAACTTCCTCATATGGGTAGTCACCTTTAAGTGTTTTCATCTTCTGATTCTTGTCCATTTGAAAATTTTACAGATGTTGCACATACATTTTTTGTGGTTCCATTGACAGAATGACACAAATTGGTTGCTTGTAGTTTGTGCCATTGCATTCAAAATGGATAGGAGCAGGTATGTAGTTTGAAGATGCTACTGAATCCATCTGTCACTGGAGGCCTAGGTGACCTCGGTAGCCTGGAGTGCCCATTATCAACTTTGGTTGATGTGCCAATTATTCCTGTTCCTGGATAGGGACAGCCTAGCCACAATGATCCATGCACTGGTAACCTCACAATTAGACTACTGTAATTACTCTATGTGGGGTTGCCCTGGTGCCTGGTTCGGAAGCTGCAGCTAGTACAGAATGCAGCAGCTAAGGTGCTCAGTAGGACACTCAGCTGTGTTCACATAACTCCTGTTAAAAGAACTGTACTGGGTGCCTATTAGCTGCTGAACCATGTTCAGGGTTATGCTGTTGTCATACAAAGCCCTAAAGACCTTGAGACCAGGATATCTAGTAGACCACCTTCCCTTAAATATACACAGCTGACCTTTATGATCTTCAGGGGAGGCTTTGCTAGCCAATCCGCAACCAACAGAATGTCACCATGTAATACCTCAATGGCAGGCCTTCTTGGTAGCAGCATCCACCCTCGGGAAAACTCTCCCATGTGTAGTTCGGGAGGCAGAAAATGTGGCATGTTTCAAACGCCTCCTGAAAACGCACTTGTTCATCCGGGCCTTTTCTGGCTTGTAATAAATTGCAATTTATCATATGCTGCTCAATCTTACTGCTCCTTATATTGCTTTGTTCTGTTACTATAACTGGAATTAGTTTTAAGAATGTATTTTAAATATGATTTTTAATATGTATATGTTTACTACTTAGGGATTTTGTTATATTAAGTGGCATATAAGTATCACTAATAAATAAATACATAAGGCCAACTCACATTTCATGCCAAACCATCGTTTGGTGCTAGAGGAATGAACCCTTTGTCCCCCCCGCCCATAATTTAATTAGCTACTTTCTGTTTTGTGGCACAGACCTATATGATTAGGTCTGAACTGGCAAACCATAACCAGGATCAAACCTTGTTTTACATTCCCAGTTATAAAGGCAACTGCAACCCATAGTTGGCTGTTCAGATGTAATGGCAAACTGTGGTTTACTTCAAACCAGGAAAACTACCTCTCTGCAGTTACAAAAGCGTCTTAACTCACCTGAGGCAAGAGATGAAAAGCTACAGCCAAAGGGATCTCATCCTTTGGCTCTTAGCCTGTGCTTCCAGCCTGGACTTGAGACCATCAGTAGGCAGGTATAGTGCCAGTGGGAAGAGGTGGCAGAAGCAGGAGGATTGTAGCAGCAAGGAGAACAGCTGGAAGCCATGGGTTGGACTGTGTACATATCGCAGTCCAACATTTACAACACCCCCCTCCCCATGCTTCCTTTGGCCACCATGGGCATTTACAAGCCGATTACCAACCAGCATACCAGTACCAGGAAGAGGAACATCTAGACTGTCTTCAGTGGAATGGGACATATTTCAAATTGTATTTATATAGTAGCAGTAAGTGTTACATTTCTGTGCAGTTCTCAGTGAAATTTGTTGTTCATTCATTCAGTTGTGTCCGACTCTTCGTGACCCCATGGACCATAGCATGCCAGGCCTTCCTGTCCTCCAATCTTTCCCGGAGTGTGCTCAAGTCCATATTCATTGCATCGGTGATGCTATCTAGCCATCTCATCCTCTGATGTCCTCTTCTCCTTTTGCCTTCAATCTTTCCCAGCATCAGGGTCTTTTCCAGGGAGTTTTCTCTTCGCATTAGGTGGCCAAAATATTTGAGCTTCAGCTTCATTATCTGTCCTTCCAATGAGCACTCAGGGTTGATTTCCTGTAGGATTGACTGATTTGACCTCCTTGCAGTCCAGGGGACTCGTAAGAGTCTTCTCCAGCACCACAGTTTGAAAGCATCGATTCTTCAGCGCTCAGCCTTCCTTATAGTCCAGCTCTCACAGCCATACATTACTACTGGGAAAACCATAGCTTTGATTATACGAACCTTTGTCGGCAAGGTGATGTCTCTGCTTCTTACTATGCTGTCTAGGTTTGCCATAGCTTTCCTCCCCAGGAGCAAGCATCTTTTAATTTCATGGCTACAGTCACCGTCTGCGGTGATCTTGGAGCCCAAGAAAATAAAATCTGTCACTGCTTCCATTTCTTCCCCTTCTATATGCCAGGAAGTGATGGGGCCAGATGCCATGATTTTAGTTTTTTTAATGTTACGCAAGCCCCTTCCCCACAATAAGGCAGTGATCCATGAAGGGATCAGTGAAATTAGGTAGATGTAATTATATATGTACAATTCTAGAATAACCCCCATTGGACTATTCAAATTAAATTCAGAGTTATTTCTTTCTGTGAATGTGGCTGCTATCAATATTCAGTTGTCATTTTGACCTGTCTAACATGCGGTTGTCATTGATAATTTTATGTGCATCTCTGGACATGAAAGGTTAGTGCATATGTGTCACCTTGTCTCTTTTTATAAGTATGAGCTAATGAACAGAAAGATTCTGGGCAGCACTTCATCTTTTGAAAATGAGCTTTCACAGACTTCTTGTCAGTGTTGTATTTTCAAGAAGACTCTCTTTATGTACGCTTGTGTAATCTAATGTTTGTTAATGTATGAATTACTCAGTTTTCAAATGGAGACCTTCCTATTCAGCTATGAACTGTAGCCATGTTGGCCAGAAATGACGGTTTGAAAATATATAATGATGGTGTGCATGCCAAATAAAGTAGAATGCTCTTTAGAGAGAAGCAGACATGTTACTGATATGTAAGAACAATCACCACAGAGTTAAAAAGTTTGCCCACCCATCATTCCAGACAAAAAACTGCAAAGTTTTTACTCCCATCCTTCTAGCTTCATTTATCTATTTCCCCTCTTGCTCAGCTTATCTAGTGGGCTGAAAACAGATTAAAGTGTTGCAAAGCGGGCCCTCCCCCTTTACCAATACATTCTTATCACTATTAGTCCAGCAGCTCCCTCTTCTTCTTTAGTACATACCCACCATATGCACATGTACCCACCCCACCTAACACAGCTTTGTAACACAAAAAGTAAAAGTAGTTGTGTTGGCCATAAGAAAAATTCCAGAATTCATATTAGGATAATACCTTTATTGGAACAACTTCAAGGTCACCAAAAACATGGAAGCTTTTGAAATCTCCAGATCCCTTAATCAGGCAAGAAAAAACTTAAGTAGAGGGGCCAGGCAATGTGGAAGAAGTCTAGCCTTTTCCCCACCCCACCCAATTTTCACTCATGTTTCATCCCTTCCTCCTCCAGTACAGCTAAGGAGACCCACATGCTGATGCCATCTTTGTGTTATGGGCTGGATCAGAAACTGTGGGTGTAAACTGCAGTACAGTAAATGCACCAAGAAGGATTCTAATGCATGGCTTTGTAATTGTTACTGCCATAAGTCTAAGAGACTCTTCAGTTCTTAATTTAATGTGTAAAAGGTGCTTCTATGTTTTTTCTTCCTTACTTTATTTTTTAAGGCAGATCACTCTCTGTCCCTGCTCCTGCCCCCTTTTGTATCTCTTAGGGTGCAATCCTATGCATGTTTAGACAGAAAAAGTCCTACAGCTGGCTGGCTGGGGAATGCTGGAAGTTGTAGGACGTTTTTCTGTCTAAACATGCGTAGGATTGTGCCCTTAATGTTGTTTAATTGGAGTCCAGACTGAACTCTTCCACTCAAACTGGTATGGATAATTGTCCACTGAACACACTTCTAATTCAGGTATATTTTAGCTTAAAGCATCAGGGTTTTTTTTTAGTCACCTGTCGGATCCTAGTAGTTTCAGGAAAGCTGTGTAAAACTTGTTAAGAACAGCAGCAAAGCAAAGCCTCTGATGTAGAATCTGTAGGGAGTTATCTGTTTACATATAATTTTCCATTTTTTCATCTTAATCAGAGATTCAAGTGCAAAATATTTCACAGGGGGACAGCATGTACATTTCTGACACACTCTAAGGTACTATAAATGGATTACACTCATCCATATGTAGGATTTTGAAAATACTTTAAGCAGTTTTTAAAATTATAATTCCATAGCACTTACTTGTATGCATTTTATACTTTTCCTTTGTTTCATTTAACTCTTTCAGAAAATAGTAACTAAGAATGTGTAAACTAATATGTATAATATGAACTGGAATTCTGTCAAATTTTCTTTCTTTTTTATTCTTAACTAGATTCCCATGCACAAAGGATTATGGCATTGTTTTCCAAGTTACAGAATGAATAAAACTCTACAGTAGATGAATAAAATAGATCTCCAAACAGAATGATACAATAGAGACTGTGGTGTTGGTTTTTCAAAAATATATACATGTATTTTATATATTTTATGAATATATTTTTAAAATGTATTTTGTGTTAATACAACAAATTTAACAAACATAACAATAGTTTGGGTCCTCAGTCTGTGACAGCAATGTGTTCAATTTCACCTTTTTCTTTTTAAATCTGGAATGATTGTTTGTAAACCTAGGAGAGAGGATCTTTCCAGAATGATGGGTGAGTAGAGGGAAGGCATAGGATCTCAGCTCCTTTGTTGATATATAAATGGGAATTGAATCTCAATGAAGTGATCCTGCTTAGCTACTACACCTCTCGCTAATCTGTTTTGATGTGTCACTCTTTCTGCCAGTGCTTAATGCCAGACTCTCAAGATTCAGTTATCTATGTCAGGAGTGGGCAGAACGTAGTTCTCCAGATGTTTGAAACTAACTCCCAGAAGCCCCTGTAAGCATGGCCAATGATCAAGAATGTTGGGTGATCCCATTGGATGGGTGTGGGAGTGAATATTTTATGCCTGCCTAGCACACTAAATCCACTGAATGTTTTATGGCCGCCTAGCACACTAAAATTGGCATGGTCCATAAATGAGATCGGAGAGGAAAGGTCAGACAGTAGCTTATTTATCCAGAGTTTCCAACTCGTTAGCAACTGTAGTATTTTTTAAAGTTCCTATGGATTTGGATGTATATTTTTGAGAAGGTCATAGTCTTCAAATTTTGTGACAGCACAATTTGTTGTTGTTGTTGTTTACCAGTAATATTTAGTACTATATATTGTATACAGTTATCCTGTCTTGGTCACTGGAAGCCCATAGGAGACTGACAAACCTTGCTGGGGACAAGGTATAGCCTTAAAGGAGGAAATGCAGGGAATTATTCCTGAGGAAATGATCAGCCGGAGAGCTGGTAGCAGGAGAAGCAGATAGCAGGACAGGAATCTGTTGGGTACAGTCTACAGAACCATGGATAGCTCCAAGGCAGACAACTTGCTCCTACAACTCAGAGAGCTGAATTGATTTCTTCAATACTAGTGCAAGCTCTGATATCTGAACTAAATCCTGTCTCTCCTTGGGGAGGAGTAACTCCTTAAAGGAGCCATCTTCTGCCATAAAATTGAGCGCTTCTTCAGCACTCTGTTTTCACAGCAAGTCATCAGTATTGCAGGCAAGGAGGACAGGCTGAGTACGGGATCCTAGGCAGTCTGTGAGTTTGTTTCTCAAGGGCCTCCAGCTACATGCCTGATTGATCTGGGCTGCTGCCCCCTTGGACTGGGTAGGACTGTGTTCCTACCTCCCTAGTCTGCTTCTTTCCAGAATGGGTTGCAGGTTCATTAGGGCTTTGTTGTTGTTGTTGTCTGAGAGTTGGTGTTTGACGTGCTAGATGGAGCCATAACAATTACATTTCTGAACCCAACAGATTAATACAACAATGAATAGCTCTTATAACAAAGCATGCTAAGTAATAACAATTGAACAAAAATAGTTCCTGCATTTGCAGTTAAAAATTGTCTATAACAGGTCTACAACACTGCACACTTTTGTCATTTTACACCGAAAGGCTTCCTTAAGTTTCAGAAAATGTGTGATTTTCTCCATTAATGCAACAGCTCACAATCTATTTAGGCAATTGCTGATACCTGGAACCATAAAATCATTTCAGATTTCCAATTACACATATTTTGGCTCAACTAATAAGTATTGTACTAAATCCTCATACTCATTCCTAATGATTTCTTTGATATTCCCTAAAAGCAATATTTCTGAAGAGTCTTGCTGCTGTTATCCTGTCACAAGCCTGATTTACTTGTATCACCTCTGCCCCACCAGACATGCGGATACTTTCTTATTACCCCAAACCTTCCCAGCACAGTTTTCGTATTCCAGTTACACTTTCCAGATATCTAGCTGTAATCAGCTTCTTTCATAGTAATACAAGTTGAGAAAGACAGTCTAATTTTTCCAAATATGCCAATTTTTTTCATTTTTTCACCCGTAAGGAATTTCCAAACTGCTTTTCCCACTGATTTGTTTCATATTTATTTACAGTTCATTCCTTTTTTGGTTTTTGGTTTTAGTTTTTTTTTATCTAAGAAGCTATTATCTAACAGGTTAGAGAATCTTTTTCCATCTCTCATTAAAAAGTATATTTTAAGTAATTCATAGATGGACTGTTTAAGGGCTTGACTTCAGTGCTGGTAAATTGTCTTGCAATATAAATCTCATTCACCTGGAGAAAGTAACAGACATATTGGTAGCACTGCTAGTCTGAAAGGGGAAAAAATTATATCACAAAATGGAAACAAATGTGTTTTCTCACTCCAGTCATGAAGCGTTTAATTCTACACTTGGGGAAATAGCAGGATTTACTGGGGTCAGTTGTATTCCACTGGGATATGTATTATTAAAGTGTGTGTGTGTGTGTGTGTGTGTACAGATTGTAGGAGGAAGTGGAAGGTCAGAAAATACTTTGCAGTTTTATTTCATTGCATTAGATTTACCTTTTAAAACTTATTTGTTGTCAAAATCAGACATAAAACAAACTCCCAGCACATGTATTTACACAATAAATATTTAAACAGTTACATCTTGCCCTTCAAGTACAGTATGTTACAGTTATTTTATGCAGGTATTGTGAAAGAGCTGCACAACTATTTCCATTTTTAATTGTTTCTCTGGTTTGCCTTTAAGATTTTGTATTTTAATCTTGTGCTCAGACCATTTCTTAGAAGTTCTTTCTCACCAAAGATACGCTACAATTGTAGCAAGTTTACCTTATATATCTGTTGGCTTATGCTATCCTTTAAGGATGATGGTGATGACGACGACAACGATGACGATGTAATGTCTTCCTTGTTCTTTTACAAACTCCTTCCAACCCTTAAATGCTATCTAACTGTATTATAACAAACAAATGGAACTACCAGATTTTTTTTCCCCTTGGTACCTCCACTCCCAAATTGTAATGATTTTACATTACACTGGAAAGCTTTTTTAAAAGGCAGGGGACATGGAACTGGGCAGTTGGGGATAGGGTACAAGTTAAGTGTGAAAGGCAAGGGGAGAAGAAATGACAGGAGTTGGGTAAAAAGACTTTGTTTGGCATGTGGGAAATATAAAATAAACATTTTTCTCTACTTAGAGCAGGCATCAGTGAGCACATTTGGAAGTTTGAGAGAGTGGGCACACTCACGAAATGGCTGCTATGAAAGGGCTTGCTCATTCATCAAATGGCTGTCGTGGTGGACATGGCTAGTTACAAAATACTCATTTCTCAGAAGGCAAACTGGTGAGAAAAATAACTAGCCCAAGAAATTAAGTACAAGGCAGTGGTGGGGGGCTGAACTCCAAAATATATAACCACTCTTTTGAACCCAAATGAAGGGCAGCACTTTGCTTTGCAGCATAGGAGCCTCCCAGTTAAAAAAATATTTTAAAATCTTAAGAAATATAATTAAAATCAGGAGAGGCAGGGAGCCTGGTGGGCACCAAGAAAGGTGTCCATGGGCACAATGGTGCCCATGGGCACCATATTGGAAACCCAGACTTAGAGGCTCTGGATCAGCAGAATGAGGAGGTTCAGTAATGATACCTCCAGAGACAATGCCTGTACTTGACTCAAGGAAAGCGGAATTATGGAACTCCCTGCTACTTGGAAATAGCGGTGGCAAAGTATTTAGCAATTTTCAAAGAGGGATTAGAAATCAATATAAAATGATAGCAGCAATTTCTAATTGATTATGCCAAATGCTGCCTCCATCTGTCATCCTTTTGTGACAGGTGGGCCTCAGTAATTTGCAGCTCTCTCAAATTGACCCTGGGGGTAGAAAGTTCGAGAACCCCTACTTTAGAATTTTCTTCGAATTAATTACAGCAGGTCTAGGGGCTAGCCATTATTCTAATTTTTACTGACTGTATAGTAATTTGATTAAGGTCACATAAGAACTGTGTGGCCAATCTAGGATTTAATCCAGATTCCAAGTTAAGATCATAAATACACACAGGCATACATGCACATATGTGTGTGGTCTCTCCTTTTCCCCTGTGCTGGACCACAAGGTGCAAGTTTAAATGCCTATGCACAGATTTCCTCACTCCCACTTCACCTTTTACAATTTAACTTTATTTTATTGAACTTTTATGTTTTCAGCTGTCAGTGTTTGGGATAAAACAATTACTTTTATTAAAAATGTAAAGTTAAATGATTACAGTTCCACCAATTCAAAGCTAGTTAAAAAAAAAAAAATTCGTTATTGCTATTGTTTTTTGTGGGCCAGTACCAAAAACACTCACCACAACTCCATTGGAGTTGTAACCCTTGGAAATATATGCGCCTTGTGGATATTGATGAAAATTACATATGTGTATGAAAGAGAGATGTATAATCAATTGATGCTAAACACTGACACAATGTAAATGAGTTGCTGTCTCCATGACTAATGAAAGTAACTCCCATAAGTTACTCAGTCAAGTGTAATTTGTTTCTGGCCATATATGGGTGACAGTACATATTTGAAACAAATATTTGCTTAAACAAACCCAGGGTGATACAGTTCTGAGTTACCTCCTGGCTTTCTCAAAAAAAAGAAAAAGAAAAAAAAAAGGCTCAACCTTTTCCAATAACATTTTAGAATGAATTCAAACATTAAAATGAATTATTGGAGAGTTATCCATATGAACTGAATTGCGTTATTGGGAACCTTTTGGGACAGCTCAGAGAACTGACACAACAGTTGGCTAAAGGAATTCACCAAGTATAAGTTAAAGCAGAGATGGGCAAGTTGTTGTCCTCCAGATGTTTTTCCTACAACTCCTATCATGCCTTGCTATTGGCTATATTGATGGGAGTTGTAAGACAAAACATCTGGAATGCTAGTAATTGCTCACCTCTGCATTAAAAGTAGGAGTACCCCTTGTAAGCAGATATTTGGGCTCTCTGGTAGTAATAAATCTAGAGACATAATTCTTGGTGTCAGTTTACCAAGTCCAGTAATTTTGGCTTGTGTAACAAAGCAGATTGTTGTATTTATGTGTTTATTTTTTTAAAATGTATAATATGCTGCTTTTCCATAGGAATGCCCCAACTAGTGTACAGTATTAAAAATGACAATAATTATAACAACAATAAAATCAATAATAAAACAAAATGGCATAAAAAAATCAATCCAACAATATAGAAAAGCCACACAATCCATATAAAACAGCCACCAAATTAAGTACCCAAAGCCTATCAAAACAGGAATGTTTTATGTCATCTAAAACTATGTAAGCCTTCACAGCAGGGGTAGGCAACTTGTGGCTCTCCAGTTGTTTTGCCCTACAGCTTCCATCAGCCCTAGCCATTATAGCCAGTGGTGAGGGATCCTGGGAGTCTTAGGACAAAACATCTGGTAGGCCACAAGTTGCCCAGCCCTGCTTCACAGGAAGAGAATTCCACAGATTTGGAACCACAGTGAAAAAGCAGTTTTGGATACCCACTCAAGAAATACCTTCAGTTAAGTAACATATTAAGCCAATTCCTTTACATTACAGTAGGGATGTACTAAAGTGACTTACCATTCGCGGATTATGTTGATGGTGGTGGGGGAGGCGTTCTGTCCCTCCCCCCGAAATCCTGGACGGGGGGGGGAGGCGATCCGTTCCTCCCTCCCGGAATCCTCGACGGCTGGCTGTGCTCCGCGGCAGTTCTGCAGAGCAGCCGGCCAGGCCCAGCCAGCCCAGAACTGTCCGCAGCCAGATTTCCGGCCATGGAGGGCTCGGGGGGGGGGGGAACTGCATACGCAAATGGCAGTGGCTATGGCCACCGCCATTTGCGTTCCTTATTTTTCGCCGTCTGAATCTACGTAAATATTTACGTAGACTAAGACGGCGAAAAATAAGGAACGCAAATGGTGGCAGCCGTAGCCGCCGCCATTTGTGTACACGGTTTTTTTTTTTTAATCCACCCAGCCATGATAGGCTACATAAAGATTTACGTAGCCTATCATGTCGTGTGTTTTTTTTTTAAACCTAGCCATGATAGGCTACGTAAATCTTTACGTAGCCTATCACGTTTCTTTTTTTTTTTAAACAAGACTGCAAATGGCGGCAGCAGCCGGTCAGAAGACCAGCCGCCGGAGCCGCCGCCGCCACCTGGAAGATCCGCCCCAGGTAAGTCTCGTTCCGGGGGGGATCCGCGGGGGGGCAGGGGGGCAGGCCGTTCCGCCACGGAGTTCGGGGGGCCGAATGCACTGGCATTCGGCCTCACCGAGATCCGTGGTGGAATTCTCTGCCATCCCTACATTACAGCCTTTTCATGCTAAAGGCAAATATAGGAGCTAAACATTCCCTGAACTGTACCTTTATTCTCCTTGTCCGTAGCTTGTTTTCCCTCTGTGCTATTGCTTCAGTGCCATGTTTTTTAATTGGTGCTTCTTCTCCAAATAATCCCAGCCTATCAAGGATCTAGTAATACATGTGGTAACATCACAATAGAGTATATCCAATCTGATTTGGCTACTTGACAGTGTCACGAAGGCAAAAGGAAGCCAATACATTGCCCTCAGTCTAAATTAGCATAGGGAGCAGGATGGAATGCATCCAAAATTGCCTTGGCAATCGCGCAGATGCTCCCTGCTTTGCCACTCAGTGCATGTCTTGCTGCACATGCATTGCACATGTAAACAAACCACCTTTCTTTACCCTCTTGCCCTAGTTGGGATCAGGGCTATGAAAAAATAGCATAGGCAGCAATCTTGTAACCCAGTTATACACGCTTAAGTTAATTGAAATAATGCTTTAAAGTGTGTCTTTTAGAAAATTGCATCTTTTATAAAAAAAATAAATCTGCATAATGCACTCTTCTAAAACTCTGTCTGCATTACAAGACAATGTTGCATGGGGCCAACTAGGTTTCTGGCAGTGTTATCACAGTATTTTGTTTTATACAGCCATGCCAGAGCACATCCTTCCTCCTTAGTATTGTAATGTCAAAATAGATTCTTTTGATATTTCTTAATTTAGTGGGTCTTTGTCTTTACTTTCAGCTACCCCCTTTTTCAGAGATCTGAAAAACTAAGCAGATTGCAGAAGAATTAAAGTGGGGAGGGGTAAAATATGATAACTGAAATATCTTCATGATGAGCATGCAGCCCTACCCATGGCAGGAGGCATTTAAAATCAGATGTCCACTTTGGGTTTTTTTTTTAAATGTTACACTATATTCAAATCTTTATTGAAAACAAAGGAAAATGATGAGTAAATACTGAATCTAATTATGCTTACAGTTGTCAGATTGGCATTTCTTACTATCAAAATTTGGATCAGAGGTCCCAACTGAGGCATCAGTATGTTCTATTGAATACAATGGTTTTGATAGAAGAACTCTTACTGCTGAGCTTCGTGTTCACCAATAATATACGTTTTATCACATTAGTTAGAGATAAAGTGTTTGTCTTCAAAAGCACTTAAGAGTACAACGCTAACAAATTCCTGAAACGAAGCAGTTGTACATTTATCAGCTCCTATGTATTTCATGCTCCAATTTGCATGGAAAAAACAGAAATCTCTTATAGTACATATTTTGAAGAGGAATTTACATTTAATAAATGTTTACAAGTATTTTCATAAGCTGTGTTTATGACAGTGTTGGCTTCCTATGATTGATTACTCAAATGTCCCCTTTCTTCAAATATAGATTGTACAGTTGTCTCTTGGAGTTATTTATATTTTCTAGTATTTATGATCTGCAAGGTAGCTTAGTTACTAACATTAGTTATAGCTATTTCTGTAGATATTTATCTGAGCCACAAGTTTTTGACACATTTCTTTTTCTTTAACGGGCAAAGCATATCTAGAGCTATAAAAATGTTGTCTGATATAGAAAAATATGTGTATGCTGTGGCTATTACCTAGGAATTCTTTAGTGAAGATGTAGCTCCTGTTCCAGTGGGGAACTTTTTAAGCTGGTAAATAAAATGCCACAGGAATAATATTAAAGAGAAAATATTCTTGTCCCTTTCCTATTAATGACATTATAGAAAAACATGCTAATAACGAAGTTAACCATTTATAGGGTGGGATCTAGAAAACCTATTTTGCTTGTGAATCTAGGCTTTTGCTCATGGAATAGCCATTTTTCCTCATGAAAGCAACTTGTGCAAGAATTTGCATAAGGAAGTTCAAATTATGCCCAGATAATCTGTTCCACATGGCCAAGTTTGTTTTGAGTAGCTTACCTGTGCCTTATGCATGTCAGATTACACAACTGCTTGTGCAAGCACTTGCATATTTGTGAACAGTGAGTGGTACATTTTTTAGGGTTGTTCGAAATATTTTAATATTTGCATTGAAAGTAGCATCGAAATACATTAAGCAGCTAGTCACCTTGCCAATGCCTTGATTCAGTGATGTTCATGCCCTTTTGTTCCTCTGGCAGTAAGTGCTGCTGCTCCTCGGATGCATTTCCCTCTTCCTCTGCCCTCCCAGTCCTTGGCCTCATCTGGCCTCACTGTTGCTGTAATCCTATTGGTTATGTTAACCAACATGGCTTTGTTCACCAGTGTCCGTGATTTCATTATGTCAGATGTACCTTTGAGACATGGTCAACAAAATCATGTGGGTTTCCACAGCCAACTGTGAGCAACAAGACCACAGATGGTAGAGTACAAAGGCGGAGGAGAATTACACCAAGAATGAATGGCATCAAAATAACACAGAAGTGTTCACAACAAGCTTCAAAATGGGAAATGCTCTCTGACACTCATGAAAAATGAGCACAAAAAGTGATTTGCAGTTTAGGACCCAGCCCTAATCATTTTGTGCATGCCGCCTTCTCAGCTATGGCCACAGCTCACATCCTGCATGAACAAACCCCACTGATGTTCACAGGATTGCAGCTATAGGAGTTAAAGAGATTGCAGTTGGATGGTACTTTAGTTTTCCAGCCTTTAGGGTCCTGAGGCCAATGATATGTTTGTGTCATTTTAAAGCCTAGCATTCACACAATTAAACAGAATTACACACTTATAGGTATGCCTTAATATAATGATGATAATCCTAATATCTGGCAGTGGAATATAAGTGCAAAGGAAACCTACTTGTGACCAGGCTGTGGTGTACAGCAATTGGACCCAGTGACCAAGATTAATGAAACTCAGATGGGTTTTAATTAGCACAGCTGTAGTCATCAATTATCTAGTGAACACAAATATTGTTATATTTTGGAAATTCTTGATTTATTTTATTCCGTTGGCCAGTAGATTTAGATGAATGAGCTCTCATCATAAACATTCTGGGGAAAACCGCCTGAGGCCATAGTTTATTATTTAGGATACAATCAGCAAGAGTGAATGCTACTGAACAAAAACATTGCAAACCAGTCTCAGCATTAATTTGGAGAATTTGTTGAAATGTGTGGCCTTGTACAGGTCATCAGAAACATTACAGCATCTCATACAAAATACAGAACAGTTTGTCAGGCAGGGAATGTGCAAGTATTATTGTCCAGCAGATGATCTATAACAGAATGTCATTGCATGTACACTTAAAGCATGAATCAACAACAGTTAATTTGACACATGATGTGGTCTTCTTTTATTATACTTTAAGTGCACGTCTTAGCAAACTGAATCGTGGACAAGTAAATATTGGGGGTGGGGCAGAGCTGAAAGATGACAACCATTTGTGAGTATAAAAAATTCAGAATCTAGACCTTATGAGGGTACATCGGTTTTTCAAGGCAATTCTTTAACTGCGCTCTGGGGAAAGATCCAAGTAGGGAGAAAAGAAAAAAATGCTGAAAATACACTTTAACAGAAGATTTTGCCTGAAAACTTCTTCGGTATTGACAAGATTCAGCCACTTTTGTCAAAGAGGAAGAGACTATAATAATAGGGCAGTGCCAGCAGCTATAATTTTGAATGAAGGACTTACAGATGCAGAATATTTTTTAAATTAAACAGACTGCTGTTTCTCTTGGTGAACTGTGCTCACGTTAGGAATGTGCTTTTCATAATTTGTGTTCATGTAATTGATGATAATTGGTAATAATTTTTCATTTACATAGGCAGTCTTTCCCCTCCCTATATATGCATTCATGTTGACAAATGTAATGTGTGAACTAGCCATCACAGAAGCAGATGCTAGCCATTCCTATTAGCATGGCAGCAAATGTTTTAGCCTTTGTCCTGTTAAGTTTTCCTATGAAAGTGTGGACGGGCAGGACTACTTGTGTGGACAAATTGTTGTTGTTGTTCAGTCGTTAAGTTGTGTCCGACTCTTCGTGACCCCATGGACCATAGCACGCCAGGCCTTCCTGTCCTCCGCTCTCTCCCGGAGTGTGCTCAAGTCCATATTCCTTGCATCGGTGATGCTATCTAGCCATCTCATCCTCTGCTGTCCCCTTCTCCTTTTGCCTTCAATCTTTCCCAGCATCAGGGTCTTTTCCAATGAGTATTCTCTTCGCATTAGGTGGCCAAAATATTTGAGCTTCAGCTTCAGTATATGTGAAATGGTCCTCAGGTTGCACTCTTTGAATGTTCTGGAATAGATGCACTTATGTGATTAACAGGATTTTGGTGGCTTAAGGAATCTGACAGAAAACTTAAGTTTTGTTGAGGCAGCATCTCAAGGGACCATTCCCTGGTCTGTTGAAACCATGGGTTGGATCCAGAGTAAATTAGCTGAACATAGGTCCCACTGAAGTCAGTGAGACAAGTTAGTAATGATTTGACCTGAGTCCAGTTGATTTCAGTGGGGACTAATGGTCTGGATCCAGCCCAAGGAGTATTGTAAAACTTGTTTTAAATGTTCATGTGGTCACTCTTGAGTAGGAGTGTACGTATACTGTATTGTACATTTACTTTCTGTACAATGTCATACACTCTGCTAGAGAAATGTTAAATAGTAACAAAACTATAGTAATACTGCTGCTCAGAAATATATTATCTCCTTTGAAGTGGTATATAGTAATTGTGCACTCCCATAAGAGCATAACAGTTAAAGCACAAAGATATGATGTCTAATCCACACTCTCTGGAGTGTTTGCACACTATGGAGAATTGTACTCTGAAATGTAACATGTGAGCAAGACTCTTGGAGAGAGCACCGGAAAGGAGGAATAATAGTTATTATTTTTGCGGAGAGATGGATCAGTTGCCCCTAGTATGGAAAAGCTTTCATAGTATCAGCTAGTGTAGTGCCAGCAGGCACAATGTCTTGCTACCCAGCCTGGAGCCATGGGGATACTTGTGTTTGACATCCTCATTTCTCTCTAGCAGCTGTCATTTTGACAATTGGAAGATGTAGCAATTTCCTTTACTATACATTATTTTTATATCCCCTATTGTTTTTGCACATGACCTTTACCTCTCCATTCTCCAATTAGCAGATGAAGAGTTGCTGTTCATTCAGCAGAGGTGTTCAGACCTAAGGGAGCAGAATACTGTGGTGTTTGGGGTGGGTGGGGGGTGGATGCTGTTGTGAATGCTCATTATTCTTGATCACTAATGAAATAACCCTATCACTTTAACCTTTCTTCATCAAACTAACCCCAGATATCAGTGAGACAGGGCTAGAACTGAGGTCAGGATCCTGGTAGCTAAAATCAGTGGACAGTAAACATTTCTAGTATTAATTTCTTTCTAGACATGTACTTATTCTTGCCTCAAAGCTATAATCATGTGTTTAACAACCATTCTCTATCTTCCCATAGAGAATAGAGTTTTTACACAGCTGCTTTTTTGCCTCTTTATTTTTGTGTAATTTTTGAAGCAGCTGGATTATGCATCTGTGTGAAAGAAATTCTAGATCAAAGAAAATAGGGGGAAAAAACTTTCGAAAAGCCATACATTTTGTTCAAGAGTAGGTATCTCATTCCTGCTTGGTTTGCTTGCTTGGATTGGATAAGCCAGAAAATTCAGCGGGTCATAACCTCACATTTCAGGGAAGTATTATGAGCCCCGCCCAGTCACATTTCTTAACCTAGAAATATGAGTCTCAATGCATCTCTTGTTTATGCATATATGCACACAAGAATACAAAATTGAGAAAGAGTAGGTATTACTTGAGAATTAACTTCAATCTTTGTATCTGGAGTAAAAGGCAGCCACTGTACATTTTTTGCAAAGTGACTTACCTCTTGTGACATGTAATGTATGTGGTGGAAAATACTGTGTGCATTCATTTAAAAAAAAATCTGACCCAAGATAGCTCACATTATGTGAGTCAGTGTGGTGCAGTGGCTAGAGTGTTGGACTGGGAGTTGGGAGATCTGGGTTCTAGTCCGCACTCGGCAAAGGAAGCTCACTGGGTAACTTCAGGCCAGTCACAGATTCCTGACCCAACCTACCTCATAGGATTGTTGTGAGGATAAAATGGAGAGGAGGAGGATTATGTACGCTGCCTTGGGTTCCTTAGGAAGAAAAAAAGGCAGGATATAAATGAAATAAATAAATAAATAAATAAAGTGACAAGGATAGGTGAATTCTGTTAACCGCACATATGCAAATGAAAGAGATTTGCTGGGCTGCTCTTAGTTTGCATAATTTATTTTTCTTCTGCCAGCCATGGTCAGGACACTGTCTGTCCACTGGAAATCTTATTCAACAAGTCCTCTGATGTCTGTGATTTCATAAATCATTGCCCACACATTTCCAAGCATATCTTTGCAACCATGAAGCCAAGAAATTTGGTGTTTTATTTATTTATTTTAATGAAACTTGAATGTTACAGCCAACAGTGTATTCTGTGGCTGTATTGCTCTCCTATGGAACCACAACAGCATACTCACAGCTCCTGCATACCAAAGCCAACTAATGAATTCCTCATTAATATGAGTTTACAGCGGTATGAATAATAGTTGGATTTAGCATATGGCACCTACTCTGTTCACCAGGAGGGGGAAAGCCACTGAATGAGTAAGTAAATTCTGTTTCCTGCGTGTCCTTGGCTGCCCTCTTGAATTAATTTCATGCACAGGATGTCTCCAGATACACTTCAGAAAAACTAAATCTTGCTCTTCTTACAGAAGCTACCTCTGTCTGATTTGGGGCAATTCCCCTTCCTGCTGTAGTCCTCACACCCCATACCACACCATACCACACCACACCATACTGTACCATTACAGAGGTTCCCCGGAACCCCTGGAGAGGCTTTTCAGGGTGCTGAAGGGTGAATCAGGGGATGGGAAAGTCCCCTTCCATGAGTTTCCTTCTGGTTGTGCTTCTCTAAACCAAAGAACCTGAGGATAGAGTCGGTATAGCCAAACACCCCTATTGTGATTACCCGTGGCCAAGACAATATCTATCTTATCCATAAATATGTGTCAATATCTACATATTAACACATATTTATGGATTAGATAGATATTGTCTAGTGCTCTTCAACATTTTTATTAATGACTTGGATGAGGAGGTGCAGGGAATGCTTATCAAATTTGCAGATGACACAAAATTGGGTGGGATAATACCCTGGCAGACAGAAACAAAATTCAAGGTGATCTTGATAGCCTGGAGTGCTGGGCTGAAAACAACAGAATGAAATTTAATAGGGACAAATGCCTATTAGAGCAATACAACAATGGAACCAATGACCTAGGGAGGTAATGGGCTCTCCTACACTGGAGGCATTCAATATGAAGGTGGACAGCCATCTGTCAGGATGCTTTGACTTGGATTCCTGCATTGAGCAGAGGGTTGGACTTGATAGTCTAATAGGCCCCTTCCAACCCTACTATTCTGTGATTCTATGATGCTATGATATGAAGTTCTAACAAGACTGTCTCCAACTAATTATAGAATCAACGTGTCTATAATCCCTTAAGTTGCAGAACACAAGAGCCCTATGATGAAGGATTCCATGGGTCTTCTCTACTTTCATGCACAGAGTCATGAAATCCCACACCTGTACTCTGTTGCTATAGAGAGAAATTAAACAACGATGGGCAGGCCACTGGTATTTTAAAGTTTGTCACATCTGGGGACATGGTTGTTGCTTATCATGGAAAGTCTCACTAGGATGTCAGCTTTGGGGATTCCAGTATAGGCATACCTGACTAAGATAAGGATGCGTTCTCCACAGATGTATTGTCAGATAACCACATCACAGCAGGTTCCACAATTTGGGAGGGGGCTAGAGGGGGAAGAGGGAATCCATTCTGCCAGTGGTGTCAGTTCCACTGTTGGACAGACATGGTTGGATATAACCCAGTATTTTTATAACGTTACATAAATCAAGCAATGTTATCCATAAACCTTGACATTAAGGGTGTAATGAGATGTGATACAACACAACCTGGTGTTAGGACGTGAGTTGTGCTGAACAGATAGATATAAGACTGGATGATGGGGTGAGGGGATGAATTTGTGCACAGTAGCAGAGGACAGAAGGAGGTGCTGAAATCTTTTCCCATCTGTTTCTACACACACACTTCTCCAGCTGCTTTTCTCCCAGCAAGCCTCTGAGATTAGAAGCCCTGCCATGAGAAAAGCAGGTGTAGGGCAATTGGGGGGAGCATGGGGGATAGGAGGAAGGTTCAGCATTCCTCTCTACCCGTTCTCTATATGAAATCACACCGCCCCAATTCCCATCAAGCTTTATATTTGTTTAAGATGACCTGCGTTGTAATGCCATCCATCATCTCTAGTTAGACTCCAAAGCAGAAGTAACAAAAATAACCTACCATAATCTGAAAAGGTTTAGTAGTTTAGCCATTTATTGATGGACTAACTTGACAATAAATGGCTTATAGCTATCTAATATAAAATGTATAATATCCAGATGATACTCATATCTTTGTTCATACTATATGGTCAATAAGCTATTTTAACTTTTATGTGGTATATATTTTAGCAGGTAGTGCCAAATTGGGACTTTTTGTAGGATTCCCTGATTCTCATCATTCAAATACTTAATATGCTAATATTTACATTTAGTATAAATGCATTTTTACCATGGGAGTCTTGTTTTATTAAAATTTGTTTCAACATAGGATACAGCTTTTGCTGTAATACTTGCTGAAGTTGAGATTTAAAATCAGCTCCTTTACATTTGATTCATATTGAATAATTTCAATGAAATCAACAGGGCTACTCAAAAACAAACTTGGCTATGATAATACAGTGATTACCTATAGTGTTTTAGTGGGACCAATAGGCCATTGACTTGCCCCTAAGACTGCAGTTAACTTCAGTAGGAGCAGGATTGCACCATTTTAATCTTGAAACATCATCAAATTGTTGCAATATGCTGTATTACAACCATTATTTAGAATGATAACCAATGTGAAAAGCATTGTTTATTCAAAGTGCTAATTTCCTGATGGTGAATGTCTAAAAGGAATTTTAAATTTAGCAATATGCTGGAATTTGGAATAAAATTTGGAATTTGGAATAAAAATAACTGCAATGTGATCAGAGAAACAAAAGCTGCATTTACTCTTGTGCTATCTAACAGAGTGGGGGAGAGCTTGCTATTTCTCTTAACATAGTCTAAAGTAAACATACTGCCATATATTTACTGATCACATGTAAGAAGATAAAAATTCTGATTTTAAGGGTCTTCAAAAATTATTTTATTTAACCTAAGCGATCACCCTCACATTGTGCAGTCCAGGGACCTGCCATATTAGCACTTTATCAGTGATTTTGACAAAATCCCAAACAAGATGGTTGTTCTCGGCTTCTAACACTAAAATGTCTTCTGATTAGAACCTCTTGCTTCTCCCCATGAATAAATTGTTTTCGTTCTAATTTTTTGTTCATTCTCTTGAAGAAATAAAGGCAATCCTATTTCCTCTTACAAATTATCATAAATATTGAAGAGGCAGATTTTTCTTAGATCATTAGCATATCACGCTGCGACCCACACCAGAATGTACCATTAACAAAGCAGCCTTCATGTAATTAATGTAAATAATATGGAACTACAGCATGAGTAACCCAGTCAGCCTTGGCAAAAAGCATTTGTCATAACGCATCATCTGAGGAGCTCAGTCTCAATTCAAATTAAACTTCATGGGTTTGTCCCTTTATTTTTTGCTTCTCAAGCTATAAATTCCTGAGGAACATGTACCTATATGGAAGAAAGCAATCCAGAAAGCTGAAATTAAAATTGCATTATTTACTGTGCTTCTGCAGCAGAGGACAATTAGTATCTTCATAAAACTAGATATGTAGATTCTAAGGGCACATCTGAGGTTTCCCCTCCTCCCCTCACTCCTGCACTTAAAAGTGTTTTCTGTCCTCAGCTGCTGCCAGCAAATCTAAAGTATGGTGTTATGTCTGCCATTTGCTACTATTGCCCTCTGACTCCAAAACACAGAGGAGCATTGTAAATTTTTCATGAAGAGGTTTCAGTCTGTAAAACAGCAAACTGGAATAATGTTTTAAATGCAATCATTGTCAAGCCTGAACAATGTAATTTATCAAGAGAGCAGTTTGTACTATATAATAAGTTTCATATATTAATACAATTTTTCATCTGATGTCAGCCTCCTGATTTATGAATAGCCCATGATCTAAGGTGATCATTGAATTATAATTCAAGTAATAAGCCAGGAACAAGACACTGCACTGCTACCCTGCATTAGCTTACGTGCCACCAAGCCAATTTACTAAACAACCGTGGGCTAAATGATACAGTTTTTCTAATTCAAAGAAGGCACTCGTTAATTAGATAAAGGCTAAAGCTCTCATTATTTTTAAATGATTTAAGAACGGGTAAAGATCTTACAGCTTATACTGCAGCTCTAATAGTTCTCTGCTTACTGCCTTGTAATAAGAGTATTAAAGACAGATGGCCCATGCTGATTTAAACCAATTACAACACTTAATGTATACTAGTAGCAGTGAGTATTCATAGGCACATCAGATGTTAATATTCTACATGCTACAGTTAAAAACCCTTCTTATTAATGTGATTTACAAGTAATTTGTTTCATTTTCCTGATTTTGGAGGTTTGCAGTCAGCGTTGCATCTATATGATAGGGGCCACTTTTAAGCAGCCACAACTTTTCATATCACCCGTCACCATTACATTCAGTTTGCTCCTCTCATCAGTAGAAGCATCAGTGGCTCTGGGTATTCCCCCCATTCACTTCAGAATATATTTCAGTATTCACTGAACTCATGCCATTATCCCAAAAACTGGTGACATCTGTGGAAGAGATATAAACATGGGGATCATGCTGCATATCACATTTCTGTAGGCAGTTCATTGGCACCTTGCCCCTGAACTCATTTTACTCAGGAGTAAGTTCTGCTGATTTGGGCAGAGTATCTTTCCAGGTGAATATTCTCAGGACTGTAGCCTTAGGGGCTGTGTTTAACTAGCTGGACTTTCTTAATGGCACTTTGAAATGATTCAAAAGCTACTTTTGATTTTATAAATAAGCATGGTTGCAGGAACAGAGAGGTCATCAAGAGCTCCATTTCCTTTCAGTTAAGTAAAGATTTATCAAGTGTAATATGATTTCCACTGTATGCAGCCTTAGTTTTAAATTTAATTTATATTGATGCACCAGTTTGGTACAACTGTTACATGCTTTCTTTGATTGCTTTTTCTGCCATGACTTTTTTTATGTTTGGTTCAAGACTGAAGTGCTTCCGTTGAGCTGGAGTAGCCTATTCAATCACAGCTCCCCTCACCTCTGTCTCCTTGTTCAAGCCAACCATTTATCTCTACTGTCCATAACCTTAACATCATTCCTGACCATGAACTCTCCTTCTCCTATATCTCTCAAAAGCTGTGTAAATTTGTTCTTTCAGCTTCCACAGTGCCTCTTTGCCATCAGTGCTGAAATCAACATTCCTGCTTGATGTCTTCAGATTCTAATTTCTGCTTTCACTATTTAAAAACCTATATTGACTTTAAGATTTAGCTCAAGGTACAACTGACCAGAGTTGAAGGACACCTTAAGATAATTTGAACATTTACTGTACATAAAATCTGTGCAAATTTAGGAGGGACCAGTCTGTGGCTGGTGGGAATTGTACTTCTTTAGTGATTCCATATCAGATCTTAGTTCTTCGACCTGTGTCATTTTTATTCAGGACCCAGTCCTTGGCATACTGAGAAATAATATAAGTGCCTCTCTTAGACTTAGCATGCCAGTCAACTGGACTGATCAAGAGTCCCAGTATTGGAAAACATACCATATGATTGCTCTGCAAAATAATGAGATATACTTAGAAATCATGAGATCTGACAACACAGCAGATTCCAGAATTATTCAGCTTGCCTATGGGTTGTGTGGTATTCATTTGTTTATTTAAATTTATGCTCTGCTTTTACATTAAGGTACCCAAGGCAGCTAACAAAAATTAAATGTATAATAAAAAAATGAAGTAAAAACAACTATAAAAATACTTTATAGTATTTTCCTATACAGCCCCCCATCCTATACTGCATATATGTATATTACCTTTATTGTATATATGTCCTATGTGTGTGTGTGCGCACGCGTGTGCATTTTATGAGGTAAGCTAAAAATCTAAAGACATGATTGTTTCCTTTAAAAAAAATGTTTAAACCCACCTTTCAACCAGATGTCTGTATGGTGGGTATGCAGACATACAAAATCACTGATCAAATACAGGCCAAAATTATTTAAAACGCCCTATAAATACTAATTAGCAACAGCGTTAATCATAGCAGCAGAAACAAGACAGGAAGCTAATCAGGTCACCCCAAAAGTCCTCTGGAAGAATGCTGCCTTGTCCTGGCATCTAAAAGCCAATAGGGCACAGATCTAATGTTTCTCCCTCCCTTGACCCTTCATTGGCCAACCGTTATGTTTTGTAATCTGGCTCTTGCATAGAAAGAAACCTATCAACTGTCCTTGAAAATAAACTTTCTAGCTTTATCCATTTCATTTGTTGTGCATCTGTCTTCAGATTTCATCTTTAGTGGCATCTTTCTCCACGTATAGGCCTCTGTTCCTGTTATTCCCTGTCTATCTTACACAATTTATGGGTTAAGCATGTAACAATATTGTCACTTTGCAGTGTGGGTCTAGCTGTGAGAGTCCAGAGGCATGCTTTTAAACGAGATTTTTGTATGTAGCTCTACGCTGAACCAAAGAAAAACAGAATTGAAGGTGTTTCTGCCATCACCCCCCTTTGTTTTAGAGGCACAACAAGATATGTTATTAATGGACCCTGAATAGAACAAGTTATTTGTTATGGTAACTTTTTGACCTATTTAATAAGTACTTAAAGCAGTGTAGTGTAGGTTTTATTGTATTCTGCAGTGTACAGTTATGAAGTGCGGTACATAATAAAATAAAAGCAATAATGTGGATATTTCAGAGGGATCCATCAGAGCAGACCTGAAGCAACATATTTCATCTGGTTTGTCTGGCTCTGAAGCCTTGCAAGTTATAGCTGAAATAACTAGGAACAATATTGTGGTTATGACTTGTGATTGTTTACCACTGTAACCAGCCAAGCTCTTTATGTGCTTACCCTTTTTGAAGCTTGGGAACATTTCTTTTTTTACAATATCTTCATTAACACCTTTCCATGTTTAGCTGGGGGGTGGGGGAGAAAATGAATGAGTGGATGTCTCTTGGAAGTTTGTACTTCATTAATTGTAGTAAAGTCCTATAGCCCTAAAAATGCAGTGTAATTTATTTGGTTGAATTTTGGAAAGATCTAGGAAAGCAGGATTATTTTAACAGACTAGCAGCAGAGAGTCTGTAAGCAGAGTAAGGTAATGCTCAAGATCTTGCAAGGTAGACTCCAGCAATTCATGGAACGAGAATTGCCAGATGCACAAGCTGGGTTTAGAAAAGGCAGAGGAACTAGAGACCAAATTGCCAATATCCGCTGGATAATGGAGAAAGCCAGGGAGTTTCAGAAAAACATCTATTTCTGTTTTATTGACTATTCTAAAGCCTTTGACTGTGTGGATCATAACAAATGGTGGCAAGTTCTTGGTGGTATGGGGATACCAAGTCATCTTGTCTGTCTCCTGAGGAATCTGTATAACGACCAAGTAGCTCCCAATTTAAGATTGGGAAAGGAGTATGGCAGGGTTGTATACTCTCACCCTACCTATTCAACCTGTACGCAGAACACATCATGCGACGTGCTGGGCTTGATGAAGCCAAGGCTGGAGTTAAAATCGCTGGAAGAAACATTAACAATCTCTGATATGCAGGTGATACCACTTTGATGGCTGAAAGCAAGGAGGAGCTGAGGAACCTCATGACGAAGATGAAAGAAGAAAGTGCAAAAACTGGGTTGCAGTTAAACCTCAAAAAAAACAAGATTATGGCAACCAGCTTGATTGATAACTGGCAAATAGAGGGAGAAAACGTGGAGGCAGTGACAGACTTTGTCTTTCTAGGCGCAAAGATTACTGCAGACGCTGACTGCAGCCAGGAAATCAGAAGACGTTTACTTCTTGGGAGGAAGAGAGCAATGACAAATCTTGATAAAATAGTGAAGAGCAGAGACATCACACTGACAACAAAGGTCCGCATAGTTCAAGCAATGGTATTCCCTGTAGTAACCTATGGCTGTGAGAGCTGGACCATAAGGAAGGCTGAGCGAAGGAAGATAGATGCTTTTGAACTGTGGTGCTGGAGGAAAATTCTGAGAGTGCCTTGGACTGCAAGAAGATCCAACCAGTCCATACTCCAGGAAATCAAGCCAGACTGCTCACTTGAGGAAATGATATTAAAGGCAAAACTGAAGTACTTTGGCCACATCATGAGAAGACAGGATACCCTGGAGAAGATGCTGATGCTAGGGAAAGTGGAAGGCAAAAGGAAGAGGGGCCGCCCAAGGGCAAGATGGATGGATGATATTCTGGAGATGACGGACTCGACCTTGGGGGAGCTGGGGGTGGCGATGGCCGACAGGAAGCTCTGGCGTGGGCTGGTCCATGAAGTTACGAAGAGTCGGAAGCGACTGACCGAATAGACAACAAAGCAGCAGAGAAATTAATAAAACATGTTAAGGTTATGGAGATCCTTGCTTGACAGTTTGATTTAGTTTGTGTGACTGCAGACTAGAAGAGCAAAAGGGTCAGATGCAGATACAAACTTTCGATTGTATTATTTGAAAAACAATGGAGTAATTAAAAATACCTGTGTGAGAGCACTTATTTCAAAGCAATCTGTTTTGTAAATATGAAGGGTGTGGTCCAGAACTATTCAAAACAGAAAAAGTGGTCCCATTGACTACAACAGAGTAGACATCACACTTTATACAGTAGCGATTCACCAAGATTTTATACCAATTTAACTGAGATACTCTTCCTAAATAATCTGAATAGGAGAGTGTGAGAGTTGACAGGCTACTGAGAATGGTCTTTTAGAGATCCCCAGAACTCCCTTAAAAACTACACTTCCCAGCAGTGCCAAGCTGCAACTCCCAGAGGATGAAATATTCAAGGGAATCTGATGGGCAGGCTTAGTAATTATTAGGGACCCTTGAGCCACCACAATTTGTTTAAAATTAGAATTTGGGTGGAGGGGCCTAACAAAGGGGACAACAGTCTAGCTCTGGGGAGTGAAAAGAAAGCTCAAGGAGGTGCCTTTCCCCATTGATTGACTCAAATATAACAAGCTATACAGAGCTGTACAGCACAATATTCAAATCAAATACTATCATTAAGGTCATTCAGGCGGTATCTGAACTTGTTGACCTGGGGATGCTTCAGGATTGGGTCAAGTTTCCCACCAAGGTTCTGGATTCTAATGTTAATGGAATGGCTACTGTTTCAGAGGATGCTTCTGGTAACATAAGAGGAGAGGAGACATTATTTGTTGATTCCACCTGCAGCATTCCGTGTTCTCAAAGTATCCTCTCCAGGTGGTTGGAACAGAGCATAAGAGCCCTGTTGGATTAGACCAAAGGTCTATCTTGTCCAACATTGTGTTCCCAGAATGGCCAACTAGATGCCCATGGGAAGTCCACAAGAAGGACATGAGCACATTAGCACTCCCATGGTCATGTTCCCAGCAAATGGTGTTTAGAGGTTTACTGTCAGGTTTCCCTTTTGTCCCCGCTGAACTCCAATAGCAAAATGGGTCATACAGATGCTAATTGACAGTAACTCACAGTCTACAAAGGAAAAGCCTTCAGGGAGTTCAAAGGATAACCAGGAAGATTGGAAGTTGCCTACCATTTGAGAAAAGGCAGGCATGCTTCCCTAACTTAAGGGGGGGGATCTCCCTCTGTCTAATGAGGTATCTACGCGTCGCTGTTCCAGCTGGGCCAATCGGGCAGATCTCCTAAGCTCAGCCCCTGCCATCTCTCTATTGGCCCTGCATCTGTACCTGGCATCTAAGAATTCAGGCTGTCCAAGCCCCACCTCTCCCTGTTCACTATCTCTCACCGGTGTGTGTGAAGAGAGGCTCTCTCCATCCAGCTGGACTACTGAAACCTGAAGAGTCTGTCCCTCCCTATCTGGAAGAGTCTTTCTCCCCCAAGTTTTGCAGTTCCTCTTCGGACTCTGAGCTACTCTGCCACTGCCTATGCTGAGAGGCACCCCTGACATCTACTGCCTCCGATACTGGAGGAAATATATAGCCATCATGAATAGTAACCTTTGATAATCTCATTCTCCATGAATTTGTCTAATCTTTTAAAGCCACCCATGTTCGTGGCCATCACTACATCTCGTAGTAGCGAATTTTGTATGTGCTGTGTGAAGAAGTACTTCCCTTTAGGTGTCCTGAAACTCTCACTGTTCAGCTTCACTGGGTGGCCTTGGAGTCTACCATTATGAGAAAGGGAGACAAGACTCTCCATATCCACTTTCTCCACACGATGCATGATTTTATACACCTCTCTCACATTCCCCCTTACTCGCCTTTTTTCTAATTTAAAAAGCCCAAACATTGTAACCTTTTCTTATAGGGGATGTTGCTTCAGCTCCTTTTTTGTTGCCCCTTTCTGCACCTTTTCCAGCTCTACAATATCCTTTTTGAGGTGTGGTGACCAGAACTGCATATAAAATTCCAAAATGTAAATGAGGCCATTATGATATTGGAAATTCCATTTTCAATTCCTTTCATAATGATCTCCAACATGGAATATGCCTTTTTCACAGCAGTCTCACACAGGGTCGATATTTTCATTGAGCTATGCACCATAGCCCCAAGATCCCTTTCATGGTCACTCACCACCAGCTCAGACCCCCATCAGCAAATATGTGGTTAGGATTTTTTTTTTCATAACTTGGGGGGGGGGGTCCTCCTTAACTCATTGCTGTCAGTGGAAGCACAGGTAGTGGCAGTAGCCAAGAGTGTCTTTTATCTACATCTTCTCTGACCCAACCTAGGGAAAGTGTATCTGGCATCAGTTATGCATGCCCAGATTACATCCAGATTGAACTACTCTAGTGTGCTCCATGTGAGACTGCCTTTGGGGACATCTGAAAAACTTAAACTGGTACAGAATGTGGCCACTCAAGCCCTTGTTGGAGCTAAATGATCAGATCATTTTACACCAATCATGTGCCAGCTATGCTGGTTGCCAGTGCATTTCCAGATCCAATTCAAACAACTGGTTTCAGCCTTTAAAGCCTAAACAATTTGGGTTCAAGTTACTGAAGCATCGTCTATATCTGTATGAACCACCCCATGTTTTAAAATAATCTAAGATGCTCTACTCTTTGGACCACCACTAATATCAGTAAGGTTGGTGGGCAAAAGAGAGGGCTTTCTCAGTGGTGCCCCCTACCCAATGGAATTCCCTCTCGAGAGGTTTTTTTTTAATGAATTACATTGCTGTTATGTTGTAAGCATCTTGAGAAGACCACGGTCTTGAAAAGCAGCTAAGAAAGAGATAGATTAAATAAATAACCTTAAATAATTTGCTGTCATCAGCAAAGTTGGGCACTTCAGCACTCCACCCTAACTCCATATCATTTACATGAACAAGTCATAAAGAGCCTGTGAGTAAAATATGTATAATTATCAAGTACAGATGAAAAATATTTGAAATAGTTGGTAATTGTAAAACAAAAAGTCTGCAATAAACTTAGACACTACAGAGGTTTTAATACCTTGTTAACCAGTGTTTCGTTTCACAGAAATTAGCATAAAGAGCTCCTGTGTTAAGGTCCTGTTTTACAACACATTTTTAATGTGTAAGGCTTGAGCAAGGATTATGTCATTTTTAAAATAGAGTGAATATGTCTTTTTTTCATATAGCCACAACTTTATACATGCATGCACACACACACACACAATCCTGAATATAAGAGAACAGAAAAAGAAACCCAACAGATTGGACCTCCAGGAAGTGCCCTGATGTTAATCAGAGCAGTGTGCAAGACAGAAAAGCTGATAGTCAGAAATTGCTCTTTAAACTAAGACAGACTGTCAGTCTTTAGGAATGGTGGGGAATGGCCTATTTATGTAATCAGATACTAAAGCTGGGAAGAAGCTGTCAGGCACATTCTTGTTGTGTAAGCAGCAGGCAAACTGTGCTTTATCTGACAGACAGTGTGTAAATCTGTCCATGCAAAAATCCAAATGTTTAGTTTGCTTCTAGTCACTGTAATAATCTGCTTATTTTCTTCTGCTAGAGCGATGACATCACTTAGCAGAATGCACCACGGACAGGAGGCCTAGATAAGGCTATGTTACTGTCAGTCATTCACTTCTTGATTGGCAAGGAGATAAATAGGAATCTACTGGAGGTTTGCTTCTAGCTAAAAGAGCAACCAACACCTTCAGATAAGTATATGAACAACAAGAAGTCCATCTAGCATTTTCAGTTTATATTTAGTCTCCCTTATGAGCAAAAAGAAGCAATAACTTTAGAAAAGTACATTCTATTCCAGTGTGATGGTTGCTGATGAGAGACATCTTGAAGGAAAGCTTCCCCCTATAAAAATATAATACACATTTTCAAATAAATAAATAGGAATTACTGATAATCATTTTGGTCTCACTAGCGATTAAAATGGGATTAGTGTCTGTTTCAACTTTGGTAAGATTATTAATGCCATTGTACTGATATTTTGACAGACTGAAAAGTAGCATTTTCAGAAGTGAACTACAGTTGACTTTGAGGTATTGCAACCTTATGGTTCAAGAGCATTTTAATCATCATGCTTGTATGGAGCTGAAAGTGGAATTTTTGTCAAAAATGTTTTTGGCAGTGTTAAAAAGTGGCTCCCATTTTCAGTGTTTTGGAATGGGGGTGAATTTGTTTTTGCAGTTACATTAAAAGAGGGTGAAGGTTTGACCATGCAGCATGATGTGAATTAGTTATCTGATTGACTGGAATCACCCATTGAGTAAGTGTTGCCCTAACTACAAATTGGCTTTGTTTGTCTGCAATGATATCAGCATCTCTAGCCAAATCTGATTGCCTGTGAAGCACTGTGACATCACATTCACTACATGATCACTGGCTGGAATGATTTTAAGGAAGAAGAAAACACTGTAAACAATAAGGGCATTGAGCATCAGCAGTTACTCCCTTGTGTATCCTCCCCGTGACAACTTCTGACCACCTTTTCTTTACTGATCCACCAATATGTAGGATCAGTAGTGGCAGCTGGGTCAGGCTGATGGTTATTCATCAGTTTCCAGGACAAGGTAATCAGCGTGATTGAGGGAGTGTAAGCTCAGGTCAGTTGTTTTTTTTTTTTTTTTAAGTATGATTAGAACAAAAAGCAACCAAGGAAGAACAAGAGTCATAGTTAGGGTCAAGGTGAATCCTGATTTGCTGGTACCAGATTGCCAATTGACCAAGACTCAGAATAACTTATCTAGAAAGGTTGAAACAGGGTTCCCTGCTAATTGAAGACTAGAATGAGAATCAGATTGAGTGAAGTCACTAAAGCAACAGGGAAAGCGAGAAATATCTATGGTTTCCCAGTGTTACCTGATCTTCTATGCCTCTCTCTGCCTGTGGACCTGAAAGACCAGGGTTTTAGTCCCATAGTATCCCATTCTGTGGTTACCTGAGGCTCACAGGGAAGCCAGTGACACGTGAGAGGGCAAAATCTGGGCAAGGACAGTCCAGCCTAGGTAGAACATTGAAGGCTGAAACATTGAATCTAGGCTGGCAAGATTGTGTCAGGTAAGTAGAATCCAGTCAAGACAGGTGCAGCAGGCATAGCAAGCTAAGTAAAGGCAGAATCCCTCTTGTATAAAATACAGCTGAAACAGGACCATGGATAGCTCTGAGTGAGCTTTGCTGACTGGAGCTCTTTCTTACTAGAACTCAAGGAGGATGTTTTTTTTTCTCACCAGCAAGCTAAAACCAACTGAAGCCTTATGTAGGCAACCATAATTTGTAGTATGGTTAGCTCCATATTCTTCCCCCTCTGGAGGAGCTGGCTGAACTCCCTGATTTTGTAGCCTCAGACTTCTGCAAGGCTGGGGAGATGTTCTGCTGGGGGGTAGGGAGGGGTTCTCCTCTGCCTCTGGGAAGGCCATGTCTTCTAACCAGGGGTGGGGGCTGAATATTAGACTAACTGGACTTCCCCTGGAAGAGTAGTTTGATCCTCATCTTCATCAGTCTTCTCCTGTTACATTAAAAAAGACTGAGGGGCAGGGTATGTGACACATGAGAGTTACATCACATTTATTTCTCTCATTCTGTATTGGAATAGTTCCAGTCAGGGATGAGACAATCTGTTTGCCATGTAGGACTACTTCTTACCTAAAACAGGAACCAGAGTAATGCTTCTTCATAGTGTATACTATAATCAAACTTATTTAACATGGTGGCATGGATATGGTGCATATCAAGCTATGGCTGGTGAACTCAGAGTAGCTCTTCTTCATTGTAATTTCTGATTTCCTTTGGGAACTGATCATTTTAGTGAGATTTTGCTTATATCAAAAACAATTATATATAAATGAACTGGAAGACAAGGTGGCCAAAAGAACTTACCAATCAAAGAATGGGTCATTGCATTAATCTGGCTGTTTTCAACCACTGGCAGCCAGGACAGTTTATTCTTAGTGCAAGATGAAGGAGGAAGATCAGGCTGTGTACAATCTTCCACTTGACTTACTCTACTAGTCTGAAACAGCATAACTCTGGTACCATGAAAATGCCATGGACGCAATAGTTGTCAGTTAGTGATCTAAAATGCTGCTCACCTTCTGCTGTTGGGATAGTCAGGTAGGGGCTAAAGAAAAGTAGGGATTTAATTTTTTGGGTAATACGCTTCATAATTTAGGATTAAAATCAAGCTTGGGGGATTGGTTTATGATTCAAATCTTCACATATTGTTTCTTTGCCTTGTTTTTAATTTTAGGGCTCCCAATTTTCCCCTAGCTTACCCAAGTTAAGGATCTGCTTTTGCAATCATGAGACCAAATTTGAGTCTGTATAACAGCATCACCTAAGCAAATCACTCTATACTTGAGCCAAAGTAAGAGTTTGGGAAGACTGACTATAATCTTGGACTCCAAGATATATAAATCCCTTTGCACTGTAAATTCTAACCTGCTTGTGAGATAATGAAACTGACTACCAGCATCCCAAAGATGTTTGCCTTTTGGTATGAGACAGATGAATGGCCATGTCTTTGATGTTTCACTGTTAGCTAGTAGTGATATAATAAAGCTACTGGACCACTGAATTGCTAAATAAATAAATATCTTTGATAGAGAAGATCAAGTAAATATTGGGAACTGGAAGCAGCCTGTTTCTCTCTTGGGAGAAACCTGTAGTATCAAGATGACCATAGCCCCAAGCTAAATTATTTGATCAGTCTGATCTACATGCAGATCTAGAAAAGAGAGTAAAACAAACTCAGAGATCCTTGGTTCAATGGTGAAGAGAGAAACTGAAGGCTGTTTCTTGTAACATTATGAACACCTTCCTTCCCTGAATGACATCATGCGGATACAGTATGTGTGCTTTCAGGTGCTTTTGAACTTGGACCCTGAATGATGCAAAATTCTGCTGACTGAAAGTCCCCCAGTATACCAATATCACAGATATGTGGGTGTTTCAATATCTCAATTTTAAGAAACTTTGACCCATCTTTAATTCCCTTCTCAAGTATTTCTGCCCTTAGGATTGTACCCAGTATTTCTTTAAACTTGTTGAAATGAAATGTTCAAGGTACATATCTGACTATGCCCAGCTTTCCCTTTCCTCAGTATCATGAATCCTAAGATGACATGGTCAATTCTTCCCAAGGTCCCCACTACTTTTACCTCATCAACCAGTTCTTCCCTGTTCATGAGGATCAGGTCTAGGACAGTTGATCCCTTTGTCTCTTCTTCTACCTTCTGGAAGGTGAAACTGTCAGAAAGGCAAGTCAGCAATTTATTAGAACTTTCATTCTTAGCAGAGTTGACTTCCACTTGCAATGGGTATCTGGTAATTGAAGTTGCCCATTACTATTATGTCTCTCCTTTTTGAAAATTTGGTAATCTGATCTAGGAAGGCATCATCCAAGTCTTCCACCTAGCTTGGAGATATGTAGCAGACTTCTACAACAATATCACTATTATTTCCCTGTCCTTTTATTTTTACCCAAATGCTCTAGTCTAAACCAAACTTCCATGTTCAGAATCATGGATTTCTTTGCATGTGTATAGATCCTTTACATAGGACAGTATCAATGGTGCCATTGTGCTAGTGGGAATGGCCACTAACACTTGCTACAACAACAGAAACTAGCCTAACTAGTGTTTCCAGAGCAGAACAAGTCAGTGGAGCTCACAGAAGGGAACTCCGCTGATTTGACCCATTCCAGAAACACTAGCTTGGGCTAGTTTCTGGGGTTGCTGTAGCAAGTGCTAAGTTCTCGTTGTGGTAGTGGTCATTCCTGCTAGGGCAACCTGCTGAGCACTGGTGGACTGCTAGCACTGGATACTGCCCACATAATTCCACTTTTCCTCCTGTTTGGTTCATTTTTTCTGAATATTATACCCT
This sequence comes from Heloderma suspectum, assembly GCF_057233095.1. Classification (NCBI taxonomy): domain Eukaryota; kingdom Metazoa; phylum Chordata; class Lepidosauria; order Squamata; family Helodermatidae; genus Heloderma; species Heloderma suspectum. The sequence goes on from NC_139461.1 coordinate 96,324,969, forward strand.
TCATTCCCTACATTCCAATGATGCATTATCAGGTTTCAGTAATGCCTATTAAATCGTATTTGCCTTCCTGTATTAAGATTTCAAGTTCATCTGTTTTATTTCCCATAGTCTGTGCATTAGTATAGAGACATCAGAAGCCATGGGTTGTACTCTTCCCCACCCCCACCCCTTGTATATGAGTGGGTAAAGTAATATTGTAGATAGTGCCATTTTGGCATGTGTAATTTAGTTTGTAAATTGTTAAAGAAATTCATCAGCTTGTCCGATAAGTTTGTTCAGAGTAAATATACCACAGTTTATCCATGTCTGCCACAAAAATGGTGTACCCATAATTGTATGGATTGCACCAAAGAATAAGGTTTAAATGAGTGAAGAGTTTATTTTTTAAATTCCTCATTTAGGGAGCACCAGGTTTCCCTGGTTGCCTAGATTGGAGAGGGAGATTTCCCAGGCCCTCTTACAGGTGTATTGTGCATTTAGAAATTGATTTCAAAATATTTCACTCTTTTTTTTAAATAACCAAGGGAGCAATCATATGGCCCCTGGATAGCATCCCAGGGGCCACAGGATGCAGTGGATCTCCCCTTCTGAGGCTGGAGACAGAGCTTCGACCTCAGAGGAAGAGTTCTGACTGCGGTTCCCCACACCCACAACCTCCAAGCCACTGCAGAAACCTCCGTGGTGGCTCCCTTTCCTGAAGACAGAATTTGGGAATGGGAGGGAATGGGTGTGGTGATGGGAAGGAATCCAGTGGATCCAATGGTCTCTCTTATCCTGACCACATCCCTGGGAGAGATGCTGAAGATGCACTTCATGGATGGAGAAAAAATACAGGAAGCCCCTTCTCCCCTTCACTCCTATTGATACTGAAGGCTCCATTCAGAGAGCATAGGATTGCTCTCTGAAAGATAAACCATATGACTTTTCCAAATGGAGGGATCATTGATCACATCTATAAACTTCTGAGGGCCATGTAATCATTTATTAAATAGCCAAAAGAACAAAAATAGATAAGTTCAGCTGGATTGCTTGAGATGGTTGGAAGCACGAAGACTTCATTTGCCAGCAGTGGTAGGTCTTACTGATATTGTCTAGTGAAAACCGAAAGAATTAACCTAGTCACTGTATGTGGACTATGTTACTGCATAGGTTGCCATGCTCTTGTGGGATTGTACAATATATAAGATAAAGTAAAAATAACACTGAAATGAAACTGTAAGCTTTATTGGTGTAAAGAGGTTTGACTCATTAATATTATATATACAGATGCTCCATTTTTTCTACATTATATATTTGTACTAGTAAAAATTCATAGAGGTGTGTTAATGAAACATACCTCCATGTGCATTAAATAGTGGGATATGACATTATTTTAAGTGATTGTATATTATAAAAAGCTCTGTAGCAGGATTAATGTTGTTAAATTGACATGATATTATAATATCATGGAAGATGATAAATTATGAACTTTCCATTATGCCTTAATGCACACTGTAAGAATTACAAGGTAATGGCTATTGGTTGTATCAAGTTGGCCCATGGGCCTGTGGTCCATATATTAAAAAATAAAAATTCTGTGGTCAGTTGCCATCACCTCATGTAGATGATAGTTTTAAAATGCTTTAAAATCAGATAGGAATTTACAGGTACGTTTATTCTGAAAGGCGGCTGATTAATAATAATATCTGAGAAACCAATGCCAGGATATACTATCGAACCAGAAGAGCTACAGTGTGAAGTGTTCCATATTCCTTTGATTAGGATTCAAATGTGGCTGTTGACTGGATCATGCACTGGTTTTGTTGGTACCTGACGCCCTGAGGTTAGAGCCTAGTTCTCTCTGTAACATAGAGTCATCAATTATTCCCTTTTATTGGAGTAAGGATCCCTACTCCTGACTAATAACCAACATGGTGTAATGGTGAGGGTGTTGGGCTTGGATATGGAAAGTGCTGGTTCAAATCCCCCTTCAGTTAGGAAGGCAGTTGTTGGACCCTAGACAAATCACTATCTCTTGGCTTAACCTACCTCACAGGAAAGTTGTGAGGTAAAAAAAGTCATTCTTAACTCCTTCAAAGAATAGGAAACAAATGTGAGAAAGATATAACATCACACTTGAATTTTATTTTGATTACTTCTAATTATTAGATGAAATTTGTCTAATCATCAGATTTCCTCAACATATAGGAGGTTTGGGGTGCAGTGTCACCACTATGTGGATGACACGCAACTCTACCTCTCATTTAAATCCTTGCCAAGGTTGGCTGTAGAAACCCTGTCCATGTGTCTGAAGCATGTGAGTGGCTAGATGGGAAGGAATAAGCTGAAACTGAACTCTGACAAAACCGAGGTACTTTTGGTGGGAGACAAGGGGAGGCTAGAGGATGTTAACCTGGTGTTGAATGGGGAGCAACTGCCCTGAAGTACGCAGCTTGGGGGTCATTTTAGACTCCCAGCTATCCATGGAGGCTCAGGTGTCAGCCGTGAGCCGGGCAGCACTGTACCAACTCCATCTGATATGGCGGCTGTGCCCCTACCTCCCTAACCAACTGCTCCCATCAGTAGCTCATGCCCTGGTCTTCTCTTGCCTAGACTACTGTAATGCACTCTATGTGGGGTTAGCCTTGAAGACAATTTGGAAGTTGCAGCTGGTGCAGAACACAGCGGCCTGCCTGATTAAAGGCAGCCGTCAGCAAGACCACATCACTCCAGTGCTGAAGGAGTTGCACTGGTTGCCAGTTGTTTTCCAGGCCCAATTCAAGGTATTCGTATTGACCTTTAAAACCCTATATGGTTCTGGCCTAGTCTATCTTAAGGAGCGCCTCCAGCAACACCAGGGATGCTGCTCAATGAGATTGGCCTCCGAAGGCCTTCTGCCTGTCCCATCAGCCAGGACAGCTAGGCTGGTGAGGACTAGGGAGAGGGCCTTTTCTGTGGTGGTGCCCACTATGTAGAAGTCCCTCCCTAGTGACCTCTGCCATGCCCCCTCTTTGATGAGCTTCCGCCAGGCTTTGAAAACCTGGCTGTTCAGGTGGGCATTTGTGGTGGGTTAGGGTTTTGTAAAGCAATGTTGTTCTGTTCAGTTGATTATGTAAATTTGTTGTATTTTGCATATTTGTATTGTATGTTGCCTAGAGTGGCTGGGTAGCCGACCAGTTGGGCGGCTAATAAATCTAATAAATAAAAAATAATAATAAATAAATAGCTACTGCATGGTGAATTAGAGATTCAGTTTTAGTATTGACTCTGTATTTGCTGTTTTTGTCATTTTTAAGACAGTCTCTAAACCTTACTTGAACATTTTTATTGTACATGAATAATAGAGTATGCATAGGGGTTCAATAGGTGCAGTGCTGTTAAATGCACATCTTGGAAGATTTAAAAATGAGGGATTTATTTTGTCATTCATAAAGTTGTAATACAGTCTAGAGAAACTATTTGTTAAAAGATAGCATCTACTTAACCTGCTTATTTATTTCTTGTAGAAGAAGGTTAGATCCACAATAAATACACGAGGAAATAAGTAGATAGGGGAATTTATCTTAGAAATAAGATCCCTGCCATGCTTTTGAAATGTGAAATGCATGAAGACCTGTCAGAGAGATATACGGACATGATATTTTTTTACGGTGCATTTGGAAGTATTTAGCTATATTTGTCATTTGCTAGTGCCACCAAGCAATGATCAAGTGATATAGTAATTTGAAAGTCTGTTTTCAGTTCAGTGTGTGTGTGTGTGTGCACGCGCACGCGCTCGCGCACTCATGCACACACACCTCATTCTTGCTTCTTTTATCTTTCTCTGTTGCTTGTGTTTGGAAATGGTTTTTTGGGGAAATTTAGCAGTTGCTTAATGTGGCCATAACTTGTATAAAAATCATATTGAAAAGAAATATTTTGTCAGATTGTATTATGCAAATTGTGTGAATTGTTTGTTAATGTTTGTAAACAAAAGAAAAGAATTAACAATTGTTCATTAATGTTTGCTGTAGTTTTTTTTAACCCACAAACTAAAAATAGGTTAGTTTTCTGACTGTATGATGATATTGTAGTCTCATGGGCCAAGATTTATTACCTTCAAATAAGGTAGCCAGTCAGAAAACTAATCTTAAAATGACTCAGTTTTTTGTGGACTTCAGATATCTTAAGTAGCAGGCACAGTGTGTTCCTTTGGGCCTATGACCTTTATAACCTTGATAGCCTGTGTAGTGTCCTAATCAGAATGATTATAACCGGGCTCAAGTTTCTACTCATCCTTGGATTCATATTCTCTCAAGCAAGTCATTAAGGAGTGGTTCTGATTTAATATTCTCTCAAGGCCCCTTAAATTTCACATGCATGTTTGGCTATACAGATTTACATCAACACACCTTTGAAACTGAAAACACACACACAATGAATCTAAAGAACACACAGCACAGAGCTGATCTACATGTCTACTCATACCTGGTTGGTTTTGCTTGTGGGAATAAGGCAAAAGTAGAGCGGTGAAGTGACAATACTCTAGGCTACAATAGGAAGTCTTCACGAGATCTATCTAAGAGGTGGGAGAATCTGGTAGTAATTCTTAGGAGTCATTTGCTCATTTGGCGCCCCCAGAATTTGGCACCCAGTGCAGCTGCCTGGCTCGCCCCATCCTTGAGATAGGTCTGATTAAGTTATACAAATAATTTAGTAAAGTAGAATGACTTTTTGGAGGGCTGTGGTTTTTATGTTGCTTCTGGTGAAGCTGAGGAAGGAAATTCATCTTGACACCTAACTCTGCTTTGCCTTGAGATCAAGAAGCAGCTCACTTTGCTCTAAACCAGTGTTTGGCTTCTTGGTTGGGTGGTTGATGCCAAGCACATGGAAACAGAATCCAGGTAAGACAGGGGTGTTGTTGGTCTGTAGGCCCTGCTCTCAAGATATAATCAGCCATCTGTTGATTGAAACATTTGTATGCCCATAATCAACAAATGAAGTTTGTGCCCTGGGCATGCTACTGGGCCCCACCTTGTCCCTGGATGTTCAAGTAATGATGGTGTGTGCAGACCCATTCAATCAGTTCTTCACTTTAGAGAGGGAAGGACCATCATCCATGCTTATGTAACATCTTTGCTTCTCTACTGTAATACAGTCTATGTGGGGCTGCCCTTGAAGAATATTTGGAAGCTTCAGCTAGTGCAGAACATGGTAGGCCACAAAGACTACATAACGCTAGCCTGATATGAAATGCCGCATCTGTTAACTTGATTCCAAGCTCAAGTCAAAGTGCTTGTTTTAGCTTTCAAAACTGTAAATTGCTTGGGCTTAGTTTGCAGTAAAGAGGAACTCAGACACTGTGTATACCTCCCCACTCATTCAGTTGTGATGGGGTCTTCATCTGTAGCCTCACAGCTCATGAAGCGAGGTCAGTTTCAATTTCCCCTCATGGCCCCAGCATGCTAGGATGCCCTCCCTGCCTGGAAAAACTCAGCACTGCCTGATATTTAGGGGAAGAGTAAAAAAAAAAAGTTCTTTTTCAAAGTGCCTTCTTCATTACCCCCATGCCCATTGCTTTTAGCCAACTGTAGTCATCTAAGCTGTTTAATGGTTAGCTACTCTATTTTTGGTATTGTTTTACTATTTAATTGTGAAAATCTTTAACAATGTAAACCATCTCAAATTAAGTTTCAAGCAGTTTTAAATAAGGTATTAAATCTTTGGAAAGCAGGTAGACTTTTTTTTGTCCCCTTTAACACCTGCTCCTTTGTAGTTTTGAGTGCTTTTTGTTTACCACGGTAACCGTGTTATTACAAGTAGTATTTCACCTCTGCACTGCAGTAGCAGCAGCATGGCACAGAGCGGTGTGATTGTCTGAGTAGTTTAGTATGGATAGCTTTTCATTTAGCCTTTGCTCTGACAGCCTATGCCCTGGATAAGTGGTGTAGGCCTGTACAGGTGAAATCTATTCTCACATTTGCCTCAGGGGTGACTGGACTGTAACAGAATTTTTCAAACCCGTTGGGCCCAACCGCAAAGCAGAGAATAAATGGCTGAAGTGCCAGGTCTCGACAGAAAAATCAATGCCTGGTTATACAGACATGACAGACCAGGTCTGCAATTCTCTTCATGAAAGTCTGTGCGTTTACCACACTTGGGGTTAAAAACATGCTTCTTTTGTCAGTTGTGTGTGTGTGTCTGTGTATAAAGTTAACACCTGCTTTCCTTTTTCTTTATTTTCTTTTCATAGGAAATTTACATGCCCCTTGTGTGACAGAAGTTTCACAGAGAAGTGGGCAATGAACAACCATATGAAACTCCACACAGGAGAAAAGCCATACAAGTGCACATGGCCTACATGCCATTATTCCTTCCTCACAGCATCAGCCATGAAAGACCACTATAGGACTCATACAGGTTTGGATCATACTTTACTTTTATTGATGTGGCCTGGGGTAAACATCTGCTTTGGGGGAGGGGGAATGGGTTGTTTTATTGGATTCTGACCCTAACAGGTAAAATGATTGTTCCAGAAGTGCCTTTAGCTCTGGAACATTTAGGGCACAATTCAGATTTTTGTGTGTAATAATAAGGATCTTCTGCTCTGTGGCAGTTAATCCTAGAATCTTCCCATGATGCAAACATCAAGAGAAAAAAGGAGGCCCTGGATTCCTGTTGCTTCAGAGGTGTACCTGTAGCTCTTTCTCGTATGAGAACTTTTAAGATTATTCTCGTAAATCTGAAAGTGATATAGGTGACAAACAACAACAACCCACAAATTAATGGACTTCCAGCAATTGCTTCAGGAAATGTTTTGTGCCAATTTTCAGCACAGGCTCGTGATAATATGCCAGACTTTTGCAGTCAAAAGATGCTACTCTGGTAAAGAAAGTGTATGTGTGTGTGTGTGTGTGTGTGTGTGTGTGAGAGAGAGAGAAAGAGAGAGAGAGAGAAAGAGAGAGAGAGAGATTTTACATTAATGTTTTGATTAACTGTTTACACTTATCCTTGATTTCCCCCTGAAATCATCTTAAAAATCATTCAAATTTGCATTCACATTATTTTCTTAATGAAGGAAGCTCTTGGTCCTGCAATTGCTAATACTAACATAATATCATAAATGATGGTACGGTTGGAGATGATCCATATTTCCAAGTACTGAAACCATTATGTTTATTTCATACTAAAGAACTGAAGCAGATGCAAACACCTGGAAGTGCAAAGACTCACATCAGTTGATTGGGTTGATTCAAAGAGCGGAGTTATACAGTCATCATGTTTGCTGCTGATTTTACCCAGCACAATCACCTTTAGTCAGATTAAATGGAGAAAGTACTGTGTGAACAAGTGTACTTTTTGGAGCTACGGTAATGGCAGAAATTGCTGGAAAGTGTATGCCTATGCTGCTGGTTCACAGAATTCATTTCTTCGTAGGGTGACTTTTCCTCAATGGAAGAAAGGGGAGATACACATATAATTAAACAAACAAGCAAATAAAGAAATAAGCTGAGAACGGTGTACGGGGTGGAAAAATAGCTAAAATATGCCATGTGAACCAGACCTAGCTGAACTATATCTGATGTTGGATACAAAACAGCTTCCAAAAATGCACTAATTTTAAAGCAGCGTGGCTTTCGTTTAAATGTATATATTAGTAAATATCAGTTTTACGTAGCACGCAATGCAGAGGTTACTACAGCAGAGAAAACGCAAAGTTAATATCTGTACCTTTGGGTTAAAACTAAAGCTGTTGCAAATTAAACTGATTAGAACAAAGATTCCTGTAAAGGACTTAAAAGTCCTTAATAATCAACCATTGGTATTAACTTCCAAAACAGCTTCCACACAAACACTACAGATTTAGCCTGGTTCTTTAAGAACAATATTAAATAGTACAATAATATGTAACATGATGGGATGTGAAGAAAAACTGCAGAAATGTATCTGAGATTATTTTTAGCTCCTTAGCAAAATAGTATATGTAACTCTTGGTTAAAAGTGTGAGTAACAGAGGAGAAAAATGATCTTCAAATCAAAATTCTCTAGGCATTTCATAGAAAGATGAAACAGTGTTCCATTAAATTAAAAAATATTCCTGAAAAGATTTTTCCCAATTTTCTGAAAATGAAATGAGTTGTTGCTAGAAATTATAGGTTAAAAGTTCTTCCAAGGCAGTTTGTAGGAAGCCCAGGCCTCCTTAGCTTCTTTGACAAGGGTGTTGACGATTTAAGGTCTCCAGCCTGCCCTGAGAGATCACTTATATCGAACAGCAGATGAAAAGCCAGTGCAGATGTAATTTATCGTCGGCGTTTCCTTCTAAAGAATAATTGTGGAGACTTGGTTAGATCAATAATATGGATTTTTGTTGTTAGGTCTTGTAGTCTGCACCATAATGAGAGATAGGGGACAGTGGCTGTTTTCTAATAGAAAATAAAGGATTGGTTTCCGTGTCTTTCTACATTTGAATGCAAAATGGCACACTTGAAACTAATTCAAGTTGTTAAGAAAAGAACCATTTTCTATTACATTCCTGTTATCATATAAACATGGCATGTTAGATCAGCCCCCTGTACCCCAAGTGATATATTGTTCCTTAGATCCTTCTCAAAGTTTAAAGGCTGTAACTTCTGGAGGAAGAATGAATGGTAACATTGTTAAATGTATGGTTAAAGACTGAAATCATGTGCACAGTTTTGTGTCCTTCAGCATACATAACTGCATACAGGATTGCACGTAATAGTTGTTTCGCCTTTCTACATGTCTACACTCAGACAAAAAAAGCCCCCCCCCCCCAGTAAAATCCATGCAAAACTAACTCTAGAGCATGGAGGATATAGCATGAAGGATGTGATGAACTGGGTAAGCATGATCACTGCAACTGTGCATGCAAAATAATTCCCAAGTCAGTGAAAACTTGTATGTGTTAAAAACTCAGTCGTTCTCATTTCTCAAATTATTTAATAATGACAGTTCCCTCTGACTTCACTGGGGATGTCTTTTGAATTAAGACTACAGGGCTTGGTAGTAAATAAATAATATGGCAGGTGCTATTTTAAGTACAATTTTTGTAGCGATTCCTAATTACATAGTAAGCATGTTTTTGTTTGTGCATAAGTTGGTAGCAAGGTACAAAGGATAAAGTACTGTGGGTTGTTATTATTAACATAAAAACCTGCTGGCTAAACTCAGATCTCCCCAGAAAAGTAAACCACAATACATGATAGTCTGTAGCTGATGAACAATTCCTGGTAGGCCTGGAACAGCATTTAAGTTTCAAGTGTGGATCTTAATTTGAGATATTGGATTAGGTAGTTCAAAAGATTTAGGTTTCTAATTGATCAATTAATTAATATTTAATTAATTATAATTAAGCTTTCTTTATGTCCTCCTCTTCCTTCCCTTGATATCCTGATGAATTCAAGTGCTTCAGAAGAAAGCAAAGTGCTAGAAAAATAAGAGATAACAGGGGATGTTTTTCTAGAAAGGCTTCTCAGTTATCATCAAAATTGTAATGAGTTAAAACTATAATGCTTTTAGTTGCTGTTTTCCTGGAATGTTTTTAACTTTGTAGGGAGGAAATAAATGTTTTAATTGCTGCTATTCACCTGCCAATGTTTTTTTCTATGTAACATTAAGTTTCAGTTTATGCAACAGCAAGTAATAATACCTACCCTGCCCCAATCAGCAAATATATTTTCTATAACTAAACATGCCCCAGTTATTATTAGTATGATCCATGAGCAGCTTCTGCATGCAAAACATCTGTCCAGATGTGACATTGTACAAGAGTCTTTGGACTGAGTGTGTATATTAGAGAAGGAAAATCATCCTTGTAAAGGCTTGTGTATGTTGTTTCTAGTTTTGTGATGCCAAATATGAGAGCGCTTTGTTTTGCCATTGCTGATTATTATGTTTTTCCCTGATAAGGTTTATTTAGCTGTACAAAACCACCTATAAGGTGCCCTTTGCACAGACATATCATATAACGTAGATGTACATGTTAATTACTGTTCTGTTCTGTTCTGTTCTATTTATTTATTTATTTATTTATTTATTAGATTTATTAGCTGCCCATCTGGCGGGCTATCCAGCCACTTGAAGTGTTTGGGTTATATTCAACATTATGCTAGCAGAAAAATTGGAGGAGCTGGTGTTCCATTAGCAGTTTCACACCCGCTAGCCCAAGCAACACCTAGCCTAATCACACTGTAATGAGTTGCGAATGGCCTGGTGGAATGACTTGTGGAACAGCTTGTGCAACGCCATGTGCAACAACTTGCAGAACAGCTTATGCAATGGCTTGCTCAGTGGCTTGCACAAGCAGCATCCGAGTATTGGATTTGACATTTACACAAGGATGAAAATGGGATTTCCACAAGTGGCAGAAGCTTTGTGCTAGTGGAATGACCCCATCAGATACAACCCTTTATCTACAGCCATTCCCATTGCCAGGAAGTCTCACACATTCCATTGGCTGAAACAGCTTGTATGGAATTTGATTTTGTTGTTGTTGTTTTAAATGAGGAAATAGTGAGGATGGTGGTCATATGGCCTCTTTAAGTTCACTTTATCATTTGTTTGTTTGTTTTAGCATCATAGCATTTTAGGCTAGTTAGAAGGAGAGTCCATCTATGATACATGTATCACTTTAGCCCAATCAATATTTTTCAGGAAGGTCTGTTCTTTTTGTTGGTGCTGTCAGCAAAGCATTGCTAGGTGCTTTTAGATTGCTACTATTTAGAACTTTCCCATCCTATAGCAACCTGCTCCTGCTGCTGAGGTACAACGAGAACTAAAAGAAAGGTACAGAGCCTGGTGTTGCTGGGAAGAAAAGAAGAGCTAAGGAATAACACACATAAGAAGAGCTCTTCTGGATCAAACCAAAGTCCAGCAACCTGTTTCACACAGTGGCCAACCAGTTCCCCTTGGGAAGCCCGGAATCAGAACATGAGGGGAATAGCCCGCCCCCATGGTGGTTCCCCAGCATACCGCTTCTCACCCTGGAGGTAGCATATAACCATCATGATGTAGCCATTGCTAGATATCCTTCAAAGCAGGCAGGCCAAGTCAAGGCATTCATTTTTCCTGGGCCTGTGTCAGGCATGGCAAGCTTAGTGCAAGATTTATTTGGAGGGCGGGGGGCATAGTACAACTTGGATTAAAAAGTAACAAGAGCAAACGGTATGCATGAGTGGGAGGGAAGAAAGTCTTTGGGGTGATTCCCGATGCCTTAGAGCATGGGAAGGAAATGACTACCAGCCCAAGGGGGGAAAGGACTGAGGTTGTGGTAGTGAAGGTAGCAAAATATTGCTCCTTGGCTGACAAACTGTCTTAAGACCAGACTTGGCCACCATGTTCCATGCCTCTTCAAGGTGCAGCTCAACTAATGAGCATAGCAGAAAATTAAAGCTGTTGCACAGAGGATAAACACTCATAAGGATCAGAAAGACAAATGTCTATGTTGCAATACCAGTGGGAATTGGGAAACAGACCTCTTAACTCCCATGGAATTTGGTTTACTGTAAATCGTCTTCCTTGTGAGCTCAAAGTATAAAAGCAATATTGCAATTTATCTGAAATACTTTCTCAGTTCCTTTAATTCCCTCCTATTGGTATACGGGTGGGAGGGTACAATTTGTCTCCAAATGAGCCAAATGACTCATTTGTGTGTTAAAGCTGCATTATAATTTCACTGGCTCTCTCCAAGGTTAGTATTATTATTCTATAATGCCCTTCTTCGTTGGTCTTGTGGGATGAATCTGCCTCACATGCCTGGGCTTTACTGACTTAAAGAGCTACTGTGGAATGATATACTGAATTTATAAACTGCAAAAGGCAAAATTTTATCTGGAATAAAAGTACTTTATAAGTGTACATTTACACACTTTTAACAAGTAGCAGCTCTGCCAAATCTATCTTTTAATGGTTTCAGAGGCTTAGAATAAAGACATATCGTTAAATATGAACAATGCAAGCACTGCTTCAATTTCTGAAGTAATCCCCAGACTTGTTTTTCTTCATTATGAAAGTTTTAGAAACATAAACAGCATTGAGCTGCCATCGGTACAGAAAAATGTAGGTTTTTATTGTCGCCTATTTTCTTTTCTGGAAAATAATTTAATCTATTTAATTCACTGGGAGGTTCTTGAGGAGGACTGTGATCAAGTGAATTAAAATTTGCTCAACAGTTTTATTTTATTGGTAAATCTAATATATTTTTATCTTAGCAGAACCTTATATATACTGTATATTAACTTTTCCAGGCAGTCTTCCTCAGCACAGAAAGGCCAGATGTATGGGAATTGTAAAAAATCAGGATATGCATAAAAACTGTTCAAGTGCATAAAGCAGCCCCATCTGGAAGACATCTAACAGAAATGAAGTTGTACAAAACCATTCCATTGATAATAAAGCTAATTTTTATGGGTCTGACAAGTATGTAATTATGTTCAGTGGTGCTTTTCAGATTTTATCACAGTCAATAAACCGCAGTGGTAATTTCATTCCCATTTGACATATTTACATGGAAACATTTGATTGGAGGAATTAGTAACCCTGAAAGCCTTGATAGATATGTTTTAATGATCTGTGACCTCCACAGTCCCTCATCTGTTTATTTTTGCAACAGGCGAGAAGTCATTCCTATGTGACCTTTGTGGTTTTGCCGGCGGGACGCGTCATGCCCTCACCAAGCATCGGAGGCAGCACACAGGTCAGTTAAGCTGTCTTTTACCCTTTGGCATTTTCTCTGCAGCAAAGGACTGTCGTCCAAGCTGGGGAATAAAGGAAATCATATAGCACATTACAGTCCAGAGAGTATCTCTGTTTGCAGTTTGTTTTTTTGCCTTTACAAATTGGTATCCCTAGGGTTTATGTCAAATGTTTTTATTTATGAACCTAACAGTATGTATATAAATACATTTCCTTAAGAGAAACATTGAATAGCAGGTGTCTCTTTGAAAATTAGTGAGGACAAAGTTTATTTCCAAGGCCCACCTAGACTGCATATTGCATGAAGGTTTTATAAAAATCTACTTCAGAATTCCTAGGAGAAACTTAAAGACTGTTTTCTTTTTTAGATGTGATGATCATTTTCAACTGATACATTATTTGAAGCCACATGTGTTTTGCAAATTTGACATTATTTGCCATTGATACATGTCACTTTTGATATAAGATAATCATTCCCCAAATAGGTAAAACTTCATGTTCCCAACTTATAATGAATATGATCAGTGATATTGATACATGTCTACTCAAAAGTAAGCCCTGTTGAGTTAAATGGCACTTACTTCAAGGTAAGTGTGTATAGGACTGTATCCTACATTAAGTTTTTGAAAACAGAAGTGGAAATGTATTAAACGTTTATGAAAACATTTTATCTTAATCCTGAGTTTCAGTATATTTTGAATGGTTAGTCCATTAGGTTTTGCTCAGAGGGGTCAGAGTTGTTCCAAACGGACACTGAATGCAGCTCTTTCACATTGTGGCCCATTCCTTATTCAGGATGCTTGCTATTATTGAGCAACATTTTTTAAAAATGGTGCCCATTCATATACTTTCTCAGGACCTATTTGCAGCCATGATGAGAGGTTAGTCAACCAAGCATATTTAGAGGAGAGTCAAAGATTATCATGAACTTGAGCACGCTCCGGGAGAGAGCGGAGGACAGGAAGGCCTGGCGTGCTATGGTCCACGGGGTCACGAAGAGTCGGACACGACTGAACAACAACAACAAAGATTATCAGAAGGAACTGAGCATTATGAAGCTGCTGCCGTAAACACATATGGTCAAAACCTGTTATCATCTTATAAGCATGCAGTGTCTGAAACTACAGTTGTAATTTATAGGAGGAAATTCTATATAGAAATTAGGTAAAGGCAATACTATGTGCATTAGACCAATCATAGTAAACCCTCATGCTTCAGAGTTAAACATCTATTATTATAATAACCCTATGAAACTGCCATACAATATATTAGAGAATATCTGATATGTGGTCATATTAGATCAGTATAAAATTATTGGGATTCTGTCCTTAACTCTGTCTGGCATCTGTATGTTGACACAGAGGGTCCCAGTCTCCTGCATGGTGCAATGCCAGGGACAGTTCCATATGTACCATATGTCCATATGTACCCATCACATTTGCTGTGTGCACAAGTACCTGGAGCCTAGTATTCCTTGGCAAAAGTCTAGTCCTGGCATGTTAGGAAAGATGTTGTTCGTTTCTAATCTTCTAGAGCAGGGGTGCTTCAGCAAAGGAGATCGTCACCTTGTCGTGGTGCTGGAGCTTGAGCACCTCGATGGCGTCATGAGCTAAACCGTGAAGGGACAACCAGGACGGGAAGGTCATGGCAGAGAGGTCAGTCCAAACAATGACAGAATGATCTCAATTCGAATTCAGGGTAAGCCATTTAACATCACAGTGATCCAAATATACGCCCCAAGCGCAGATGCGGAAGAAGCAGAAGTAGATCAGTTCTATGAGGATCTGCAGCACCTGCTGGATAGTACACCAAACAAAGATGTTATTTTCATTACAGGGGACTGGAATGCTAAGGTGGGTAGTCAAACGACACCTGGAACTACAGGCAAGCATGGTCTGGGAGAACAAAATGAAGCAGGACATAGGCTGATAGAATTTTGCCAAGACAACTCACTGTGCATAACAAACACTCTCTTCCAACAACCTAAGAGACGACTTTATACATGGACCTCACCAGATGGTCGACACCGAGATCAGATTGACTACATCCTTTGTAGCCAAAGGTGGCGGACATCTACGCAGTCGGTAAAAACAAGACCTGGAGCTGATTGTAGTTCAGATCACGAACTTCTTATTGCACAATTAGGAATCAGACTAAAGAGAATAGGGAAGATCCACAGATCAGTTAGATATGAGCTCACTAATATTCCTCATGAATATGCAGTGGAGGTGAAGAATAGATTTAAGGGACTAGATTTAATAGAGAGGGTCCCGGAAGAACTATGGACAGAAGTTCGCAACATTGTTCAGGAGGCGGCAACAAAAAACGTCCCAAAGAAAAAGAAAACCAAGAAGGCAAGATGGATGTCTGCTGAGACACTGGAAGCAGCCCAAGAAAGAAGGAAAGCAAAAGGCAACAGTGATAGGGGGAGATATGCCCAATTAACTGCAAAATTCAAGAGGTTAGCCAGAAGAGATAAGGAATTATTTTTAAACAAGCAATGCGTGGAAACGGAAGAAGGTAAAAGAATAGGAAGGACAAGAGACCTCTTCCAGAAAATTAGAAACATCGGAGGTAAATTCTAGGCAAAAATGGGTATGATCAAAAACAAAGATGGCAAGGACCTAACAGAAGCAGAAGAGATCAAGAAAAGGTGGCAAGAATATATGGAAGATCTGTATAGGAAGGATAATAATATCGGAGATAGATTTGATGGTGTGGTCAGTGAGCTAGAGCCAGACATCCTGAAGAGTGAGGTTGAATGGGCCTTAAGAAGCATTGCTAATAACAAGGCAGCAGGAGATGACAGTATCCCAGCTGAACGGTTTAAAATCTTGCAAGATGATGCTGTCAAGGTGATGGATGCCATATACCAGCAAATTTGGAAAACACAAGAATGGCCAACAGATTGGAAAAAATCAACCTATATCCCCATACCAACAAGGGGAAGCACCAAAGAATGTTCAAACTATCGAACAGTGGCACTTCTTTCACATGCCAGTAAGGTAATGGTCAAGATCTTGCAAGGTAGACTCCAGCAATTCATGGAACGAGAATTGCCAGATGTACAAGCTGGGTTTAGAAAAGGCAGAGGAACTAGAGACCAAATTGCCAATATCTGCTGGATAATGGAGAAAGCCAGGGAGTTTCAGAAAAACATCTATTTCTGTTTTATTGACTATTCTAAAGCCTTTGACTGTGTGGATCATCACAAATGGTGGCAAGTTCTTGGTGGTATGGGGATACCAAGTCATCTTGTCTGTCTCCTGAGGAATCTGTATAACGACCAAGTAGCAACAGTAAGAGCAGACCACGGAACAACGGACTGGTTTAAGATTGGGAAAGGAGTACGGCAGGGTTTATACTCTCACCCTACCTATTCAACCTGTACGCAGAACACATCATGCGACGTGCTGGGCTTGATGAAGCCAAGGCTGGAGTTAGAATCGCTGGAAGAAACATTAACAATCTCTGATATGCAGATGATACCACTTTGATGGCTGAAAGCGAGGAGGAGCTGAGGAACCTCATGACGAAGATGAAAGAAGAAAGTGCAAAAGCTGGGTTGCAGTTAAACCTCAAAAAAACCAAGATTATGGCAACCAGCTTGATTGATAACTGGCAAATAGAGGGAGAAAACGTGGAGGCAGTGACAGACTTTGTCTTTCTAGGCGCAAAGATTACTGCAGACGCTGACTGCAGCCAGGAAATCAGAAGACGTTTACTTCTTGGGAGGAAGAGAGCAATGACAAATCTTGATAAAATAGTGAAGAGCAGAGACATCACACTGAAAACAAAGGTCCGCATAGTTCAAGCAATGGTATTCCCCGTAGTAACCTACGGCTACACAGCCTACAGCTGTGAGAGCTGGACCATAAGGAAGGCTGAGCGAAGGAAGATAGATGCTTTTGAACTGTGGTGCTGGAGGAAAATTCTGAGAGTGCTTTTGACTGCAAGAAGATCAAACCAGTCCATACTCCAGGAAATCAAGCCAGACTGCTCACTTGAGGGAATGATATTAAAGGCAAAACTGAAGTACTTTGGCCACATCATGAGAAGACAGGATACCCTGGAGAAGATGCTGATACTAGGGAAAGTGGAAGGCAAAAGGAAGAGGGGCCGCCCAAGGGCAAGATGGATGGATGATATTCTGGAGATGACGGACTCGACCTTGGGGGAGCTGGGGGTGGCGACGGCCGACAGGAAGCTCTGGCGTGGGCTGGTCCATGAAGTCACGAAGAGTCGGAAGCGACTGACCGAATAAACAACAACAAGAGCAGGGGTGGGCAACCTTTCATTAGCCCCTGCAGACTCTTTGGGGGCCACCCCAGTAGCCAGGGATGGTGATGTGAGTGTCAGCAGTGAGTGGGGCCAGGACACACACATTCACACCCATTCTTTCATTGCTGGGGGCCAAGAAGAGGCTTTAACTTTGCACCCCAGTGATCTGAATGCGTGCAAGATTGCTGTTTCCCTGCTGCTATTAGCAGTGGGGAAAGAGCAATCATGATCAGGATCACTGGGGTGGGAGTTGCATGTTAAAGCCACTCCCTCCTAAGTGATCCTTATCGGGATCGCTGAGGGCGTGAGGAGCTTTAATTCCCCCCGCCTCCAGCAATTCTGATTTAAGATTGCTGTTTTCCTGCTGTTAATAGCAGTGGGAAAACAGCTGTCTGTTGCCCACAGCCCAGCTGGTGGCTGATCAGCTGGGCTATGGGGAATAGTGAACAGGACTCTGGAGGTACCATGCAGCCCATGGGTTGCCCACATGTGGTCTAGAGGCCCATGTGCCAGATATCCTCATGCTGCTGTGATGAGAGGCTTTTGTACCTTTTAAAAAGTAATACCCGCCATGTAATAAGAGCAAAGCACACTGTGTATGTTTAGTCCACCATTACTTGTAGGGTCCCTGTCATTCAAAAGTGAGAGAGAGGCTCAGCCTTTGGCTGCGTGGTTAAAGCAGGGTGCTGCGTTTATAATGTCATATCAGTATGTTTAGTGGGGAATAGTGTGTGGGACTGAAAGGGTGAGTGAGGTTCAGATCTTTCTCCAGCCACACAGCTCATTATGTCACCCTGAGTACATCACCATCTCTCATGGGGTTGCTGTATGGATCAATGAGATAAGAATTGCAATGTACTTTGCATTCTGAAAAAAATGGTATAGAAACCAAACTGTAGTATGAAGTGCTCCACGAGAGATAATTTTCACTCCACATTTTGATGTTTTGTATTTGGGTACTATGATCAGACTGCAAAATATGCAAGTGGCATGCTAGTTGCGAAGATGGCTTGCCAGGTATTAACAGAGGAATGCAGTGATCTTGCTCTTTTGTCAGCCACCACTTCTATGTTTTTTGAAGGACTACATGGCGAACAAACATGCCCATATAACTAACTGATCTGTATTTTGTTTAGTTTAATGTACTTATATGCTGCCTTTCCACAGTGGACTGTGCCCAAAGCAGCTCACAATAAACATCAAATAAATATCACAAGGCAGTGTCATACTGGAAAAAAAAATAATCACAAGATGTATCAAACTCAAAGTCAACCAGTCAAATTCAGTATTACAATGAAATTATACAATCACACTTAATTAATCTGTACTAAATACAAAAACAAGATCAAAATGAACACCAGCAATAGACAGACAGACAGACAGACAGCTAACGAGCTAGCTACCTAATCAGCTAGCTAGCTAACCGAACCCATAGTGCTGGTGCTGGCCTTGCTGCAGGGGTCCAGAGCAGCCCAGTTTAAATACAATTGAAGATCTTGGGGACAGGGCCTTCTCACCAGGCTAGATGGCTTACAGCTGGCACCTTACTCGCTCCCCATGAACGTGCTGGCAGCAGCAAAGGGGATGTGGCAATGGTGTTAAGTCTCCTTCCCCAGCCTCCAGGTGTTCTGGCTACTATGGTTTTATTTTTTCTTCCTTAGGTTCTTGTTGGGGTTGGATAGTTGTTCAGCTCATTGGACAGCTTCATGCATTGCCGTTTCTTATACTAAAAAGAAGTTCTGTGCAGGAAAAATGATAGATTCTACAAGTGGGATCTGCAACATGTTGCAGTCTTTCCCACCCCCTAAGAGGAGGGCTCCTGTTCAGGGCTCCAGGCAGCCTGAAACAGGTAGTCCAGTTCAAGCCTCTGGGAGGTGTGGAGAGGAATTACAAGACTGGGGAAAAGAATAAAGGACACCTTCTTTCTCCCCCACCTTTCTAAGCCTTCCTTTGCTCTGCTATATAACGAACCATGAACAAGGACCATGGTATCCTTCTGGATAGGTTGTCTGGGTTAGGAGTTGGAGGCACTGCACTACAGTGGTTCCGCTCCTACTTGGATGGCCGATTCCAGAAGTTGGTACTGGGGGATTATTGCTCTGTGCCATGGCAATTGTGCCATGGGGTTCCACAGGGCTCTATTTTATCCCCCATGCTGTTTAAACATCTACATGAAACCGCTGGGGGAGGTTATCCGGAGGTGTGGGCTGAGGTACCATCAATATGCAGATGACACCCAGCTCTACCTCTCTTTCTCATCAAACCCAGGTGAGGCAGTGGCTGTTCTGAATCAGTGTCTGGGCACGGTAATGGACTGGATGAGGGCCAATAAACTGAAACTCAATCCAGACAAGATGGAGGTACTGTTAGTGGGTGGTTCGTCTGCCCGGCTAGGTGATATTCAACCTGTTCTGGAGGGGGTTGCACTCCCCCTAAAGGATCAGGTTCGTAGTTTGGGGGTGCTCTTGGATCCAGAACTGTCACTTGAGGCACAGGTGAACTCAGTGGCACGGAGCACTTTTTATCAGCTTAGGCTGGTATACCAACTACGCCCTTATCTGGACAGAGATAGCCTAGCTACAGTTATCCATGCTCTGATAACTTCTCATCTGGATTACTGCAATGCGTTATACGTGGGGCTGCCTTTGAAAACGGTCCGGAAACTTCAGCTGGTCCAAACTAGGGCAGCAAGATTGTTAACAGGGACTGGCCTGCGAGCTCATATTACGCCAGTACTTTTCCAGCTGCACTGGCTGCCAGTCCATTTCTGGGCCCGATTCAAAGTGCTGGTGTTAACATTCAAAGCCCTTAACGGCTTGGGGCCAGGTTACCTGAAGGATCGCCTCCTCCCATATGTGCCTGCCCGGACCTTAAGATCATCATCAGCGGCCCTTCTCCGTGAGCCCCTGCCAAAGGAAGTGAGGCGGGTGGCTACTAGGAGGAGGGCTTTTTTTGTTGTGGCACCCCGGCTCTGGAATGAGCTCCCTAGAGAGGTTCGCCTGGCGCCTACATTGTATTCCTTTCGGCACCAGGTGAAGACCTTTTTATTTTCCCAGGCATTTTAGCATTTTAGCTTTCTAAATTTTTGTCTTTGTTGTTTTAAATCTGTATTTTAAACTCCTGCACTGCTGCTAGGTTTTATTGTGGTTGTATTGTTATATTGTGGTTTTAATGTTCTATATATTTTAAATTGTTTTATTGTGTGTTGTTTAGTTTTAATTTTTGTGAACTGCCCAGAGAGCTTCAGCTATTGGGCGGTATAGAAATGAAATAAATAAATAAATAAAACCACCAGTCCCCAAACCTGAGCATTTTATAGCTATGAAGTGTGTGTGTGTGTGTGTGTTTTGGGGTGTGGGACCACACCGTTCTGAAGAGCAGAACAATTAATATATATAGTACAGGGGTGGACATGGCACATGTGCTCCAACTTGGGTGAGGGGGGTGTAGACTGGCGCATGTGGAAAAGGGCTAGCCCTCCATGTTCCTGCTTGCCCCTTTACACATTCAAACTGAAAGCCAGATGAAGGCTACAGTCTACCTGACTGGTGGTTTCTTTAAAGCCTTAATTGTTATTCTGTAATCTCAAAGGTCCGTGCCAGAGAGTTTTTGCATTAAAAAAATCCTTTAATTTACAAACGTATATAGTTCGGTACACCTGTGGAGTCCTCTGAAGTCTTATTTTTTGGGTGGCCTCTTTTGGCTTCCAGAGTGATAGGCACCCAGCTACTTGAATTATCTGTAAGGGGGAATGGTAGTGAAGTATGTCTGGAGTATGTTTTTCCCCTGAGCACACCATTTGGACAGCAGATACATGAAGCCGCAGCATGGTCTGTGAACTCAAGTCTGTACATCACTTGATTTCTCTACACTTGATTACGGGCATTGAATGTATGAATTTACTCCCTTGAATGGTTTGAGGTGATATGAAATGTCATTCAGTGCTGTCGTATACCTCTTATACATAAGTAATCCGTTGATAATGGAGTCATCCAGTAATGAACGTGCATCTGTGAACCAGCCCTCACTTGTACCATGTTTCAAGTGCTAAGAGTGTATAGCCATTTTCCTCCTTGGAATTCTCTATAGTGTCGGAAATTGGAATGTAAGAACTGGAGCACCATGGCTAATTTGCATAGCTTGCCAATACATAATCAGCATAATTTGAATAAAATCTGCATGGACTTTTGTTGTGATTCTATTTGTGCAATCTCCATTGTGAAATTAGAAATGGCAGTTCTTAAGAGGTTTTCTAGACTATCATTGGCTGGGTGAGATAACTGCTTCTACTTGGACTTCAGCTATGAAACGTTTAAAAATGTACGTACTGGCAGATAAAGGTCAGTTTCTTGGCAGGCTGTGAAATGTGATAAAGTTTTTCAGTTAGCTGGGTGACAAAAAGCCCTTGTATTATTAACCTCAGTTGTTCAAATTATGGGTAAGCCCTTTCAAACCATGAGATATAGAAATCATGAGATTTGAACACACAAAAAATGTAATGTACTTTACATTTACCTTCTTCTTTTTGAGGCTCAAATCATGCAGCCACCACCTTCCCCCGGACATTAAAAATTCATATTACCAGTTTTCCCTTGTTCAAGAGCATTCTGAAAACTTTTAAAATGGTTGTGATACTTGTAATATTTGTTTATTTGTTACATTTATATCCCACCTTTCCTCAAAGGAGCCCAAGGCAATGTACAGTACATGATCCTCCTCCTCTTCATTTTATCCTGCCTGTGAGCTAGGTTAGTGTCAGAGTGGAAACTGAGCCGATAGAACCCCAGAGCAGTTCTCATTCTGAGGAGGATCAGCAATACGTGGGAGAGGAGCCAGCTCATCCTTCACAGGCACAGCAGCTGGCAGAGATTCCTCCTGCCAGCATTCCTGAGATAGATGGTGACTGTCAGGAGTGCCCTGGCGGCCTCTTTCAGTAGACTCCAATAGCCAACTCAAGACACAGACGAAAGGATTATTTTCAAGGCTTTAATCCTTTTACAATTTAATGACTCTTTCAGATGCTAATCACCAGCGACTAGGCAAGGAAACGCAGAGTGGCCTATGCTTCGAGTAGGCAGTTGATCCCCATTTGAAAGAGAGTCACTTGAAGACCCTGAACTTATGGGCTAAGGAGAGATCCTCCCTCTTTCCCTTGGGTCCATGGGAGGTGGCCGTTGCTTGCACGCCAAAGGGGCGCTATGCCTCCTTTCCGCGCCCTCCATCTCTCGTCGCTCCCTGCATCTGCATCGACCATCTAGCAAGCCTCGTTCCCGCACTTTCTCACTGCTAGGATCACCATCTATCTCAGGAATGCCGGCAGGAGGAATCTCTGCCAGCTGCTGTGCCTGTGAGGGATGAGCTGGCTCCTCTCCCATGGATTGCTGATCCTCCTCAGAATCAGAACTGCTCTGGGGTTCTATCGGCTCAGTTTCCACCCTGACAATGACCCTGGCAGTGAGAAAGTGCAGGACGGGGGCTTGCTAGACGCTCAACGCAGACGCAAGGAGTGACAAGTGATGGAGGGGGCGGAAAGGAGGCGTAGCGCCCGTTTGGCGTGCAAGCAACGGCTGCGTCCCGTGGACCCAAGGGAAAGAGGGAGGATCTCTCCCTAGCCCATAAGTTCAGGGCCTTCAAGTGATTCTCCTTCAAACGGGGATCAACTGCCTACCCGGAGCATAGGCTACTCTGCTGTTCATTGCTTAATCGCTGGTGATTAGCATCTGAAAGAGTCATTAAGTTGTAAAAGGATTAAAGCCTTGAAAAGAATCCATTCATCTGTGTCTTGAGTTGGCTATTGGAGTGTACTAAAAGAGCCCGCTAGGACGCTCCTGACAGCTTGATCCCCGTTCCTCTTTTCTCTCTCTCTCTCTCTTCTCCTACTGCTAAATGGAGGGTGCCAGGGACCCGGCGGTGCAAGCTCTGGCACAAGAGAACCAGATTCTCCATGATCAAGTGGCTCAACTGACGACTGCCATAAGAATCTACAAGCTGCGGTTCAACCCCTACCACCTCCGATTCCCTCCCGCCACAAGTGCCCGGTGGCTTTGCCAGAGAGTGTTTTCTGGTGAGAGAGGACTTTTTCAGATTTTCCAGGCCCAATTGGAGCTGTACATGTGCCTTCGACCTGAGGATTTCCTGACGGAACAGGTTCGTGTGGGCTTCATCATTAACCTACTTTCAGGCGTGGTAGCTAAATGGGCTTCGGGATTTCTTCTCGCTAATGACCCCTGCTCGGGGACTATCAAGGTTTCATGACAGCGATGGCCAGGTTTTTCGGTGATCCCCTGCGCACGCAGACGGCTTCTTGGGAGATTCGCCACCTCAGGCAGGGCAAGGATTCAGTTTCCAGCTATGCAACAACTTTTCCCTTGCTGATGCAGGATTTATAGTGGAATGATGCCGCGCTGGTGGCTCAGTTTTTGGAGGGTTTGAACGACGAGATCTTGGATGAGTTGGCATGCACACCTAGCCCGCCTACTTTGGAGGACCTCATTCAGACCTGACTCCAGATAGATAGTCGGCTGGAGGGGCGCCGGCAGACCCGACGGGGTGCCAGGGGCCGAGATTTCCCTCCTCTCATTCCCCCCGTTTCCTACCCCTCCCCCACCCCTCACCCCTGCGGTTGGGGCGGAGGAGACCCTGATGCAGCTGGGAGCTACCTGAGCCCCACTGCCGCCGGAGGAACTAGAGCGGCGGCGCGCTGAGCGCCAATGCTTTCGGTGTGGAAAGCTGGGACATTTCGCCAAAACCTGCTGCGCTAGACCCACAGGTCCTCTGCCTCCCCCTCCTCTCCTTCCTCCTCCTCCTCCTCCTCCTCCTCACTCCCAGGCCTGACTAGGCTGCCCCCCAAGCCTGTTGGAGGTCTCCAGTGTGGGGGCCAGTTCCACACCCAGTGGGTGCCTTTCGCAACCCCCCACCCTCCCATCTGCTATTGCATGTTCACCTCAGCTCCTCCCAGTGGGGTGGGGTGGAGGCCCTGGCTTTAGTGGACTCGGGGGCTACGACCAGTTTCATGGACGAAACGTTCGCCCTCTTCCACAAGATTCCTACCCTGCCTCTTCCTGCCCCCTTGGCAGTGGAGACCATTGATGGTCGTCCTCTTTCTTTGGGCGCGGTGACCCAGATTACAGCTCTGCTCACTCTGCGCGCCCAGTCCCACGTTGAGCAGATTCAGTTTCACTTGGCCGAGGTTCCCCAATACCCAATCGTGTTGGGTGTTTCCTGGCTCTCTAAGCATAATCCTCAGATTTCTTGGGAGCTTCAGCAAGTGGAGTTTGCATCTCCCTACTGCCGGGAGCATTGCCTCCCAATCAAGGCGCCAGTACCAGTCCAGGCCTGAACCCTTTCCTCCCCCTCCTTGTCTGCTTCTGGCAGTTCTTCAGCTACCGTGATCCTCCAAGAGAAGTATGCAGCTTTTCAGGATGTTTTCGACAAGAAGGAGACCGACCAGCTCCCCCATCACCACCCATTTGACTGTGCCATTAACCTCATTCCGGGGGCAACCATCCCTGCTGGCTGACTGTATTCGATGTCGGAGCTGGAACGTCGAGCTCTGCGGGAGTTTTTGGACACAAACCTCAGACATGGCTTCATTCGCCCTTCCACCTCCCCCGCCTGCGCCCCTACCATCTTTGTGACCAAGAAATCTGGAGAACTCCACCCGGTGCACGACTACAGAGCCCTCAATGCAGTCTCAATCCCTGACAAGTACCCCCTCCCCCGATCCGTGAGATGCTGGAGCGCCTGGGGCGAGCCAAGATTTTCACAAAGTTGGACCTGCGTGGCACCTACAATCTGATTCGTATCCAGGAGGGGGATGAGTGGAAGACCTGTTTCGGCACCCGGTACAGAGTGTATGAATACCTAGTGAAGCCGTTTGGGCTCGCCTGAGGGGGCCCCCCCCCCACGTTTTCACGTTTTATGAATGCCATCTTCCAGGACTATTTGGACCCTTTCCTCATTGTGTATCTCGATGATTTACTTATATTTTCTGAGGACTCCCACGTCCATCAGCACCATGTCTCCGCCATCCTCCAGCGCCTCTGCGAGAACCATCTGTATTCCAAACTGGAGAAATGTGCCTTTGACCTAACCTCTTTGGACTATCTTGGCTACATTATCTCAGCTGACAGTATCAGGATGGATCCTGCAAAGGTCCAGGCTGTCCTCTCCTGGCAGGCTCCATCCACCAAGAAGGACTTGCAGTGTTTTCTGAGGTTTGCTAATTTCTACAGAAAGTTCCTGCCCAGCTTTGCTCGGCTGACATCTCCTCTCACAGACCTCCTTAAGGGCAGGAAATCTCCTTTTCATTGGACGGTATCTGCCCAACAGGCTTTCAAGGAACTTAAGAAGCTTTTTAGTTCTGAGCCGATCCTGGTACATCCCGACCTGAGGAAGCCTTTTGTGGTGCAAACTAATGCCTCTGACTTTGCGGTGGGGGTGGTGCTTTTTCAGCCAGATCGGGCGGGCAGCGGGTTGCAACCCTGCGCCTACCACTCCAGGAAGCTGAACATGTCTGAGAGGAATTATACCATCTGGGAGAAGGAACTGTTGGCCATCAAGTCCACTTTGGAGACCTGGCATCATCTGCTGAAGGGGGCACAGCACCCAGCCGAAGTTAGAACCGACCATCGCAACCTGGAACATCTTCAGACAGCCCGTGCCTTAAACCAGAGGCACATTAGGTGGTCGCTTTTTTTCCCCCAATTCCACCTTAAGATTTGCCATGTGAAGGCCTCTGACAACCTACAAGCAGATGCTCTTTCTTGTAAGCCAGACCTCCAGCCAGGGGGTGAGGGAAATCCCCCCCCCGATTCTTCCCCCCCAGAGCCTGGCAGTAGGGATGGCAGAGAATTCCACCACGGATCTTGGTGAGGCCGAATGCCAGTGCATTTGGCCCCCGAAATCTGTGACGGAACAGCCTGCCACCCCCCCCGCGGATCCCCCCCGGGACAAGACTTACCTGGGGCAGATCTTCCGAGCGGCGGCGGCGGCAGCTGGTCTTCTGCCTGGCTGCCACCGCCGCCATTTGCAGGTGTTTTTTTTTTTTTTTTTTACAGAGACGTGATAGGCTACGTAAGTTTTTACGTAGCCAAAAACGTCTGGGTAAAAAAAAAAAGTTTTTTTTTTTTACCAAGACGTGATAGGCTACGTAAGTTTTTACGTAGCCCAAAACGACTGGGTAAAAGAAAAGAAAAAAGGTGTTTTTTTTTACCCAGACGTGATAGGCTACGTAAGTTTTTACGTAGCCTAAAACGACTGGGTAAAAAAAAAACCTTTTTTTTTTTTACCCAGACGTTTTAGGCAACGTAAAAACTTACATAGCCTATCACATCTGTGTAAAAAAAAAACAAACTGCAAATGGCGGTGGTGGCTCTGGCCTGGCTGGGCCTGGCCGGCTGCTCCGTGGAGCTGCCGTGGAGCACAGCCGGCCGCGGAGGATTCCAGGGGGGAGGAACAGATTGCCTCCCCCCCGTTGAGGATTCCAGGGGGAGGGACAGAACGCCTCCCCCCCCACCATCAACATAATCCGTGAAAGGTAAGTGACTTTCGTACATCCCTACCTGGCGGCAGCTGAGGTACCTCACTCCTGGGAGGAGCTCCTTCACTCTGCACAGGCTCAGGATGCTTTTGTTCACACAAAAGTGGAGGAATTGGGGCTAGCCTCTGCCCCCCACTCTACCCCCTTCTCTTTGCAAGGTGGCCTGCTTTACCATTCCAGTCGGGTCTATGTGCCTTCTAGACCCCTCCGCAAGAAGGTCCTCCATCAGTGCCACGACTCTCCCACCGCTGGGCATTTTTGCTTCGCCAAGACTCTGCATGGAGTGATGCGGGATTTTTGGTGGCCTCGTGTGTGTCGGGACGTCAAGACCTATGTTGCCTCCTGGCCAACCTGCCAGCGGGCGAAGACCCCCTCCAGCAAGCCCACAGGCTTGCTTCACCCCCTGCCTACCCCCTCAGGACCTTGGAAACTGCTCTTCCTTGACTTCATCACTGACTTGCCTCCCTCACACGGTAAGACCACCATTCTGGTGGTGGTGGATTTGTTTTCTAAGATGGCCCATTTCATCCCCTGCTCTGGGTTGCCCACAGCCAGAGAGACGGCAGAGCTGTTTTTGGCGCATGTTTTCCGGCTGCACGGATGGCCTGAGGGTTTCATTTTGGATGGGGGGCCCAATTCACTGCCCATTTCTGGAGGGAGCTACTTGGGCTTCTCCATGTGACGCTCCGTCTTTCCTCTGCCCACCATCCCCAGACGGACAGTCAGACCGAGCGCACCAATGCAACTCTGGAGCAGTATTTGCACTGTTATGTCAATTACCAGCAAGATGACTGGTTTTCCTTGCTGCCTCTCGCAGAATTTGCTTATAACAATGCCTGCCATGCTTCCATCCACCAAACTCCATTTTTTGCCAGTTTTGGTTACCACCCCAAGGCTTTCCCATCCACCCTAGCTCCCTCTTCCGTGCCAGCGGCCCATGACTTTTTACAGGAGTTGCGAGTGGTACACCATCTCTTACGGGGCTCCCTCGAGCAAGCCAAGACAGCCTACAAGGCCTCTGCAGACCGGCAGCGCCAGCCAGGTCCATCTCTGCAACTGGGGGACTGGGTTTGGTTGTCCACCCAATACCTCCCCTCTCACTCGCCTGCAAGGAAGCTCACGCCTCGCCGCATGGGGCCTTTCCAGATTACGGCCCAGATTAACCCTGTTGCTTTTCGCCTGGCTCTCCCCCCCTCAATGAAGATCCATCCTGTTTTTCATCGGTCCTTGCTGTCACCCCTGGTTTCTGGCGACCCTCATCGCTCGGTCAGTTCCCCCCTACTGTCAGTGCTGGTGGAGGGGGAGGAGGAGTTTGAGGTCATGGAGATTCTGGACTCCCGCCTTTCTCGCGGCCGCCTGCAATATCTAGTGGACTGGAAGGGGTACAGGCCAGATGAGGGAACCTGGGAACCCGCGGAAAATGTGCATACTCGGTTGCTGCTGAGGCGCTTCCACCAGCTGTACCCCCACAAGCCCGGGGCCCCAGGGTAAGAGCATGAGGGGGTGCCTCATGGGAGTGGGGATGATGTCAGGGTGGAAACTAAGCTGATAGAACCCCAGAGCAGTTCTGATTCTGAGGAGGATCAGCAGTCCGTGGGAGAGGAGCCAGCTCATCCCTCACAGGCACAGCAGCTGGCAGAGATTCCTCCTGCCGGCATTTCTGAGATAGATAGTGACCCTGGCAGTGAGAAGGTGCAGGAGGGGGGCTTGCTTGACGCTTGACGCAGACGCAGGGAGCGACGAGCGATGGAGGGCACGCAAGCAACAGCTGCGTCCCGTGGACCCAGGGGAAAGAGGGAGGATCTCTCCCTAGCCCATAAGTTCAGGGTCTTCAAGCGATTCTCCTTCAAATGGGGATCAACTGCCTACCCGGAGCATAGGCTACTCTGCTGTTCATTGCTTAAGCACTGGTGATTAGCATCTGAAAGAGTCATTAAGTTGTAAAAGGATTAAAGCCTTGAAAAGAATCCTTTCGTCTTTGTCTTGAGTTGGCTATTGGAGTGTACTGAAAGAGGCCACTAGGGCACTCCTGAAAGTTAGGCGGAGAGTCAATGACTGGCCCAAAGACACCCTTTGAGCTTCATGGCCAAGTCAGGACTAGAACCCGGATCTACCAAGTCCCAGTCCAACAGTCTAAATGCTACACCACACTGGCTCTTGGGGAAGGAGTAGGGATGTCAGAGAATTTCTCCACGAATCTCCGGCAGGCCGAATGCCAACGCATTTGGCCCCCTGAAATTGGTGGGGAAATTCTCCGACATCCCCCCGCCCCCCTCGGGATGGGACTTACCTCGTACGAATGTCCCTCGCGGCAGCGGGTCCCGGTGGCGGTGCGGCAGCGGCGGCCGGTCTTCCGACCAGCTGCTGCCACCGCCATTTCAAAGTAAAAAAAAAAAAAAGTGATAGGCTACGTAAAGATTTACGTAGCCTATCATGTTTTTTTTTTACTTTACTTTTTTCTTTCGCGGCCGGAGAGGCGGGGCGCTCCCCCCGGCCAGAATTTCGGGGGGAGAAAATGAGCGCCTCCCCCCCCAAAAAAAGCTGCGGACCAGGTAAGGGACTTTTGTCCATCCCTAGGAAGGAGCATTCACTACTCCATCCCCAGAGATTCTGTTGTTTACAACCTCTTCTCCACCTAAGTGGTGCCACTGTGCCTGCAGACACCTTCCTCTGCACCTGCAGAGTGCCCTACTGATACCTTTAATTTGATTTATTCTATTTTACTCTTAAATACATTTTTTCTGGGTGGCTGAGAGTGGTCCAAAGTGAAGTGCTGGCCTCCAGCCACCTGCCATCTTTATTCCCAGAATGCCTCTGGCCCCCCTAATGGACCCAGAGAAATTCTTAGTAAGTAAAGATGGAGCAGGATTGGAGGCCTGTACTTTGCTTTGATGCATTCTTGGCCAACTGGGGGGAAAAGGAAGGGGCAGACCCCATTGCCACTGCATGGTAAGGGGGGCAGCTTGGGGAGGGCTGGGGTTGACCCAACAGGATGGGAGGAAGAAGTGAGGAGACTAGGAGAGCAATGGGACAGGTTAGGGAGGCCTGTAGAGGAGGAAGTGGGGACGGGATCTGGTTTGAGGGAATGAGAAAGGGAGAGAGAGTGATGAGTGAATGAGAGTGTGCATGTTTGTGAGTTAGTTACAAGGGTGATCCTGAAAAGAGAGAGAAAGGAGTCACTTTGGTGAGTGGATCTTGTGTGCTTGGAGAGTGAGGGGAGAGAGAGTTCGGGGGTGATCCTGAATGAGAAAACTTTGGTTCAAATGAGTGGGTCTGTGTTTGGGGACTCTGCCCTCACCTCTGCCTTGTATTTAGGCTCTTGGGCAACTTACTTGTCTTTTAGCGTCACCAGTTTGCCATTCTATGAAATGGGTGTTTTGTGACTGGCTGCGCCCATCACAGCAGCAATTTTGTAACTGGGTAAACTATCACCACCACCATGGCAGCATTTTGTGATGATACCCATGACACTTTCTCAATATTCCAAATCCCCCTCAAAGGTTGCATATACCCCTTGTGGAGCAGTTATGAGTAGTGAACATGTGTATGTCTATGATGCTGCATGTACACTCTATAAAAACCTGCTGCCAATTGAGTGAATGTCCCACTAGGTGTTAAGCAGAGCAAATGAGCCAAGTATTCATTTGTCTGAAGATATATTTGCTCACCTCAGTAGGATAAATTTGGATTACCACCTTAGTCCAGTAGCCTAATGTCTTCTTATAGTATGGGATTAAAGAATAATTTATAATGAGAGTCATAGGCATTCACTATTGCAGTTTTTCATAAATATGCTTTATTTTTGACAATAAAATTTCTTAACAAAATTACTCCTGTATTAGAAGGGTATTGGGCCCCTCCTGTTCTCATCTGCTGCTGCTACTATTCATTGTTGTGATCAGATACTGTTTTGTATGATCTTACAGCTCCATGTTTTACAGATGACCTGAAGTTGAGAGATTTGTGCCCATAGTTACACAATGAGTTTATAGGATAGGTGGGACTTGGTCCCATTTTTCTCAAATCCAAGTCTTGCTCTCTCTTTCTGGTCATTTACTTTCTGTATATGGATTGTGAAAATATTGTGGCTTTTGCTTAAATGTGTAAATCTTACATTACTTTCCATTAAAATAGCTCATTACTTTCCATTAAAATAGCTGGTTTTCGACAGTGAACTCTAATTAATGTTGCCATTCCAGGCTGGCATTTGCCTGTTTGTGCCACCTTAGTGGACTTTCCCCTGATCTGAATGTAGGCATTTATAGGTTATAGATCATGGAGCTTGCATCGAGCCAGCCTAAGTTTATGTTTTATGTCAGGACCGAAGGCTCGTTATTACTTTGCTATTAACTTTATACTGTATAGGACAGTATCTCAGAGACAGAGGGATCTATCTTTTTGGCATTTATCCGCCTCTGTGGCACAAACAATCAGATACAATTTTTTCACAGAAAAATTACCTGTGTCTACTACTTTCTTCACAGGGAGCAGCACAATGCACCTTCCATCGTATTCATTGTACTTGGGCTGATGCCACAATATTTTTGTCTGGAAATGCTGCTTTATAACAGTGCCAAGCCATGTGCATCCTCCTCCTCCATCTTTTACTTCTTTCTTGTTTGCATCTTGCTATCCTCTTCCCTATACCATTTTTTATGTAGCTTTCCTTGCACACAGAGTGCCTAGGCAAATTATAGGTAGGTTTGAAGGGGATAGGTATCAAAAGTGGTCTAAATGGCTTATATAATTCCCTGCTGCAATACAAACTGTCTCGGGGATTGACACAAAACATCTCCTGATCCAAGATTTACTTTTATCACCTGTCACAGACCCTTGATTCAAGGGTAAGAGAGCCAGTCCTCACATACAGTTTAGGAATCTTGGCCAGCTTAATAAGCCTCCCTGCTCCTCCCAGCCCGCAGGCACCAAGTGAATTGATATCCACCAGAATACTTTTCTTGTCTGACAGATGCTGGACAATGGGCGAGGATTGACTGCAGGTCTTGAGGACTCTTTATTATGTACCTCTCTGACTTCCTTCGCTTTTTAAGCTTTTTATTCTTTCCTTCCACACTGTGAGCCAGATGTAACTATTTAGAAGAGTGGGCTTTGAATGTCCAAAGGTCTGAGATTTTTGTTCTTGTTTGATCTCGAGAAGCACTGTTTTTCCTCTGCTGAGCCACATAAAACTGTTGTCTCAAATACTCTAGTTTGGTAATGCATTTTCTACAGAAAGCCTTCTTGAAACAGAGCCTCCATTGTAAATGGTCATTTGTTGTTTGCTGCTGTTGTGATGGAAGAAGGAAACATTCATTAGAGACATAATTGGCCAGACACAGGTTGTAGTAATGGATTCATTCAGGCTGATTAGAATTGTGCATGCAGTAAGTTGAGTTGTGTGGAAGATACATCCATCTGAGAAAAGCGGCTAAAATGCTATAGGTCAGACCTGCACAACTAGCGACCAATGAAACCAAAAACCTGTGTCCTGGCCTGCCAGGTTCTAGCCAGCCTTCCTTTTTGTGCAATCTCAAGAGGTTTATGAATCCTCTGATGAGATGCCATATGTGACTGGTTGGATGCAATTCAGCTTGGCGGGTCACAAGTTGTGCAGGTCTGCTATAGGTCATTGTTTCCCAAATGTCTGGTAGCTGAGACACAATATTTTCCTAAATCTGGGGGCACACTCATATTCAAAAAGGTTAACTTTTATAAAGTGAAGATGAATTACCTGTCTTCAGAGGAGCTGCCCCCCACTGGCCATGTTCAAGTGAAGAGTCTCATGGTCCTGCATGCGGTCACTTTGCTCCTTCCTTCACAAGAACTGGGAAACAAGCCAGGAAGCCTTCAGTGGTTTCCCATTACATCTGAACTATAGTTAACGGTTTCTGAGAATATGAAGCCATGATTTAAGCCTGGCTTAATATCTTGGCTTGTTTGAAAGCTGCTAACTATAGTTCCACAGTTCGGACATAGTGGGAAACTATTGTTAACTGAAGATTCACATGAAGGAAAGAGCAAAGCAGCTGCGTGTGGAATCATGGTGTGTTGTGTTAGCACCATGGTTAGCCAACGCTAACTAATGACAGACTGTACAGTCATAATGTTCTTGATCTCTTTGCCACAGTTAAGGCAAGAGGATCAGGCCTCAGGACTACATGATCTCACCTCCCAACCCCTGCCCTCTCATGCACACATCCTCGCCCATCCTCCTTTCACTGATGAATTTATTTAATTATTTAATTATTTCCTTCCAATGTGGGAAGAAATCACTGGGCAAGTTTGCACATCATGCTAAGCCACCCTGAAGATAAGCCACTGTGGGTTGTTTGTTTGTTGTGTTCAGTAATCCACGTTACTCCCAACAGACGATTGGGCACACTGTGGCTTGCTGAGAGTTGTTTCCCCCTTAGTCCTCCCACCCATTCTTGGCATGTATCCCAGGCACTTTTGCAGCAGAAATCCTCGTTTCTTCGTTCCTTATGTCTGCACGCTTTTTGCAATTGGTCCACTGGGGTTGATGGCTCACAAGGAAAACTCCCCACCCTCCCACATCAGATCGCCAAAGGCATATATACTTTTTTGAGCCTTTATGAACATAGTAACTCATTGGCAAACCTATTTATTTATTTGGGGTCTTGTGCAAGCATGCAGGAGTGCAAGACTGCCTGTCTCCTATTTATCCCAGGAGACCGATATGTCAATGTCCTTGTCAATTTCATTCTCCACTTCCACATTTGCCTTGCTAGCGGACACTTTAAAAAAAAAGCCTGCCTCAAGTACTGCCAAAGTAATTACACCCACCTGAAAAGCTCTTTCTCCTGCCACCGTCAGCTACTTTTGGCTCCCCCCACCCTCATCTTATCACTTCCCTCCACTGGACTCCATTGTTAGCTGTCAGATATATGTACATATGCGTTTCAGAGCAGTGAGGTGGATTGGTAAAGATACACAGATTTCAAGACAGAGCAGTAAAGTGGAGGTGAAAATTACACAAATTTCATAGTGGTGGACTTTTGACTGTGCACACTTGTGTAGGACCAAAAAAAGATGATGATGATGATGATGATGATGATAATGTCGAGGATGCATTTGGGACAGTCTTTGGTGTCCGTTCTTTAGATGCATGGGTTGGAGGGCACTGAGAAGGGACAAGAGAGGATGGCGGTGGCATTAGAGAGATTGTGAGGAGTGGCAAGGGTTTTCACTGCTCTTGACAGGCAGCTCTCTAGCTGTTTCCAACAACCCTTGATGAAGTCAACCTGCTGGGTTTGGACATCACAATAAGCCATGCTGAACAACCCAGCAACAAGCCATAGGTGCTCAGCTACAGATTCAGACATGACGACAACCCTGAAACAGCCCATAGTGACAAACCATCATGGCTTATCATGTTGTGTGAACCCCATCTTTGTACTGGATGATGGGGTGGGTGGGGAGGAAGTGTGTATGAAAGAGAAGGGTGATTGACCTATGTGTCTAATAGAGGTGGGAAAATTTATGAGATTATGTATGACCTTGGTGGAAGTATGCAGCCCCTGACGAATATAAAAGCAGAAGTTTCATCTATGTGGTACTCCTCATATTTCTACAAACCTACAGAAATACCTAAGCAGTTTGTGCCTTTGTTCAAATAGTCTCATGAATTTTTGAAGACTTGGCTTATATGACCTACACAGATCCTGTTTGTATGATCAGTTCCATTTGCTCATTTCAGTCTTGCACATCTAGGCATTTATAGGTCAATGTAATAAAGAGAGAAAATTTAATAATATATGTGTTTTTATCCAGATGAGTGGCTCACTTTGCGTTTCTATTTCTCATGTGAACTGCACTTTGACTTTTAATGTGCAGTTACATTACTCGGCACTGAATTTAATGTATAATGTAGCCTTTTTCCTTCACCTTCCCCCAACCCAGTGCTGAAAAGAAAAATACTCCATATAAAGTATAACTAACCCAGTATGTTTTGTGCCTTTTCATTAAATGCTTATTAAGAGAGAGTGTGATGTTTGAGGAGGATTGCTATTAACTTCCAACAAAGCTAGTATTTGTAAGAACGTTCAAAATTTAATTACACAATATTTTCAATGATAAATTGTTACTGGAAGAGAGATAACTAACTTCCTTTGAGCACTGACCATTCTTTCCAAAAGGATTGTCAACTTGATTGTTACTGACCTGTTTCTAAAGAAAACAAAATATGAAGACTAGCACCCCAAGTCAGTGGTTCTGGGCACAAGTGGCTTCTGCGCAGGGCAGTTCTTCATGTACATCTCTTTACATGCAGAGAATTGTCCGCTCCATTAAAAGAAGGGACACCAGCTTGAGTGGAAGCTCCGTATAGAAATCAGAGCTCTTTGTATCCCAGGACGCTCTAGATTTGGGCTATTAAAAAAATGAAAACTATTAAGCACATGATAAATATATATTTATTTTTTAAAATTAATCTACCTTTCTTAAGATATGTAGCCTCTTTCCTTCACCTTCCCCCAACCCACTTTCCAAAGCAATGGAAAGTGTAAGCTTGTCAGTAGGGAGTGAAGTCTAGAGCAAAAAGGAAGCAAATAAAATGGCAGAATTATGTCAGGCCATTGGTGTTCTTCCCCCCAGGAGCTGATGACAGGAGCTTTCTAGGCTGCGTCTGTTCTTCCTTCCCTTCAGGGCAAGGAAGTGTTTATGTAATTCCTGGGAAGTTGGAGGAAGGGGCTGGACTTTCTCAAGCCTCATTGAAACATGGTCAAGCTTCCTGGTTTTCTCTAACTGTAGTTAGAACCATAGGGTTGTATCAAATGTTAGCCTAAATTAAGTCTCATTCATTTCAATGGTTTACTCTAAATAGGGCTAACATTGGATACAACCCACAGTTCTCTAACCCAGACATCTGAATTCGCAAATTATGTTCAATGAGGCCTGGCTTCAGTCAGGGTTTGGAGGCAAGGTGCTAAGTATAGTTTGCCTGTTTGGATATCATGGCAAGCTATTATTGGAAAAGGGAAGTCACACACAAGAGGTGAAAAACGGAGAGGAAAGGCAAGGGGAGCA
Organism: Heloderma suspectum; assembly: GCF_057233095.1. NCBI lineage: Eukaryota > Metazoa > Chordata > Lepidosauria > Squamata > Helodermatidae > Heloderma > Heloderma suspectum. The sequence goes on from NC_139461.1 coordinate 96,360,508, forward strand.
TGTGAGCTTGCATCACATTCCTAATCCAAACATAATACCTCTGAGTCATATGTGATTACGTTGCTTCATCTCTTTTATTGTCCCAAGTAACAGCAGATGTACATACATCTGCCTCTTACTCTTGCAAAGGCTTCTGAGATCTGATGTCACTAACCGTTACCAGCCTCGTCCTATAGCAATGTGGTTAGATTTGGACCTCAGTGGTTGCTCTGGGCAAGCCACTTTCACTAAAGTAATGGCAAGCATCGTTAAAATTAGGGCAATAGCAACCTACATTGCTAGGAAATTGTAAAGATAAATCAGGTAAGGACCATAAATAGTGAAATGAGTATATGTTACACAAGAGAGCTACTAAACCCTTGTTAGCATACATTCATTTCAGTGAGCCTTGTACAGGAGAAGTTCAGAGTTCATTGAACTGATTGTCCATATGTTTTCCAGTAGTTTACAGGGCATCCAATGAATTTAGGACAGCTGTTGACAGTGGAGACCAAACCAGCAAGGGTGTACACTGAATAATCTTAAAGTTAGCAAACAAGCCAAGACGTGTTCAATCTTATCAAAACCCAGCTTAATTACAATTAATTTCATTGTTGCATCTTATTCAGTCTTTGTGGTCCTGACGTCTTTTGACAGCCAGAAAATATGGTTCAGGATCTTGGTTTTTCTTTGAGAGTGGTTCAGTCCACCTCCAAATCACCTCAGTTGCAAAACTAGCAACAGTTTTAAGAGAACTCTGTTAGGTGACCTTTATTCTTGTCCCATTGTGCACCCATTTTCTCTCTTCATTCTGTCTCCCACCCAGTCTTATGTTGTACTAACTGTCTGCATCTCCATGATATGCCATGGTGTGAGATGATCAGGTTTCTCTAGAAGATGCTTCCTTCCCAACTCTCAAACGCTCTAAGCAGAAATGTGAAGGCTATTTCACTTTTTGAAACTTCTGGAAATATGTGCTGTGGGATCTGGTAGGATTTGTACATAAGTGAATTGGCCCTATGGAAAGTTGCATATTTGATACGTTGTATGCAGTAATATTTGGCAATTCACGTTATAAGACTGATTTGTCAATGAACACAGTAAGATCCAGTTGCATCTCTCTGCTGAGCTAAGCTCAAAAGCAGGACTGCAGGTACAGTTAGTCTTCTGGGAAAGGGGAATTGCCTTCATTTCCAGAGAACAATTAGGAAATGATAGACTGGGTCAATATCTGGTTCCTGAAGGAGATGATGAAAGTTTGGGTTGCCAGTCTTGCTTAAACTCTGATCATTATGATTGCATTTGGATGTCAGGATAAACCATAGTTTATTGTGTTGGGAACACACCTGTGATTGCACACTCCTCCCTGCACTCCTCCATTATGGCCATGAGGAGGAGATTGGAAGCTTCTGTTTATATTAGCCACAGTTTAGTGTGTTGTCTAAACCCTAAACTGTGTGTAATTCTAATTACGGTTTGTTGAAACAAGCCAGTTTCATAAATCAGTTTGAAGTTGGCTTGTTTCAAACAAATATTAAGATTAACCACAGTTTGTTGGTTTGGATGACATGACAAGCTGCAGTTAATCAAAAACAGAAGCAAAAGTTTCCAAACTCCTCATAGCCACACCAGAGGAGGGGAGGGGAGACGGGGAATACACAAGCCCAGCTGGTGGCTGGGCTCATTTCTATCATGATAAACCATGGTTTATTTTGATGGTTGAACACAGACTGTGAGGCCTGCTAAGCAAGAAGGTCTCTCTTGGCAATTAGTAGATAAATGAAGATAATATGCTTATGCATCATTGCTGTTGAAGGACAAGCAAGAGACTTCCATAATGAACACACAGGAGGATACATTGGCTCAATTCATGTGTCACAAATTTGATCCTCGAAAGCATGTTTTAGACGGTCAGGATTGTGGTGTATGCTCATACATTCCCTTATTTTGCCCCCATTTCTATTTTCCCTTCTTGCACTCAGGTTTCCCCTTCCATTTCTTGTTTTTCTCTAACCATATTTTCCCATGATATATGAATTGGGAAAGTATGACTAGCACCTTGCCTTCAAACTAGAGCATGCAGATTCAATGGAGACTTGCCAACTCCAAATTGTATTAGTTGGGTGTTCTCAAACAGAGCTGCATCTTTATTTAAACCATTAAACCCTAGTTCTGTTAGGCATTGGGACATGTTACAGGCATATTTCTATGTTTTCTTCTATAGTCAAGAAAAGTAGAAAGCTCTTAAGGTGCTCACTGCTGGAGCTTTAGAAAATATCCTAAAAGTTTGGCATTTAGAAATAAAACAATTGGAGTTGATGAATCAGTTAATGAATTGCAGTAAGACCATATTTTATGTAGAAAAGAAAATGAAGGATAGCAGGAAATATGGGAAGGATGAGATGGGGAATACACCATAAGAACATAAAAAAGAGCCCTCATGGATCAGACCAAGGATCCATCTAATCTAGGATCCTGGTTCGAAGAGTGTCCAACCACCAGCTGCTTTTCTTCTGCCCACATGTTCAGCTAGATAATGGCTGAATAACAATAACAATATATGTTGTTGCTGCTGCTATTATACTAGTTGTTTTATTTTCCATCCCTTTCTTAATAATCTCCAGCATGGAACTTATTTCACTGTCATTGCATACTGGGTTGATGTTTTTATTGAGCTATCTACCATGACGGCATGACCCTGATATCTGTTTCCCCGGTCAGTCTCCATCAGTGTATGTATGAAGCTAGGTTCTCCTCACCCCCCACTTATCGTCTTACACCCATAAATGCACATGGTTACAGTTTCCTATATGTCATTTCTGGACTAATACTGGCCCCTGTGATATATCATAGAGTGCTACTCTTCCCCCCGTCCCACCTCCGTAAAATACACATATCTCAGAGGAAACATGAAAGCGAAATTTGAAAGTGACACATGTTATTTCTACTATTACTTTCACCAAGTGTCTTCAACAGAGATTATCATATTAAGGCTATGTGCAAATTATTTGTAAATGTGCAAATTGGGTTGTTTAATATATGCATAAACTTGGCAGGTTTGCTTTACTGTAACAGGAAGTATATTTTATGCAGCCATTAAAGTTGTACACTCCTAGCAGAGCTATTCTTGATCCAGAGGAATAAGTGGGATATTTTGAGCCCATATAGTGCTCTCCTATTTCTCCTTCTTCTAGTTGACATTTGCCCATTATTTCCATCAAAAGGCATCTTTCCAGTCATGTGGTGGTGGATATCTACATGCATTATTGTCTTATGAATTCTTCAACATATGCTCAGATCTCAAGGCAACACAATCACGCCTGCCAAAATTACGTTGGTTTAAGATCTGAAAACATGTTAAGGAATTCTCAAGTGAAGGATGCCCACATGGAAATCTATCAGAGGGGAACTTTAAAATATAGCTAGTAATATGAATCCACTTTATGGTCCAGCTGCCATGTGGAGGCCATTTGACACTGCTTCCTCATGGTAGCTGCTCCACGAGGTATCTGTTAATATACTCCAACTTGCTACACATTGACTGCCACCATGTCGTTTGCCTCATCACTCCTAAAAAAACTGTTTGTTCCCATTAGCACTGAGACAAACCACATCGTCACAGATAATCTACATGGTGAGTGTGTACACACAGATAATTCAACACATGGACTAGCTACTGCATAGAGACTGCTGGCCAAACCAGTTGATACAAGTGTTGTATGAGAAAATAACTAGCAACAAAAGCCCTTTTTTCAGGGATTCTAAAAAGCGTGTTGTTTAAACATGCGAGGAAGGGGAGCATGCCAGCCCCTCCGCCCTCTGTTGTCACCCTCACCACACTGAACACATGGAGGGTGACTGTTTGAAGAGGAGAGCCTTCTCTATCTGTGGGGGTTCTCCTTTTCAGACATTCGCCTTCCACACTTTCAGTGCAAATGAGAGCAACAATGGAGGGAAGTAGGGCTAGCGTGCTCCCCCTCCCATGTTTAAACAACACATTTTTTTCGAACACCTGAGTAGGGCTTAAGATAGTAATAAATGTAGCAACGAATATGTCTAGAAATATTTTGTACATATGCTTTTTTGTATTTCTTTTAGAACTGCCATTTTTATTCACTTTTCACTTTTAACCTGTCTTTTTCTGCTTGTAAAAATTATTCACTTTCATTGTCTTTCAGGAGAGAAACCATTCAAATGTGATGAATGTAACTTTGCTTCTACAACCCAGTCCCATCTCACACGGCATAAACGTGTCCATACTGGAGAAAAACCCTACAGATGTCCTTGGTGTGACTACAGGTAATGGGATCGGTAGTGAGAATAGCAGAAGGTCTGTGATGACTCAGTGAGATTCATGCAAATTGACTAGTAAAATATATTGACATTAAATCCTCATCTGTGCAAAATTAAGCAAAATTAAGGGAGAAAAACTCATTATTTGTCAAATTGTGGAGTGGGGGAAGGGGGACCCTGTTTGGAAGCTTTTTGATGTGAAACACTGAAGTGCTAATGCTGTTTATTTCACAGATGCTCTGGTGTCTGTTAGAATTCTCTGTGGACGGACTTCTGATCTGCATTGCCTTTTCAGATCAGCTGCAGTTTTGAAAAAAAAAAAAATCTTCGTTGAGTTGCAGCCATGACACTAAAGAAGAAAGTCCCCTTAAGAATTAAACCAGCTCCTTGTCCATTAAGTATTTTAAATTGAAGCACCTGCCTGTCACTTCGGCAACACTGATTCTGGTTTATTCGCTACAGATTTTTTTTCCTGTTGTTGCAAGGAAAATATTCTACATGATTCATAGCTAGGAATGGATATCCTTTTCTTAATTAGGGAAGGGGATTGAATGGCTGTGGGTTTGCTACCTTTCAAATGAGATATTGAAACACAGCTTGTCCTTTATGGACATTAGAGGTTACTTCTTGCATGAGTGGAAATGTTAATCCTAGTGTGTTCTTGCTAATCTCACATTGATGTTTATACATTAGTGTTGTTTTCAACCTACCCAAGAATGTTGGTTGTCAAAGCAACTGGGATGGTTTAGTTTTTTAGTTTAAATGTTGCATCACAAAGGCTTGGTCCTCAGTCCCCACTTACCCCATGTTCAGTTTGACCATATCGTTAGGGCCAATTCTCATTTGTCATACAGTTCCTGCTAATAAGACGGTGGGGAGGGGGGTTGCAGGAAATCTGGTGGTCGCCACAGCATTTAACTTACCTTAGGTGAAAGTAGAGTCAGCTCTTCAGTATGTATTTTGCACACTGTAAGGAAATGCTGGCATTGTAATATCTCACTACAGGTGTAACATTGACTTATTTTAAGACACCAATATACCTTTATTAAAGAGCTACTAATTCTACAGCAGCAGCATTACACAGGTTGCCATCTGCTCATTGATTTGTTTTTGTTTTGTTTTGTTTGTACTGTTTTGTGAAATAGCAGAATGAAGGCAGCAGAAGCAAGGATTTTTAGAAAATGCTCCGCAGCAATAGATAAGAAGCTTAAACAGCCAGACCTGCAAATTGCATTAATTTTATAAATGCACCTTTCTAAAAATACGTCACATGTAAAGGATATCCTACAAGCCTAAGGATAAATGGCATGCATTTTTAATATAATTATGTAAACTAAAATAAAATATTTTACATTTATTATGCATAATAAACTAATTAAACACTGCTTGGTAAGGGATTATAGCCTCTGACATCAAGTGCAGAAGGATTCATTGTGTGGATTCAGCGGCACCAGCACTCTGAGTAAAGGAGAGTGACTCTACCGAGGCCACTTTTCTCATTTTGGACAGCTTCCCGAGGGAGTTCATAGTTCCTTTTTATTTTGTATATGCTCGTACCTTGTAAAATAAGGACCCATTTATAATATGCTCCAGCATGTGCAACAAAGTAATTTAAAACTAAACTAGGATGTAGGTGTTTTTTTCAAACTAAATAGTCTTTCAGATACTTTGATACCTCAGCAAATGCAGTATTGCCTGTTGTTTATTAGTTTAGCAGAGCAATTGCTGAGTTTGCATGCTTCCTTATCAGAAGCACACAGACAAAACTGCACTAATGTTCACAAGGGGGACCACCATATGAAACGGATAGCGCTAAACGGACATGCCAAACAACATGTATTGTTAATCTCAATAATTAGCTACTTAACATGTGATGGCAGGTTGGATAACACCTCATCTTATTTAAAGAAGATTGGAAGACTACCAACCTCCACCTCTTTACAAAATATTGGACGTTTATCCATTTCCAGGCAGGATGTTGCCTAAATAATTATGCTCAGGGGCCATATTTATTATGTATTTATGTATGTATTTATTTATTTATTACATTTATATCCCCCCTTTTTTCCTCCTTAAGGAACCCAAGCATACATAATCCTCCTCTTCCCCATTTTATCCTCACAACAACAACCCTGTGAGGTAGATTGGGCTGAGAGTCTGTGACTAGCCGAGAGTCACCCAGTGACCTTCATGGCTGAGTGGGGACTAGAACCCAGGTCCCCCAACTCCTAGTCCAACACTCTAGCCACTATACCACACCAGCTCTCATATTTAACCAATAGTTAGAGACTGGCCAGCTTGGAACCCCATAAGTGAAGTAGATGGGAGAGCAAAAATATGAGGAATGGGTCTTCCACTATGACCTTGATCACATACCACTTAGAAGTAATTCCACTGAAATCAATTGGTTGATACTTCCAAGTGTTTATGATAAGCAAATTAATATGTATCTATGTGGACTGGCCAGAGGTAGAAGTCCCTGCATACTGTACAAAGTGAAATAAGGACCAGGATCCAAAGCATCATGCTTGATTATCTCTGTGCAGAAATGGGCTTTTCAGCTCCCCCTTTCTGGTGGCAGTCCACCTCCACACCTCAAAAGGTCAGAGAACCAGATGTGCAAGGGGCTGCTTCCAGAAGGGAAAAGCAACCAGAGTGGTACCCCCAAGAGATGCACATGCTTCCCTAATTCTCTCAGCCATTGTATATAAGACAAATCTTCTTTTTGGACAAGGTGTTAGAGAACATGGCGGCCTTTCAACTCCAGGTGGTTCTGGAGGCAAATGATCACTTTGATGCATTCCAGTCTGGGTTTCAGGCTTGGTTTGGGACAGAAACAGTCTTCATTGCCCTGGTAGATGATGTGTGCCAGGGATTAGATGTTGGGAGTGCAACCCTCTTGGTTCTGCTGGACCTCTCAGCGGCTTTTAACACCATTGACTATGTTATCTTTCTGTTTCGTCTGTCTGGGTTTGGGTTTGGCGTGTTACAGTGTCTCTGGTCCTTCTCGGATGGTTACTCCCTGAAAGTAGCGCTTGGTGATTTCTATTCCACTCCATGGCCTTTAGTTCGTGAGGTGCCTCAGAGGTTCATTTTATCCCTCATGTTCTTTAATGTCTATATGAAGCTGTTTGTAGAAGTCATCTGGAGGTTTGGACTGTGTTGCTATCAGTAGGCGGATGACATGCACCTTTACCTCTCTTATCCACCTTCAAATTCTAGGGAAGCTATGGAAGTCTTCTTGACCAGGTGCCTGGATGAGGTATTGGGATGGATGAGGGAGAACAAGCTGAAAATCCAGATAACATGGAGGTTTTGAGGGTTGGGAAGCTGGCCAGTCCGAATGGGATATAAAATGGGTCCTGGATGGGATTGCATTTCCCTTGAAGGACCAGGTATGCAGTTTGGGGTTGCTTCTGGACTCACTGCTTTCTAGAGAAGCTCAGGTAGTGGTGTTGACAACTCTGGCTTATATGCCTGTTGCAGCCCTATCTGGAGTGACCAGACCTGGCCTCAGTTATGAGTGTACTAGTTACCTCCAAGCTGGACTAATGTAATTCACTTTACATGGGGCTGCCTTTGAAGACTGTTCAGAAACTTCAGTTGGTGCGAAATCATCAGTCACATGGATGCTAATGGGGACCAGAAAGTCCGAACATGTAACACCAATTTTATGCCAGATGCATTGGCTGCCAGTACATTTCTGGGCCCAATTAGAAGTGTTGGTATTAACCTTTAAAGCCTTAAATGGGTTGGGACCAGGTTACCGTAAGGACTGCATTCACTGATATGGCCCCAGACACTCAGATCTGCTTCGGAAGCCCTGGTCATGTGCCCGATGAAAAAATCAGTTAGGCTAGTGAACACAAGAGATGGGACCTCCTTGGTGATGGCCTCACTGTTCTGGAACAGCCCCTATAGAAAAACGTTGTCCTTGGCTTGTTTCAATGTCTTAGCTTCTAGGGATTGAGCAGGCAGATATAACAGAGTCCCAGTAAGACAGATGCTGCCCCTGCAACAATGATAACTTGGAGACAGTCTCATATGTTCTTTTTAACTGTAGGTTTTATCAGCGGGCTAGAGAAATTCTCAAATATCCTCATGTGACTTTTCCAGGTCCTTCTGCAGAATTTCTGACAAACATTTTACTTGAGAGCTCAATAATTTAATTACAGCACATTGCCCCGCCAAAAAAGTAGTGATATCGTTTAGACCATCTATGAGTGCTTCTTGATTGTTTTTATGTTGATACAAGATTTAATTCAATTTGTAATTTTATACATTTTATGTAAACATGTTTTATTATTTTATGATCTACTATTTGTGGTTAGCTGATCATAATAAATTACTGACCTTTCAGCACAGCAGGAGAAGGCTTTAGGAGAGTGGCAAAGAATAACAGTGTTCTGCTTCCTTCTCCCATCTTGAAACTCCTTCCTCCCAACGGCAAAGCCTGAACAGGACTGCAAGGCTGCTGTTTCAGGCTGACAGGAACCTTGAACCAGGAGCAATGCTGTTAGGGACTGGGGATAGACTATAATATTTTGTTGCAGGCCTAACCTCACCAGTTAAGAGAAACACTCATATCATTTATTGCTCTATCTTCTCCCTCCCCTTATTTTATTTTATTTTATTTTATTTCATTCATTCATTTTTTATTCTTCAGCTTGCCTAATGTTATAACTATGACTATGGATAGTAATGAGGGTTTGGAACAGAGTGTGCTCTGTGTATTGCACTTGTCGTTCAATCGTGTCCGACTCTTTGTGACCCCATGGACCATAGCACGCCAGGCCTTCCTGTCCTGCGCTCTCTCCCGGAGCGTGCTCAAGTTCATGTTCATTGCATCGGTGATGCTATCTACCATCTCATCCTCTGCTGTCCCCTTCTCCTTTTGCCTTCAGTCTTTCCCAGCATCAGGGTCTTTTCCAGAGAGTTTTCTCTTTGCGTTAGGTGGCCAAAATATTGGAGCTTCAGCTTCAGTATCTGTCCTTCCAGTGAGCACTCAGGGTTGATTTCCTTTAGGATTGACTGATTTGACCTCCTTGCAGTCCAGGGAACTCATAAGAGGCTTCTCCAGCACCACAGTTCGAAAGCATCAATTCTTCGGCGCTCAGCCTTCCTTATAGTCCAGCTCTCACAGCCATACATTACTACTGGGAAAACCATAGCTTTGATTATACAGACCTTTGTCGGCAAGGTGATGTCTCTGCTTCTTACTATGCTGTCTAGGTTTGCCATAGCTTTCCTCCCAAGGAGCAAGCGTCTTTTAATTTCATGGCTACAGTCACCGTCTGCAGTGATCTTGGAGCCCAAGAAAGTAAAATCTGTCACTGCTTCCATTTCTTCCCCTTCTATATGCCTGGAAGTGATAGGGCCAGATGCCATGATCTTAGTTTTCTTAATGTTGAGTTTCAAACCAGCTTTTGCACTCTTCTCTTTCACCCTCAACAAGAGGCTCTTTAGATCCTCTTCGCTTTCTGCCATTAGGGTGGTATCGTCTGCATATCGGAGGTTATTGATAATTCTCCCAGCAATCTTCATTCCGACTTCTGATTCATCCAACCCGGCATTTCTCATGTTGTACTCTGCATATAAGTTAAATAAGCAGGGTGACAATATGCAGCCTTGTCGTACTCCTTTCCCAATTTTGAACCACTCATTTGTTCCATGTCTGGTTCTTACTGTTGCTTCTTGACCCTCGTACAGGTTTCTCAGGAGACAGGTAAGGTGGTCTGGTACTCCCATCACTTTAAGAATTTGCCACAGTTTGTTGTGATCCACACAATCAAAAGCTTTAGCGTAGTCAATGAAGCAGAAATAGACATTTTTTCTGGAATTCTCTTGCTTTCTCCATGATGCAGCGAATGTTGGCGATTTGATCTCTAGTTCCTCTGCCTCTTCGAAACCCAGCTTGTACTTCCGGTAGTTCTTGGTTCGCATACTGCTGAAGCCTAGCTTGTAGGATTTTGAGCATCACCTTGCTGGCATGTGAAATGAGCGCAATTGTGCGGTAGTTTGAACACTCTTTGGCATTGCCCTTCTTTGGAATTAGAATGTAAACTGACCTTTTCCAGTCTTGCGGCCATTGTTGAGTGTTCCAAATTTGTTGGCATATTGAATGCAGCACTTTAACAGCATCATCTTTTAGGATTTTAAATAGCTCAGCTGGAATACTGTCATCTCCGCTAGCTTTGTTGTTACTAATGCTTCCTAAGGCCCACTTGACTTCACTCTCGAGGATATCCGGCTCAAGTTCAGTGACCACACTATCATGGCTATCATGGACATTCAGATCTTTCCTGTATAGTTCTTCTGTGTATTCTTTCCACCTCTTCTTAATCTCATCTGCTTCTGTTAGGTCCCTGCCTTCTTTGTCCTTTATCATGCCCATCTTTGCTCAAAACATTCCCTTGAGATCTCCAGTTTTCTTGAAGAGATCTCTAGTCTTTCCCATTCTGTTGTTTTCCTCGATTTCTTTGCATTGTTCATTTAAGAAGGCCTTCTTGTCTCTCCTTGCTATTCTCTGGAACTCTGCATTCAGTTGGATATATCTTCCCCTTTCTCCCTTGCTTTTCGCTTCCCTTCTTTCGTGAGCTACTTGTAAAGCCTCATCAGACAGCCACTTGGCTTTCTTGCATTTCTTTTTCTTTGGGATGGATTGAGTTGCTGCCTCCTGAACAATGTTACGGACCTCTGTCCATAATTCCTCAGGCACTCTGTCTATCAGGTCTAATCCCTGAAATCTATTCCTCACCTCCACTGTATATTCATAAGGGATAGGATTGAGGTCATACCTGAATGGTTTAGTGGTTTTCCCTACGTTCTTCAATTTAAGCCAAAATTTTGCAAGAAGCAGCTCATGATCTGAGCCACAGTCAGCTCCAGGTCTTGTTTTTACTGACTGTATGGAGCTTCTCCATCTTTGGCTGCAAAGGACATAATCAATCTGATTTCGATATTGACCATCTGGTGACGTCCATGTGTAGAGTGGTCTCTTGTGCTGTTGGAAAAGAGTGTTTGCTATGATCAGCATGTTCTCTTGGCAAAACGCTATTAGCTTTTGTCCTGCTTCATTTTGTACACCAAGGCCATGCCTGCCTGTTATCCCGGTGATTTCTTGACTTCCTACTTTAGCATTCCAATCCCCTGTGATGAAGAGGACCTCTCTTGGTGTTAGTTCTAGAAGGTGTTGTAGGTCTTCATAGAATCAATCAACCTCAGCTTCTTCGGCATCAGTGGTTGGGGAATAGACTTGAATTACTGTGATGTTGAATGGTTTGCCTTGGATTCGTACTGAGATCATTCTATCGTTTTTGAGATTGTACGCCAGTACTGCTTTTCCCACCCTTTTGTTGACTATGAGCGCTACTCCATTTCTTCTAAGGGATTCTTGCCCACAATAGTAGATATGATGGTCACCTGAATTAAATTTGCCCATGCCTGTCCATTTTAGTTCGTTGATTCCCAAGATGTCGATGTTCAATCTTGCGATCTCATGTTTGACCACCTCCAGCTTACCTTGATTCATTGATCTTACATTCCAGGTTCCTGAACAATATTGTTCTTTACAGCATCGGATTTTCTTTTCACCACCAGACACATCCACAGCTGAGTGTCCTTTCGGCTTTGGCCCAGCCGCTTCATTCTTTCTGGTGCTACTTGGAAATACCCTCTGCTCTTTCCCAGTAGTATATTGGACACCTTCCGACCTGAGGGTCTCATCTTCCAGTGTCATCTCTTTTAGCCTTGTGATACGTTCCATGGGGTTTTCTTGGCAAGAATCCTGGAGTGGGTTGCCATTTCCTTCTCCAGTGGACCACATTTTGTCAGAACTCTCTGCCATGACCTGTCCGTCTTGGGTGGCCCTGCACGGCATAGCTTATGGCTTCACTGAGTTACGCAAGCCCCTTCGCCACAACAAGGCAGTGATCCATAAAGGGGCGTGTATTGCACTGGGGAGGGTTAATGAAATGCAGTTGTTTTTTCCCCATATTGATTTGTTCTGAAGTAAGAAAACACCTTAATTAAAAGGGTTTCCCAAAGTGTACTGCCTTGTTGCATTGAGCTTGTTGAATTTCCTCTTTTGAACAGGTACACAGCTTAGATTTATCATGCCATCAAGTTCAAGAGAGTTCTGAGCTCTGTGTCTTATATTTTTCTTGCCATACTCTCTTCTTCACAAGTTTTCACCAGCTAGTCTTTATCTTCATCTGTTGTTACTGGGAAATAATAACTATTTTTGTTTCTTTGCAAGTTCTTAATCTGTAGAAAATGTTATTTGCCATCTTTCAAACCTGAGAAGATAATTTTTTTTGTAACTGATAAACTGGGGGGTGGGGAACGTGTGTCTCTCCAGATGCCATTGGACTGCAGCTCCCATTAGCCATAGCCAGCATGGCCTGTGGTGAAGGATGATGGGAGTTGTAGTCAATCGTCATCTGGAGGGCGGCATGTTCCCTATCCCTGCTATAGACCTTGTGTTTGTGTAAAGTGTAGAAAATAAATCACTAGGTAAGCCTAGTTTCCTTCCATTCTCATTTGTACATTAGGTGAAATCCAGGGGGAATACCCATCCATTTATGAAGCCCAAATATAAGATTTTTTTTTTAAGTTTTTTGGGAGGGTAATCTTTTAGCACAACTCTAAACACAGTGTAACATACAAATAAGTGCATTTCTGTTTTGTTGTTGCATTCCTATTTTTACATGCTGTGTACACTTGATGTGCCTCTATTATGATATTTCAGAGGCTGGACTTTATAAAACATATTTATACAATGTTTCCTTAATTGCTAATAACAGAACTGGGTTCAGTCATAGTTTAGAATCCGGAACGGGTGGAAATGTCAACAAGACATTTAATCTGGGGAAGAAGAGCATGCCACTTCTGTTGCTCGTAGAGTGCACTTTCCAGAAAAATCACATTGGTAGTAGCATTCAGAGGCACTCTGCTTTCTCTTTCATACCCTGTTCTCTTGGCCAGAGGCAAATGTCAGTATGGTGACTGGCTTATAAAGAAACATGTGTACTTATTGGAAAGCATGATTATCCTTTAAAACAGTATGTAACAAACTGTGTTTCTTTTTAGACATTATTCTGTATGTCAGGACCATTTATTTAGTACACAGTTTGATAGGAAGCTCGGTGCTTTTCATTTCTTTTTTTTTTAATGAAGGGCCATAAGAACTGGGTATTTACTTTGTATGTAAAATAACACATCAGGAACAGGAAGGAGAAATATCTTTGGATCTAGACTAAAATAGAAATATAACATGAGTATCCTTTATTTTTAAAAAACTGTACTACTCCTTGGTGGTTCTTCCCGCCCCCCACACCCCATTCCTTCTGAAAATAATGTGGATGTCATAGAGATGGTAAGAGGAATCCTATATCTTTATCTTTCTATTTCACCACATTTATTTCATAGGCAACATCTTTTAGCTCTGTGCTCATTTCTTCTTTATCCTATGAAGAAAATGACCAGATCCTCTGCTACTTCCTTTCTGAACCATTTCCTAGCCACTAGGTTTCTTTTTATGATTTCAGAGTGCTGATCACCAGAGGATGTGTACAGCTTAATCTTTTTCTTTTACTTTGGATATTGCAGTGTATTCAGGCTTAAGTCACAACACCTGAAGTGTTATCCTCTGATTTGTAAATGGGGCAGAAAATGTGTGCCCTTACTATTGGATTGTACCAGCAACAAGGCAGTGTTAATAAGGTACTTTCACTAGTGGCTGCTGCTGCTATCCCACCACAATGGGTGGGGTGAAGTTGGTACTGTTGAAGCAAGGGGATGAATACATGTCTACTCAGAAGTAGGTCTTAGTGAGTTCAGTGGGACTTACTTCCAGGTAAGTGTGTATAGGATTTCAGCCTTAGTGTATGATTCTACTCTCTGCTACTACTCTACAATAGAAGATGTTACTGCGCTTAGCTGTCTTTGAATTCATATTTTCTCAGTTCATAATAAGTATAGAAATGTTTCTATTTTGCAATTTGGGAGTGGCAAGAAAGAGAAGCCACAGTATTTGTTTCCTGTGTGTACAGCACATATATTGAATCTTCTATCCCTATAGCTTTGTTTCTTCTACTGCAAACCACAATTATGGTTAGTATTTTTCTTCTTGTCAGCCCCAAAAGCTGCTAGCTTAATAATTCAATTCAACATTCAACAGTTAGTCTTTTGGATTTGTTGTGAATAATTATCCTTAAGGATAATTATAAAACTTTTATATTTTAACCCAGTTCAGTATTTCTTTGTCTGGGATGTACAACTTTATGTGTGTGTTTTCTGAAATTACAGTTAACAAATCTATTTCATGTTTTTCTGGTATAGTTGGATCATTAGACAGATGATGGTGATGGTTGTGTGTGTGTAAAATATACAACTTGTTTTGTGGTATAACTAAAAAGTAGATAAGCACTGAGATCACTGAGTAATTAGCGTAACCATTTTCAAAACAAAATGACCTTACTTCTTTCTACAGAAGAATCAAAATAAACATGTTTGTTTTAGTTGATGGCTCGTTAGTCTCAATTGCCATTATAAAAGGACCAAGGCTATCTTTGGGGATGGTCATTCTACAAGGAATATTTCTGGACAGTCCCTTGTGTGGTTGTTAGCTTTTACTTTATATACATTGCTGTAGAATTGCAAGCCTTGCAAAGAAAAACATAAACTATATTTTGACAGTACTATTTTGGCAGTATTCCCCAAGCGTTTGAGCTATTATCATGTAATGAAGTTGTTGTGCGCGTTCTTTAGCTCTGTGTAGATAATGTTGCAAGCTCTCCTTTTGTTTTCCTTCTCTTGACTATCAAGGTTTCAGTAGTAAAAAGACTTGTTTCATACCAGTCTGAAGGGGGACATAAAAGTGGATCTAAATTTTACGTACACTCACTTTAGGGGCTGCTTTACACTTCCAAAAGAGAATAATTGAGAAATTGTTTTGCATAGGGAGGTAAAGAGGTGCCTATGAGATAATGGGCTGGGAAGATGACTAAGGAGAGTGGGCAATTTTGAAGAGAGTATGGTCTGGAAAGGGCCTATTTAGAGGTTTATGTAGGAACTCATTATTGAGGGAATTAGGGTGAGAGAATAGTACTTGAATTAGTTAGTATTTTGCTGATGGGGAGCATGTTGTGGATCTCTGAATATAGAGTTATTGCCCCTTAATTGAATTACTTTTTGTACTCACAGTTAAAGTAGATGTAAGATTCCCCACCCCTCTTTAATATATGGTTATAAGTGAAGGAGGGATGTTACTGATTGAGGGTAGATATACACAACCACTTCACCACTTTGGCTTTGGTTTTCATCAGTCTACTGATGATCCCCAGCTCATTCTCTCCTTTTCAGGGAGAATCTATGGAAATTTTGAACCATTCCTGGATGCAGTAATGAATTGGATGTGAGCTAAAAAGTTGAGGATTAATCCAGACAAGACAGAGGCACTGTTAGTTAGGTAGTGGACAAGTTAATTCAGGATTGGGAAAATAGTGTGTTCTGGATGCAGTTGCATCCCCTCTGACGGATCAGGTATGCAGGTTGGGAGTGCTCCTGGATCCAGCATTGCTGTTGGATTCCTAGGTGGCTACTGTGGCCAGATTACTGCAACATGCTTTGCTTGGGGCTGCCCTTGAGGAGTGTTCAGGAACTGGCCTCCCATTGCCCAACCTGCTTTACTGCTTTGCCTGCATGTAACCCCATCTGCAGGAGACACAGGAAGACACTGGTTAATTCAAAATACAGCTGCTAGGCTGTTGACTGGGAACAGTCTTTGGGAACATATAATGCTAGAATTGAAGGAACTTCACAGATTTCCTGTCTGTTACCAGGAACAATTTTTGCTTCCTTTTAAAGCTTTATACAGCTTAGGGCCCTGGTACCAAGGAACGTCTGCCCCATACCAACCTCCCCGTGCACTGAGGTATTTCTGTTATTGTTGTTAGCCGCCTTAAGCACAATTTAGTGGAAAGGCAGGATACAGGTTTAATAAACAAATAAATAACATCTTAGGAGGTTCTTCTCCACGTGCCCCCAGCATCTGAGGTAATGTGAATGGCGACTAGAGAGAGACATTTCTCAGTGGTGGTACCCCATTTGTTGAATTCTGTTTTCAGGGAAACTCTAGACAAAGACATTTTTATTCTCCCAGTCTTTTTAACATATTATTTTAACATGCTGAATTTTATTGCATTTTATTTCAAATTTATCTTATTTTCATATGCCACTCTGGAAGCTTTGCTGAAGGGCATCTTTTGAATAAATTAAATTAAAAAATAAAGAGGGTGTATGTGGCTCTCTTATTCCACATATTGGGGAATCCCTCCACATGCAGGTACTATGACCACACAGGATCATGCCTCCTCTGTTGTATGATGAGTCAGTGCCATATGCGGTCCTAATACCACAATTAAAAGCACTGAGGCCTGGTTATCATGGACACAGAACAGCTTGATTATTCCTCAAAACTATTGCACAAGCACTTTTCATACATTTGAATTCTGAAAGTGTAGTGGTCTGTTTTACGTTTTGCTCACCTAAGTTTTTCTTTATAATTTAAAGTATCCCACAAGAACATTTTATTTAGTTATTTCTGTGTAGTATTGTTTCTAACAAATTCAGGATAACCTCTAGGTTTAAAAATTATTTTAAAGAGTTCCTTGTTTTAATGAAACACAGATTTTACTGCTGAACTATCAAGTAATGTTGCCTAAATAGTAGCTTGCAACTTCAAATTAAGTGCATAATTTGAGCAGTGATAGATTAAGAGTTTGGGATGGCAAGGCTAACAGCTCTTCTATTAAAATTGCATATTATTGTTTTGTTTAGTAAAGACATATATGATTTATTTATGCTTTTGTGTGTGGAATATTTAGACTTCTATGTTGCTTTAACTCAAAGGCTTGGGACAGATAACTGTGCTTATAAAATTAATACAAGTTACAGAATAAAATACCTCCTTGAAATGAAAAATACTTTGAACTAAGGGATGATATCCCAAAACAAATAGAATATCAAACTATAGTAAATTAAACTATTTTCCTAACCGTTACCACAAAACAAAAGAACAACAAACCTAACTTGCTTCCAAAAGAAACTTGGCATATCTCCAAGGGAAATTCCTAAAATGGAAGGGATGTTCCATAATTGTGGAATAACTATTGGGAATATCTAACAGCTAGTTCACACAGCCAGCCTAAGAACCCCCTCACATACACACCTTTCCATACATTCTACACACACACACACACACACTATATCTGTGGGCATATATACAGACCACTTTCTCCTGGGGCAAGCAACATTTTTTGTTTGACCCAGACCTAATACAGCAGTATGGTCATACCATTTACTGAGCATTCTGTCTTCTAGCCTTTATGGGCTATTAGAGGAATAAGTCAAAGCAAGCACTTAACCAGCTCAGCACTAGAAGGAGGTAAATACCTGGAGGGTGGTTGGCTGACTGACTGCTCAATAGCACACCATTTTGTTACCATATACTCTGCAACATTTGTGTCCATAAATCAACATGCACTTTCATAAGAATATGTGTGGGTTTTCTGCATGAAGAATTTCCATGACCTTTGCTCTGTGAAAAATGTATATTTAAACCAAATTCTGTGCATATCCCTATCTTCCTTGGGTTGAAGCAGCTTGGAGACTGAAGGATAAAGAGCAAAATAACTGAGGGAGAGACACATAGGGGAGAGGTCAAAGGCTGATAGATCTGGAGTAGGAATAAGGGGAACTGAGTAAGTGGAAGTGCAGGTAAGGTAAGGTTAAGGGTGAACTAGGAAAAGGTTTAGTGAAGTAGGTTATTAGGAAATATTTAAAGAAGATAGGGGAGATGGGTTGATTAACATAGAAGAAGTTGCTGATGCAGGCATATGGGCCAGCATGGCAAAAAGCTCTGAGATGAGACTGAGAAAGAGGCATATAGCTGATGGGCTTGTGTGAAGTGGAAGTCAGGTGAAGGGAGGCAAGGGAGACATACAGTTGGACAGAGATGAGTATTGTGTCCATGTAACCACTTGATAAGTTGATCACCTGGTACATCCTGCCCCGAGTGACAAGAAGCATTTTCCTACTCTGCTTCCTTCCCTGGATTTATGATTAGATGAAGATGTATGAAAAAATTATCTTTGCTACTTCACAAACTATTACAGATGGCCAATTTGCCAAGTGTGGCTGCATGCACACTGTGGTAAGTTACCACTTGGCATAGGGCTGTTTTTACTCGTTAATAGGGTCAAAGAGGCAGTGAGCTTTAAAATAAGTTTATGCCAAGAGGGACTGGGAGCTTGTGCAAGAGATATAAGGAGAGGGTGAGGATATTTACAAATAGGTAACCTTTTTTTTCAAGTAGCCAACTCTGGGCATCCTCCTCCCTTGTTACCTGTCAGTATTGTCTGGTCACTGTTGCTGTGAAGACAACTTTTCTTCCCAGTAGCTAATACTGACTCTCTGCAATTACAATAGTCTTTGTCTGCGAAGAGCACATGGATAGAATATGAAGCCAAAATTCCTGCAGCTGAGCAGGAATCCACAGAGAAAGTAATCTTTTGCTATTATACCCCGCAAACAGGTTACTTCACTGTGGTGCAAGGAAGCACCAGAAGATAAGCTATGACTCACCAGACACAATGTGTCCCCCAGTTCTGTATTTTTCCTTTCTCAAGGCAGATGATCAAGTTCAAAGTCTAGCCCTTGGTCTTGCTTTTTTCCTCCTGGCTGAGTGTAACAGCCAGCATTCTACAACTGTACTATCTTTTTATGTTTTGTTCAGCAGCAATATCGCTATTAAGATACATGTCCAGAAAGCTCTGCAGTTTATAATGCTATAAAACTTCTCTTTGTGTTACGTGCCTATAAATATATCATGGCATTTTAGATGACATCATAAACCATTTGAAAACCACATTTTATGATGCCACCAAGAACCTGTTAAGATTAGGTATTTATACATTTACATCCATTGCATGAACACCCATCCTTTCACCTCCTTCAGGCTAATTATTAAATTTTAGCAGTGACAGGACAGGGCTGTTGACATAGGGTCTTTCCAGTGAGTTGTTTTATTGCATCATAGATAGGCAGTTGTTACTCAGCCATGCCATTTTGAGAACTAGCTTTAGAGGTATTTTAAATTGCCATTTATTTTTCTGACTACTTTGGAAGTTGAATCCTCCCTGATGTACCACTCCAGTGAAAGTACTCCCTTTGAATTTGGGGTGGTGGGTGGAAAGTGGTGAACGTTAAACAGGGCAAGAAACAGGTATTGTCAGGATAAGTGAGACATTCCTTTCCCCAGCAGGAGCCATATCAGAGAGGCAAAGCCATATCTCTGGTCAGCTATCAGTACTTAGGAAAGACAGTCAGAGGAAGCCATTGCATGTAGCCAATTATCATAGGAGCCAGGAAAAAATAGATGAGGAGCCAGGGCTAGGGGCAAAGAATAGCAAAATGGGTAGCTTGCTATAGAAGAATCAGTGGGCTAGTTCTGATGTGTGAAATTCTTCCACACAGTGTGGTCGCATGGAGAAAGTAGCATCTGATCCACAAATACAGGAAGCAATATTAATGAATATGATGGCTTTAAAAATGAATTGCCATGCTCATGCAAATCACCAATGGAAAGTTGTGGATACATCAGATTAGCTGTTGCTTCTTCCACTCAGCTCTGCCACAGTACCATGGTAATTGCAACATCTGAACTGGTCCAATGAGTCTATGCACTGGCTGGCCAAACAATCAGACTATACGTATATTGGAAACTAATCAGAAGATTACTCCATGACCGTGCGAGTGATAACACAGGTGAACATCGCTGGTTACTTCTGTAGGTTCATTCAGCAGTATATGCCTTCCATCGGTATGGCTTAGCCTCAACAGTTTTTATTTACAGAAGCACATTTCCCCCCCGTAAAGGATCAAGTTAATGAAGTAATGAGGGAATGCTTCAGAGTTCTGTTCTGCTGACATTTCCTATAACTCCTTGAAAAGCCTTGCTGCTTGCTTCCCTCTTCAAAGACACCATAGACAGGAGTGGAGAAGCATTTCTTCTGGTAATGTTCTCATAAACAATTCAGGGAAAGTATCCGCCTTTTATTGAAGAGAAGTGCACACTTCTGCTTTCACCTGTGGTAGACACTGGCATGGTATACTGAGAAGTAAGAGGTCATGTCTTCTGAGTAGTGACCTATTTTGGGTAGATTCCAACCCCCTTCCTGGTATGTATTGTGAGGCAACAGCAGCAGAGGCATGAGGCTCTGTCAACACCATGCAAGTGCCAGTGGTGGATGGCCAGCAGTGCCCAGTGGTGGATGCTGATATTATGGCAGGCACATGCCTGCAATGTGCTAACCTAACAGCCCCTGTGCCTCCTCCAGGTCCTTGCAGTGCCCACAGGTAAGGGCTTTAGGTCTATCTTAGTTAGCACTCAGTCACAGAATCACAGAATAGTAGAATTGGAAGGGACCTACAAGACTATCTATTCCAACCCCCTGCTCAATGCAGGAATCCCAGTCAAAGCATCCCTGACAAGTGGCTGTCCAGCCTTGTCTTAATGCTTCCAGTACGGGAGAGCCCACCACCTCCCTAGGTAATTGGTTCCATTGTCGTACTGCTCTAACAGTCAGGACGTTTTTCCTGATGTTCAGCTGGAATCTGGCTTCCTGTAACTTGAGCCCATTATTCTGTGTCCTGCACTCTGGGATGATCGAGAAGAGATCCTGGCCTTCCTCTCTGTGACAACCTTTCAAGTACTTGGAGAGCACTATCATATCCCCCCTCAGTCTTCTCTTCTCAAGGTTAAACGTGCCCAGTTCTTTCAGTCTCTCTTCATAGGGCTTTGTTTCCAGTCCCCTGATCATCTTTGTTACCCTCCTCTGAACCCTCTCCAGCTTGTCTGCATCCTTCTTAAAGTGTGGTGCCCAGAACTGGACACAGTACTCCAGATGAGGCCTAACCAGTGCTGAGTAGAGGAGAATTAGTACTTCACGTGATTTGGAAGCTATACTTCTATTAATGCAGCCCAAAATAGCATATGCCTTTTTTGCAACCACATCACATGGTTGGCTCATATTCAGCTTGCGATCTACAACAATTCCAAGATCCTGCTCGCTCTGATCGCTCGCTCTCTGGGAGGTTGCTTGCTTTTATAGCCCCTAGACCAGCTGGAGCAGCTTCCTCTGCTCTGCTCAGCTAGGAGACAGGAAACAGTGGCAGCAACCTCTTTCTTTTTGACACACCACCTTCCTTTTTACCCACCACTGGCTCCCATCTCACTTTAATTGCCAGTTATAAGATTGAAAAGTCAGGTGTTAAAGTAGGAGTTACGTAGATCACATTAAGCTAAATGAGAAATAGACCTACATATTTTTGAGTGTAGTTAGTTTCAGAGACTGGCTGCACAGGAAGAAAAGTGATATGTGACCCCATTGATCCACTTTTAATCACCATTGTGCCAATATCTAATGCAGGGCTATCAACCACAAATGAGATAGGGTGCAAACTCCCTGTCTAGTAGATGCTCAAAGGTCATACCCACAATTTTGCACCAAAATACTCAGTGGTTTTGATGGAGCAGGGGTCCAGTAGCAGGATTGGAGGTTAGCTTCTAATAGTATCCCTTGCCATCCAATCCCAGTGTGTTACTTTTCTACATTTTGTCTTCCAAAATACTTGGACTGGGGCTTGCCCCCATGCCTGAGCGCCCATCTAGCTCACAACACCCCATCATATAAGCCATCTTCTTCTTTGTGGTCTCTGTGCATCACATATATGGACTCCATGCCTGCGTGGAGCCTCGATTAGGGAAAATTCTGTAGCTGAGTTGTTTTGGCAGGAACCCTTCCTCCACCATCCCAGTGCGCATGTCTCTAGCGGGTTCCCATTTATTCTCTCAGTTCTCTTTCGACTACCGTTGTGGTAGCCTCGTCTGGGAACTTCTGTTGCATTCAGTTCAGTTTAATCTGAAAGCATTTTTTCGAAACTGAGGTTCTTATTCTATCCTTATATCTTACCTATCAAAGTACCTCTATTTTTTTCGAAGTGTTATTTTCTATTTGTTTTCGTGATCTCACAATTGCCCACATGGGCGTAAGGGCCCCCTTTCGCAAGTGCTCCTGTTGTGGGGCTAGCTACCACCTTCTGACAGGCATTCGTTGTACCTTTTTTGCTTTGGCAAGGGCCACGTTGTTGAGGCTTGTCCAACATTGCCTAGCCTTCTCGAGAGAGGTGTCAGGGTGGACACTGAGCCCATAGAACCTCAGAGCAGTTCTGATTCTGAGGAGGAATAGCTGTCTGTGGGAGAGGAGCACACTCATCCCTCCCAGGCCCTGCAGCTGGCAGAGATTCCTCCTGCCGGCATTCCAGACATAGATAGCGGTCCTGGGAGTGAAAGAGCACAGGAGGAGGGCTGGCTGGATGCTCGACTCAGATGCAAAGAGCGACAAGCTATGGAGGGCGCGGAAAGGAGGCGTAGTGCCTGTTTGGCACGCAAGCAATGGTCACGTCCAGAGGACCCAAGGGAAAAGGGGAGGGACTCTCCCTAGCCCATAAGTTCAGGGTCTGCAAGTGATTCCCGTTCAAACAGGGACCAACTGTTTCCAACCCGGGACATAGGTTACTCTGCTGTTCATAGCTTAGTCGCTGGTGATAGAGTTATTAAGTTGTAAAAGGAATAAAGCCTTGAAAAGAATCCTTTGTCTGTGTCTGGAGTTGGCTACTGGAGTAGACTGAAAGAGGCTGGCTAGGGCCCCCTGACAAGAGTTGAGGCAAAATTGTTCTGACTGGCTGAAAAATGTGCTCTGGAAACGAGTGTTGGAAGCTGTTAAAGAGCCAAAAGTTATGGTGGAGAAGCCAACCTTGCCCTCAGAGGCTTTTTCTGCCACACAGGAGCCTGCTCCAGTCTTGGGGATATCATCCAATCAACATCGTCCTCCTCCGAGTACACAAGACCCTCCTGTTCCAGGTTGGTCTCTGACATTGTCACTGGCTAAGAAACTAACCAGAAGGGCTAAAGCTTCAAAACAGGCTAGTCTGTCTTCTTTGGAGCCTAAAAAGAAGAAGGAAAAGACTTCTAAAAAGTCGGATGACGTTAATTGGGATTGGGATCACACTCTCTGTGCGACTCTGTGCGAGCACTTCCGGATCAACAGCAACCTCCACATTCGGTTGCATCTCCCAGCATTCCAACTGAAGTTGAAGTGCGTTCCTCGACTCTGACTGCTCCGCCCATCTTAGGATCGACAGCAACCCTCGGTACCAGCCATGTGTCCCCCTGCTCCACCAGTACCTCAAGGTCGAACACAGTCTCCTGTACCGACTGTGCCAACAACTGTACCTGCTGCTCCACCAATGTTATTTTCATCGATTCATATGGTGAATCCTATCCAGGCAGGGGAGCCTATTCTGGTTGTATTGATGTCAGAGGGTGCGATTCGGGATCTGTCCCTAGTGGACCCACCCATTCTACTACCCTGTGGTTACCAACTGGCAGGCTAAAGCACATATTGTGATTGGTGTCCGCGATCGCTGGACAGAGGTCATGCCCCTAGTTTTTACAAGTGAATCAGTTATAGGGACAGGTCTAGATCCCCATTCTATGAGTGGGATAGATGTTTAACCTAGGACTCGTGATACAGGAGACCCCAGGACTGGGTTGAGGACCATGATAATCCTTGTGGTCATCGCTACCCTTCTTACCATCCTGATCCTCCTTATTGGAGAGGAAGTCGGTACTGCTGACACCCATCAGCTACGGTGTCAAGACCTCTGGAGTGAGAAGACACTCTTCACTCCCCAACTCCGGTTGCGCCGTTTGTTTGACCGCAACCACAGACAGCTCAGTTGCAGACTACCCAAAGTGCGCTATCACAGCCACAAGCTGCACAATTGCAGACCACCCTGCCTACTATCCAGCTGCCAGCCATGCTACAGTTGCTTTAACAAACTAATGCTGGGGACGTCGGCTCATTCTCACACAAGGACAGAGAGAGGCAGGCTCCATGTCAGGTTCCTCCAGAGAAATCACCACTTTCTGCTATGGAAAGTTATCAATCTGACGTCTCAGTCTTCTTGCCCTCTCTCTATCTCCTCACCTGACGCTGTTGCCAGGCCGAATGATGCCATCTCTGCATCAGAGGACCTGGGGCAATTTTCTAGTCAGGTTCTGAGAATGGTGCAGGTCTTGGGTCTATAGAATCAGCAAGTAGCCTCCATGGTGCAGGATCCAGTTTTCGACATGGTGAATGCAGAATCTTTCAGACCCATGGCCATTCCTCTCCTCCCTTCATTAGAAGAGACCATTAAACAATCCTGGAAAGTCCCCTCCTCTATGCCACCAACATCCAAGCACTTGGAGGGGATGTATTGTGCAGAAGAGGCTAATGCTGATTGCCTATTCAGCCACCTGGCCCCAAACTCAATGGTTGTTGAGGCAGTGCAAGGCAAGACTCAAAGGGCACATTCCACTCCAGCTGGCAAAGAAGGCAAATGCCTTGATCTACTTGGGAGTATATTATATTCCTCTGCAACAATGGATCTAAAGATCTCAAATTATCAGGTGGCGATGGCTGGGTACCAGCTATTACTATGGGACAAAGTTGGCTGTCTCTTAGACGATCTTCCAGTTGACAAGAAGAAGTTAGGTCACCTCTTCCAATCCACGGCTATGAAGCTGTCGAGACAGCAAATAAATATGTTGCATCACCAAGTCGACTGTGATTCAAAAGTACTGGGTGGTTCCATCACCCTGTGTCGCCATGCCTGTTTGAGGTCAGCCAGCCTCCCACAAGAGACTAGAACCTGTGTCGAAGATTTGCCCTTCAATGGACAAGGATTGTTTAATGCAAAAACTGATGATGTATTAGACTCAGTCCAAAAGGCTTGTACCACAGCACTTCATATGGGTTTTATACCACAACAGCTGTCCAGACAACAGCACTGGTTTTAGGTTTCACTGCCAGATAGATATCAACTCCAACAACCAGGGCCATCACAGTAGCACCGTTCTCAATCTGTGGCATTGGGAAAGTCTGTCTCAAAATCGAAGCTGCACAGCTATTGCTGCAAATCTGACAATAGGAATAGGCGGCTTTGACTCAGACCCTCTTCCTTTTCATCTCCCAGTTCATCCTCCCATTTCTGGAGATCTTCTCTCCACCTATCATTGGACCTGGTGTTCCATCACATCAGACTCCTCAGTGTTTTCCATCATATGGAGGGGCTACAGGATTGAGTTCAATACTCTCCCCCCGCTTGGTACCATGAAAGTCATGGCTCCATCACCTGTCCCCCACCAAGAAGTCAATCCTCTTCTCAGGAAGGGAGCCATCATGTCTGTCCCATGTTTGCATCTCCCAGACAGGTTCTACTGCAAGTACTTCACAGTACCAAAGAAGTATGGAGGGCTCTGGCCAATCCCAGACCTCCAAGAACTAAACCTGTACATTTCACCCAGGAAGTTCCACATGGTTTTGCTGGCGTCCATCCTCCCTCAACTCTCTCGAAGAGATTGGTCCCCCTCTATCAACATCAAGGATGCATATTTTCATATCGCCATAGCAGGATCGCACCAACATTATCTCCAATTTCTCATTGGTTCCGACACCTACCAGTTCCGGGTGCTAACTTTCAGCCTAGCCACTGCCCTGAGAGTATTCACCACATGCATGGTGGTGGTTTGTTCTCACCTTTGCTTGCAAGGTGTCGAGGTGTACCCATACATCAATGATTGGTTGTTGATGGTGTTGACACAGAACCACGTTCTTTGATCGATAGAGGTGACCTGCAATCTCCTTCAAAGTTTGTGACTTTGTCTAAATTGTGAAAAATCGCGCCTACGGTCTACCCAGACTGCAATTTGGCCAGAGCATTCCTCTCTCGGGATAGAGTGGAGGTGTTGGCTGTGTTGGTAATGGAGCTAAACCTTCCCTCAGCTACTTCGGTGCTCAAGATCCAACATCTACTAGGCCTTATGGCTGCAACAATGGCTGTAGTCTGGTATGCTTGGTTGAATATGAGGCCACTCCAGAATTGGCTCATACTTAATTTCAGTACTGAGCAGAACTCCTGGAAGACCAAACCATGGCTTCTGCAAGACGTCAGGGACTCCTTACAGTGGCGGACAGTACCAGTCAACCTATTGGAGGGCATGCCCTTCCTTCAACCCTCGCCATCCCGAGTAGTAACTATGGATGCATCGCTCTTGTGATGGGGAGCTCATTGCTCAAGCCTCATGGTCCACAGACAATGGTCGGTTATGGAGGCGAGTCAACACATCAACCTCCTAGAGCTCAGGGCAGTGAACAAGGCCCTTCAGACATTTGAGCCGGACCTAGTAGGCAGACTGGTCCAGGTCACCTCGGACAATATGACAGTTGTCACATATTTAAACAAGGAAGGGGATACGAGATCGCTTCCACTATTTGCTCTAATGCTAGAGATCATTCAGTGGTGTTCACCTCATCTGATCAGACTGGACGCTGTCCATGTTGCCAGAGTGGACAATGCTTTGGCTGATGAACTCAGTTGGACCAAACTGACCTCTCACAAATGGGAGTTGAACTGGTTGGTTTTGAGGATGCTTTTTCATTGCAGAGGCATGCCAGAGGTGGAATTCTTTGTAAGACAGCACAATGCAGTTTGCCAAGCTTTCTGCAGTCGAGCAGGCCAAAGCATGGGCTTGTTGGGAGTTGCCTTCCTCTTCCAATGGATGGTGGTGTTCTATTTTCCCTCTATTCCCTTGTAATTACAAAAGTGCTCACAAAGATTGGGACAGATGGTACCAAGTGCATACTCATAACTCCGTGGTAGCCTTGCCAGCCCTGGTTCGCCCCACAGCTCAGGATGGCGCAGGGTCGATACTGTAGTCACCAGTCGCATCTGTCCCTTCTCATCAGGGAGAATAGCCAAATCCTGCATCCAGACTTAGCGACTCTCTGCCTGATGGCATGGAAGATTGGGTGATGGAGACTGAACTGGTTACAGTATCGATATGGAGGATCCTTGATGCCACTCATAAGCCTTCTATGCAGCATTTCTATCCGAGGAAATTGACTGCTTTGTCCTCTTTTGCTCAAGCTCAATGTTTTCCCCCCGGTTTGGTGTTCCTTGCATCAAATCCGCCAGTTTCTGCTGACTTTGAAGAAAGACTGAAACTGTCATCTTTAAGAGTTTATTTCTCCACTGTCTCTGCGTTTCACCCTCCTGTTGAGGGCTTTTCAGTCTTCTCGCATCTGACAGTGAAGAGATTTCTAAAAGGGATCAGGAACCTGGCACCACCAGTCTGCTGTACTGTACCAAGCTGGCGCCTTTTGGTGGTATTGAAGGCACTTTCATCTAGGCCTTTGAGGCACTGGCAACTGCACACTTGCACCTTCTCTCTTGGAAAGTGGCATTTTTGGTGGCCATTAATCAGCATATCACACTGGTGAACACTGTGCACTCAGAGTAGACCTGCCTTATCTCACCTTTCACTGGGATAAAGTGGTGCTGAAACCTGATTCTGCTTTCCTGCTGAAAGTTGTAGAATTTTCATTTAAATCAGAAAATTCTGTTGCCTGCTCTCTTTGCTTCCCCATCTACACCTCTGGAATTGACCCTGCACATGCTCGATGTTCATCATGCCCTGGCCTTTTATAAGTCAAGGACTGAGCAGTTCAGACTTCTGCCTTAACGTTTTGTCTGCTACAGCGGCAATTGTAAAGGCCAGCCGCTCTCAACTCAGTGCTTTGCTTGCTGGATCTTCAAAACCATCAAGCTATCGTATGAGTTGGCTGGACTCGAACTGTCTACCCTAGTCTGAGCTCATTCCACACATGAAGTAGCAACATCTATCACATTCAACAGAAGGGTTGCCATCCCTGAACTGTGTCGTGCTCCAACCTGGTCGACACTGTCTACCTTTGTTGGACATTACAGACTGGATGTTCAGGCTAGAGCTGACTGTATTTTTGGTCATGCCGTCTTTTCATTTGTTTGAGCTAGCTACTCATCCATATGTGTGATTCACAGAGACCACGAAGAAGAAAAGCAGGTTGCTACCTGTAACTGTAGTTCTTCAAGTGGTCATCTGTCTATTCATACAACCCCCTCGCACTACCCTCTTTGGTGTCATACTCCAGTTCAATGTTGGGTACCGAAGGTTTTTCTTCTTGGTTCTGAGGCTACAATGTCAGTCTTAAGAAACCGAGGGAATAAGCGGGAACCCACCAGGGACATATGCACTGGGACAGTGGGGGAAGTGTTCCTGCCAAAACTCCTCAGCTATAGAAGTGTCCCGAATTGAGGCTCTGTGCAGGCAGAGCCCATATGTGTGAATGCACAGATGACCACATGAAGAACTACAGTTACAGGTAGCAATCTGTCTTTCCCACAGTTTGCCCCCAAAATTGTCTCACATGCCCAAAGAGCTCCTTGCCCCTACACACACGCATGCACGCACACACGCACATTCTGTCAGCTTAAATACCCCTGTCATTCAAATCTCCTTTCTACTCTCCAAAGAATACCACCACCACATAGCACACCTTTCCCTTGGCTGTAAATGTGGTAAATTAAATTCAACTCTTTCCACACCTGCATTGCAAATTTAAGTGAATGGAGGCGAGATTGATATTGAGGCATGTAGTGGCATCCATTGGTAAACCAATCTCTTTGCACCCACTAAGGCCATCTTTTCTGTGTCCTGTAGATGGTTCAATAAATTGTATGGTCCTGTGCTGTGGCCCATATTGGGCATAACAAAGGCTGCTTATTTATTTACTACATTTCTATACTGCACAATAGCCAAAAGTCCCCGAGCCTTCTGTTTGACAGCTGTGATCTAGTTATGATTTTAACAACGCCTTTAACTTGAGTGTGCAAAAGCATTTGAGGTTTGGGCAGCATATTTCAATCCTTAAAATTTATGATTTTTAAAAAAGTACTATTGAGATGCAAATATGCTATTTGTATCTCTTGGTGTATTTTTTCCTATTTCAGTAGATCTCAAAAGGTGCAAACTCAAACTAAGATCACTTTGTGTGGATCAGTTACCCTTGATATCTTGGCAATGAGGATGGTTAGCAGGAGAAAATGGGGTTTTTCAGCCCTGTAAGTTGGAATTCTAACCAGTGCTTGCAAATTCCAGGTACCATGTCAGGGTGCTAACTAGTAGAGATTAAAAGCATATGTTTTGTGTATATGAGGTATCATTAAGCAGGTTAATGGGCCTGTCCCTTTAAGGATAGTTGTGTATCCTTGTACCTCAGACTTAATTCAAGGCTTCAAGAAACCCATTGCTGTGATGCAAAATAGTTTCAAAGGAGTTCTCTGTTTTTTATTAAAGGGATCTTTTTTTAGTTTAAAAGTGGAATATATGTTTTCTTTAGCTGTAAAAGCACAATCAAGGCAACATGATAAGTGAGTCAGTGTTGTAAAAGTAAAACTAATTTTGCCTTCACTCACATGAGCTATAGAAGGAGGAAGCTTTATTGTCCCTTGGAAGGTGATAAGGCAGAGTAATTGTATATTATACTGTCCTGGAACATCTGCCTGAAGACTGTTGGAGCAATTCATCTATCATGGACAATACAGCATGTTTTGTCTTTCTACTTTAACCCATCCCCACTTGCTTGGCCTGCACGAAGGTTTTGATAGGGACTATGCCTGGGCTGGGGCTCACATTAATCAGTCCCCTTGTTCAACACTCCAGCTGACATAATTACAACCTGCGCACAGCAGTTATTCAAGTCGAGTCCTTGTCACTCGTGGTGCGAAACTACACAGCTCAGATCCCGAAGGAGATTGCCTTATCACATAGAACAAGGGCTCACAGGAGTTGAAGAGAATAGAAATGGGAAAATGTCTTCCGGGAGTACTATATATTCCTTTAAAATAAGACATTTGAGAGACTTACAAGGGACAAAGAGAAGCATTGTACAGACTCTGAAATGAACCCAGTTATTATTTTTAAAAAGATTACATGGGCCATTTTTGTGAAATGGACAGGGATTATTAAATAAATTCAGTGGTCTCTGTCGCTTATCATTCAGTGCCTCTGTTGTATTAGTGTTCATTTGTGTTTTCTCTCTCTGTCCCTCCCCCGCCCCAGGATAGTTTTTGAACTTGCAGAACATTTAAGTATCTCTAAGTAGAAATCCCTAGAATACAACTATTGCAATAAAATTGGAACACATCTGGGCCAGAGTTAAAGGCAAGAGAAGATTCTTGCAAAAAAGGGATTTTAAAAGAGGAGCAAAGGTGCGGGGTTTTTTTTCTCATAGAGCAGCACAGAAATTTGAAAAATGATGTTTTGGAGATTTGCTTAATATTTTATCTCTTCCCTCACCCCACTTTGCCATATGTTAACTCTTTGTGAGAGATGAAACACTATGTACCCAGCACTATCATTTCCCAGAAGGAAGATATTTGCTTCCTTATTGTTTTGCCCAGGCAAGCCTCATCCCTTAGCCCTTCCCTGTTGGCCTTGAAGGGGTCACACCCAAAATTAATTTGAACATTTGTTCTGGCCTCACTGGCTCCAGCCTCCCCTGCAAAAAGAGTTGCCAACTGACCAGGAAAACACTGGCATAGCTGAGGTGGGGGATATACTTTGGGGCAGTTGTCACCTTGCACCTTGCTCTTCTTCCTCCCCTTTAGCCATTTTTGGGGGGGTCAGCTGTACACTATAGGTGAATACATAGCTTTTGTAGTTCTTCCACTCCTGGACTTAAGGTCTATCCAGATATCACAACTCTGATGTCAAGAATTGGCAGCCCTTCCTGCCAAAAGGAAGTGGAAAAGGCTGTTTGTAGACTAGTTAAACATTTTGTCTGAAGCAACGTGCCTAGAAATGCTGCAAAATTTGCTGGGAAGCTGGTTCAGCAAATTGTCAGGTTTCCCAATTCCCCCAGCGCACATGCTCAGGCAATCTGACACCAGACACCCAAATCAGTGAGATTTCTTTATTACAGGAAATCCCACGGCAAGAGTGTAATGGTTACACTCTTCAGAAATCATATAGCTGTTGGTCTGTAGCTATAGGCTCTATGTAATTCCAGAACAGTCCAAAGCTAAACACTACTACTGTGACTGAGATCCTCATCACGTGGTTTCCCCATTGTCCTTCTCCACGGTTCTGAACACAAGGGAAGGGACTCTGGATTCCTGGGTACCTAACCCAGGCAATCCTTTCACAGGGTTCCAACCCCGGACATAGAAAGGGAATGATTCCTGGAATGAACCCGTCAGGCAATCAAGGGATAACTTCTTGAAGGGCCTAAACAAACCACACCCATAGAGAGTCCAACTTTGAATCTTTTGTTGATAACTCCAGGCTGCATGGTTGAGGCCCATCAAGATCAAGGGAAGGGCATACCCAGACATGCAAGGAGTTCTGGGCCACTGCTTTCGCATTGGTAACTCCACGCTGCATGAGTTCTGGCAGAGGGAAGTCCAAAAGTCGTAGATCAAACTCAGCCTGCCATACACTGAGCCGACGACAAACAGACACACACAGTCCTCAGCAACGAGAGTTCAAGTCTATGAAAAGCCTCACAGTACTTTTCATGGCAAGTCCTTAACAATCCAAAGTTCCAGTCCATGTGCAGAGTGCCTGCAAAAGGCCAGACGATGATGGATCCAAGCAGAGAAGCCTTCGGACAATGGAGATGAAATGTTCCTAGCAAAGGCTCTTTGCCTTTGCATCAGCTTAAAAAGGAAGGCATATCCGTAAGACACACCCTCTGGATCCCTTGAGAGACAAGGGCCTTTAGCCTTTCAGCAAGGCCCCTGTCTAAACAGGGTGTCACTGCTCAGCCCTCCAGCCCTTCAACCTGGGCGGCCCTTCTGCAAACCCCACCCCACCTCTGTCAGGTTCTCATGGACAGCTTCCAGCCTCCCTGCCTGCCAAGACCAGACCAGCAGGTGGACAGGGAGTTGGGTGACTCCCCCTGGCTCTCCTCTGAGAACACTGACAGAGATAAGCTCACACAGATTCTGACATTCCAGAGGCTGAATAAGCCCAAGCCCTTCTGGGCTACTTGTAATCATATCTTGGCTATAACCTACAAAGCCCTGACACAAATGATGCTCAAGAGTCAGCCATATCCTGAATGGAACACCTGCCTCCCCTAAAGTTTTTCTTTGGCTCAGATCATAATGTGAGCTGTAGAAGAACTCACTAGTCTTTCCCTGCTGCCCCCTTTCCATTTGCCTGGGCTGGCAGCTGCACAGCAAGAGGGAGAGAAGGAGGCCTGAGAGACTCTGGGGGGAAGAGATTGGCTATACCCCCAGAAGGAGCTATTGTTATTTCCAAGGGAACTATTGAGAAAGCTCAAACTGAAGGACAGTTTGCTGCTGAAACTTGGTGGCAAACTGCTACAGAGATTCAAAAGGGCCACATTTCACTTGAAAATGTGCTACATTTGGCACTTCTGAGTCTCTGTAGTGGCTTGGCACTGAAACTTGGTGACAAACTGCAGATTCTTCTGTTGCTGCATCACTGCATTTCAGCAGCAGTGATGGTGGGGGCCACACTCAAAGCTAGGAATGTATGGATTGTGTAAAATCTATTCCATCTGTGTTATCAGGTGCCTTTCATTCTGTTGTCTGCCCATTTTTTGTTTCTGAATTTGTGCTAATTCACACTTGTGCAAATGTACATTTGCACAAATTCACACATGCAAAAATGTGAAGATTCCCCCCAAATGCGCATTTTCACACTTTAGCCTATGGGGGAAATATGCATTTTTGGCCGGATTGTTTGTGTGTGTTTTCTGGTGTATTTTTCTACGAGGAGATTTTGGGCAAAATTTGGGGAAATTGGAAAAATGATCTGGAAGTCTGTGGAATGATCCTGACAGGGGAAAAGCTGGTCCACTGTGGAATCCATGGGTCGGATTCATGGAAATCTGAATTCATTTGGTTCCGTTGTGGATTTCTCTGACATCCCTACTCAAGGCCATGTGTTGCCCACCCCTGAGCCATATGCTGCCCACCCTTGATGCATAGGATTGCAGCCTTCCTTAAATCAGAATGAGAAGATTTCTTACCCTGATTATTTTTTACCATCTTTTAGAACAAGAAGACGTTTTACCATCATTTCTTACCATGATGTCATGAGTCAACAGAGTCTGATATAATCCAGAGTCAATTCACATCAGTGATGAGCAGAAACAGCACATTGTGAAGTTATTTTATTTTAAAATGTTATTTATGTGGAATTCACATAATGAGTATCTCATAATAAATATGGGATATGTGTTACCATCTTTGTCAAACCAAATTTTGCTTCCAGGAAATGAGTGTAAGCCGGTGAAATGAAATGGAAGAGACAGAGGAAGAGATACTTGTTCTCTGTCTCTGGCTGTACAAGATGGGGAAGGCAGCATAATAGCTAAAGGAAATAATCATTTAAAGTAGAGGTGATGGAGACAGTACTGCTTTGGACACTCAACCAGGCAGTAGATCAACAGGATTTTCCCTCTAGGGAGCTGTCTGCTACAAGAGTGGCTGAAGGAACTGACACAAAAGGCCAGTTGGAAGAAGTACCATCTGCATGTAGGATTGACAGGCAGCCTTCAGGGTGTGTTGCTATCATTTCTGACTCCAGCAAAGTTAGGAGTCTCTTTTCATTTCATTACAGCACATGGAATCTAGGGCCTTTCATAAACTCCATCTGTACATTTAAATCTATGAGCATGTTTTGTAGATTTCTGAGGTCACACACAAAAACTGTAAAAACTGTTTCTTTGTACCTTGACCATTTTGGTGTTGTTGTTTTAAACTGGTGTTTGGTTTTGAATAAATATAATGGAAAATATTTGGTAGGAGGCAAAATGTAATAGAAGGGTTGCTAAATTCTTCCCTATCCCCTGGCCAGCCCAGTTATAAGCAATAGATGGATTCCATGTCTGCTGTGTAAATTTCACATCAGTTTTCAATATAATTTAAAGCAGCTATGTAATCCCACTGAGGTTGATGAGACCACATAAATGTTAGAATTATGGTATATGCTTAAACAACATTTTGCAGCAGCTACCTTTGCAATGAATAGGACTCATTACCTGATGTATTATTTACACAGGCCCCTTAAAAGTTTTGCTTTCCAAGTTCTCATAGGTTAGGTTGTTCAGTTTGTCTCACTTGGTTTCTAGACAGGACACTTTTCTTTTTTAAATTCAGTATAGATACCAGCCTGCCTACACTTTGAGGTCATCAACAGAGGCCCTTCTCAGTTGCCCGCCACCAAAGGCAGTTAGGCTTGTGTTTACAAGGGAGAGGGCCTTTTCAATTGGTGGCCCAACACCTCTAGAATCAGCTTCCACCAAGGGTTCATCAGGTACCTTCTTTGCAGGTCTTCAGAAATGCTCTGTTTTCACTGGCTTTCCCATAATCTTGTGGGCTGCAGATTTTATTAGTGTAATTTGTTTTTACAGTATTTTATTGTATATTTATTGCCTATTTGTATATCTTTGTATGGTTTTTATTCTGCATGCTGCCTTGAGAGGGTTTTACCCTTAAAGGTGACCTAAAAATAATTTTAAATAAAATAAAAATTAGCACTTCTTGTCTGCATTTAAGAGACAAAGCAAGTCACCCAAATTTGTCATGGTGCTCAGATCTTTCATCAGAGGAACATCATCATGCTATTTTCAGTGGTGCTTTTACTAGGAAGATGAATATCCCCTCTAAATAGGTTTGGATCATTGGTGTTATGGCTCCTCTTCATGTATATGAAGCATTAAGAGTCTGGTATTCTTTCTAGGCTCAGCTCCAGGCAATATTGGGTCCTCATTAACTATTTCCTTCTAATGTACAAATTGTTCAAATAATGGAGTTTTTTTTTATATTATTGTGCACAATTGGATCTTTTTGCATGTACCTTGGCTATTCTTTGTGAACTCTGTTGATCTGGAAGTGGACGGGCATCAATTCTTTGACTTGTTGTTGTTGTTCGGTCATTAAGTTGTGTCCGACTCTTCGTGACCCCATGGACCATAGCACGCCAGGCCTTCCTGTCCTCCACTCTCTCCCAGACCATGCTCAAGTTCATATTCATTGCATCGGTGATGCTATCTAGCCATCTCATCTTCCGCCATCCCCTTCTCCTTTTGCCTTCAATCTTTCCCAGCATCAGGGTCTTTTCCAGGGAGTTTTCTCTTTGCATTAGGTGGCCACATATTTGAGCTTCAGCTTCAGTATCTGCCCTTCCAATGAGCACTCAGGGTTGATTTCCTTTAGGATGGACTGATTTGACCTCCTTGCAGTCCAGGAGACTCGTAAGAGTCTTCTCCAGCACCACAGTTCGAAAGCATCAATTTTTCGGCGCTCAGCCTTCCTTATAGTCCAGCTCTCACAGCCATACATTACTACTGGGAAAACCTTATCTTTGATTATACGAACCTTTGTTGGCAAGGTGATGTCTCTGCTTCTTACTATGCTGTTGAGGTGTGCCATAGCTTTCCTCCCCAGGAGCAAGCGTCTTTTAATTTCATGGCTACAGTCACCGTCTGCAGTGATCTTGGAGCCCAAGAAAGTAAAATCTGTCACTGCTTCCATTTCTTCCCCTTCTATATGCCAGGAAGTGATGGGGCCAGATGCCATGATCTTTGTTTTTTTAATGTTGAGTTTCAAACCAGCTTTTGCACTCTCCACTTTCACCCTCAACAAGAGGCTCTTTAGATCCTCTTCGCTTTCTGCCATTAGGGTGGTATCATCTGCGTATCTGAGGTTGTTGATAATTCTTCCGGCAATCTTAAATCCGACCTGCCTAGCTTGTAGGATTTTGAGCATAACCTTGCTGGCATGTGAAATGAGCACAATTGTGCGGTAGTTTGAACACTCTTTGGCGTTGCCCTTTTTTGGAATTGGAATGTAAACTGACCTTTTCCAGTCTTGTGGCCACTACTGAATGTTCCAAATTTGTTGGCATATTGAGTGCAGCACTTTAATAGCATCATCTTTTAGGATTTTAAATAGCTCAGTTGGAATACCGTCATCTCTGCTAGCTTTGTTGGTAGTAATGCTTCCTAAGGTCCACTTGACTTCACTCTCGAGGATGTCCGGCTCAAGTTCAGTGACCGCACTATCATGGCTATCATTAAGATCCTTCCTGTATAGTTCTTCTGTGTATTCTTTCCACCTCTTCTTAATCTCATCTGCTTCTGTTAGTTCTCATAAACAGCAGATGAGGTGAGACATCTGTATCTGGACTGTGCCACTTTGTGCAGCTGCACTGGATATGCATTCAGTCATGTGAGCTGTTGCTTCCTACATGAATGTAATTCCTATGCTGATGTAGCTAATGGCCCAGTTTCTACTTCATATGCTGCTACACCAAGGGCATATAGATAGAGAAGAAAACATAAAGCAAGGGTGGGCAACTTGTGGCCCTCCTGATGTTTTAGCCTACAACTCCCATCACCTCTCACCACTGGCTATGTTGGCTAGGGCTGATGGGAGTTGTGGTCCAAAACATCTGGAAGTCCTACCCCTGAGATAAAGGAACAAACAGATTCCAGTATCTGAACGGCTTCAGTTCTAGGAAAGTATTCTCCCAATTAACAAAGCGTGGAAAAGCTAATAATACTTCTGAATTTATTCCATGTCCAACTATTTAATTTCTCTTGAAATACATAGCCATGTTATCCGCATTCACTTGTGCCATATCTTTCAAAACACACTTTGGATGGAAGACTAGCAGAGCTTTCTCATGTATACAAAACTCTGAATGCTATGTACTTGCAACCTGTTTTCGGGTGGGACGGTAAAGAAAATGTCACTGCAACTCTTCCTTTAGCTAACTTCTGAGGGAGTATTTATTCTCCTCTTGTATTTAAAAGATTGAATGCTGCTTGCTGCTATAGAACACAGCTACCTACTTAAAGGTTCATATGCAAATAATTTGGATTATTTTTACACTTGGGAAACTGGTGTACTAGAAGGGTGAGTATGAAAGTGTGTGTGGTTGGAGATGCCATTTAGACATGCAACTTTTGCTGAAGGGATTCTGGGACAAGAGCAATAACTTACCAGTTTTCTCAAGCATTTCAGTGCTGATGCGCAGGTTCTTGCTCCTGCCCTACAGGCCTCTGCTACTTTATAGCAGCCAGCATTGGACATCTGTCACACATACTGTATGTCATAACAAATAGATCATTAAAAAAAACCTTGTAAAGCTGCAAATGCAGAAAAGCTGAAAGCATTGTTACTACGATATACTAGCATATTACTCCAATACTGTCAGTATTAATTCCAACCAGGTTTTGATTATTTTCCTTATGAAACATTGGGGTGTCAGGAGAAGTTAAAATACATGAATATCAACATTTGTGGATAGGGCTTGTGTGTGTGTGTGTGTGTGTGGGGGTGTATTTTGGTTGTTGTTTTGCCTGCTATTGTCTTTGATTCTGCACATTGAGTATGTACAGGTATATTTGATTGCATGGCATTTGTAAGGCAAGCTTATATTAAGGCTGTCTACAAATCTTGAAGGTTAGCCTTGGTAACCTTCCTGTGTGTGTTCCTCTGGCTCTGCAAGAATATTCGTAATTCTCTCTGGGAAGGCATGAATAAAACAGGAGCTTATCACTTCTGTTTAGTTGCCCAACATGAATTTCATTTCTAAACTTTTAGACTTTTCTTGTGGACCTTTGGTGCTGGTCCTCAAATTCTATGAGACGGTGCTGATATCTAATTATTTCTTTCTTACTGGTTCTTTCTTGACAAGGGGGAAGTCACTCCTTCTGGTATGACAAGGGTACAGGATCCAACTGAACAATTTCCTCCCCGAGGATGGGCTTCCTCTGCTGCCTCTGAGGAGACAGCAGAATCTCACTCTTTTTTAGTTTGAGCTTACACACACACACACACACACACACAGAATGTCTACAGCATAAATCAAAATAGCATCTCTTCCTGGTACATGTGTAGTAAAGGGACAAGGTAGCAGCTCTTTCAAGAATTAGCCGCACACAGGCAAGAAATATCCCAGCAGTTACCCTGATCCTCTCTACCCCAACCCCCGATGCAGACACACTGAGCTAAGAAAGTCACCTTTCTGCATTCTTTTATGCCACTCCCTAAAATGACAGGTTCTTTTGTTTTGATGATAGCTGGAGGAATCTGCATGTGGGAACTCCCTATCACTGGATGCCATCTTAGGCACTGTTGGCCCCAGTCATCGTTTAGGTTTGAAGTCCCCAAAGGGCAGAGTATGGATCCAACCTGAAGCCCTTGGTTTGGGTTGGGGGCTTTGTGGTCCAAAGAAAGAAAAATATTCAAAAAGAAAGAGAAAATTGGAGATCCTTTTTTTGGAGAGGGGGTTAGTTCTCTGGGTTTCTATTCCTGATGACAAGGGCTGCTCTCATGCTGTTGTGAGGAACACTGAAGGTGAAGCTGAAAAGCTCATTCCCAAAGGTGTAAAAGAGTCTGTAAAGATACAGGTGAAGGTTCATCTTCTGGCTCCTGAATGTCAAATACCCTTCCTTTCAAAGTCATAAAACTCTTCACATGTGTAAGCCCTCGCATGTAAATTCCCACTTCAAACATTTCCACTTATCAAGGGGGGTGGGGAGGTCAACTACTTAGAGCAGCGGTTCTCAACCTGTGGGTCGCGACCCCTTTGGGGGTTGAACGACCTTTTCACAGGGGTCGCCTAAGACCATCGGAAAACACATATTTCCGATGGTCTTAGGAACCGAGACACCGCTCCTCTATCCGTCTCCAGGCGGGTCTGCCCACATGCAGATATGCCCACATACGAGTACCCGGCGTGATGACATCATCACGCCAACCCCATCACATACACCCCATACAAATACAGGTGTATGTGACAGGGTTGGCGTCATAATGTACTTATGCAGACCAGTCACACATGTGTAGAGAGCAGCTACTGTGTAGAGAGCAGCTGCTGTGTTGAAAGCAGCTACTCTGTTAAAAGCAGCTACTGTGTTGAAAGCAGCAGTATTGGAGGTAAAATGACACTTCATGAATTATAATTACTGGGTAAATGTAAAATCATGTACTGTAAAATCATCAACTACTGCAAAAAAAAAAATCTGTACCATGGGAACTTAATCTGGATGCTGATCGGTCTTTTTATATTCAGCTGTGGTTGATGTGAATACTGCCCCTTGTGATAGTAACAGGTATGTAAAAACAACAACACAGAGAATGGTGAATCATAGGAAACGTTAATGAACTGTATTGACTGAACCATGCCATGTATCATCTTTTGTTTTATTAAAGCTAATAAGTAGCATATTACTTCATAAGTAATATGAAGTAGCAACGAAAATAATTTTATGGTTGGGGGTCACCACAACATGAGGAACTGTATTAAAGGGTCGCGGCATTAGGAAGGTTGAGAACCACTGACTTAGAGTATCTGCCTGCCCACACAGGATAAGTGGATCCATTTGAGATACTCCCCAGCAACAGTGGGTCAAGAAAAAATGTAAGACTGAGAGATCGCTGGAGGGGATTCTTCTGATAAGGAGGATGAGGACCTGTTTTGCTATGAAGGGGGAACGCTGATAACAGCCCCAGGTCAGGCTCTTCCCCCTTGACGTTTCAGATAAATTGCTAGACCAGACACTCTTCACACTGCAGATTTATTTACAAAAACAGGACATTGAGGAACCTCAGTCCTCATGTCCAAAGGAAGTTGATGAGGGTAACTTCATCTGAATGCAAATCCACCTCCTCCTCAAGGAGGAGAGGGGCACATGCCATGAAACCCAAAACTCAACCAAGACATTATTTCAGTTCCAAAAGTTGATGTTTCTGTTGATGCTCTGACCAAGTAATCTGGTTAGATAACAACTAGGTCCCTTGTAGCCATTAAGGACCCTAATCTCTGGTGGGAAGAAGCTGCATTAAAGAGGAATTTTGAGGTGTTACACAACACCTTCGCCTATCTTTGGCCCAACCAGTTGTCTTCCACAATCTAGGGCCACTCCCTACAGGAATGACTTTGTAAATTAAGTCTTTTTGCCAGCATTAAATACTCCACGGGGAGGACTCCACATGAGGGGAAAATAAATAAATAAGAAACACAGACTTTTCATCCCCCAAGCTCCTTTATTTCCTCAGATTCTTACTCCATTCTCCTCTGAAGGAGCATCACTAGATTCCAAAAAATTAGGCCATCCTCCTTGAAAAATCCAGCAAAGCATGCCAGTGACGCCCAGACAGCCTTCATTCTTATTATATTGCATTTGTCTTTAGTCTAATAATTGTTACTGCTCAGAATGTGTTCTGTTTCAGTCCATGAACCCTGCCATAGTAAGGGTTAAACATCATTGGGCACTATGAGGTTCATATTACAGGATGTCCACTTTGAATCTGATTCACACTGAGGACTTGAGGCAAGTCAGGTTTAGCTGGATTCTGAACAAGCAGGAGTCAGGTTTCCCAGAGAGGCAAAAACAGAACAGCAACACAGACAGCTCCAAGGAGTGCCAGGGTTGGAAACCAGGCAAAGCAAACTTGCCTGTCTGTTGCTCCACCAAGCAGCAGATTATGAATCAGCCTTAAGTATCGTTTGGATTCTTTTAGCCCCATTTCTCTATTAACCAAAGCCTTCTCCTGTAAAGGGGGCCAGTATGTTGCTGCAGCCTCAGGCTGCAATGAGATGGAAATGGCTGTGCTGTGGTGAAATCTTCATGGCTAGAGTCATCAGAATGCAAAGGAGGTAGCACACCCTACTCTGGATATAGGAGAGCTGGTCCCTGGGGCCTTCCTGGAGAAGTAGGTCCTAAGGAGGTGGAAATATCATGACACCCATCTGTAACCAAGCCCTCTCCCGATTGTGTTAACTCAGGAGCCTCGTACTCTGAGGATGAGAGGTCAGGATCCTATGATGGTGTTAAGGCTTATCACATAGTGATAAAACTTAAAATGCTGATAGCATGTTCAGAATATCTAGCAAAGTGACTTAAGCTTCCTATTAGTGCAATGTCAACAGATAAAGAGGGAAAGGTGTCGCATGTGGTCTGAGAGCTGTGCACATCCAGCTGTGGTTCAGCATCAGGCTTTTCTGACTGACAACAGCAAGATAAAAAGAGTTCCCGGTGAGCAGAGCAGAGCAATTCTTAGAATCCCACATCCTAGCTGCTAGTGTGCCACAAATCTCCTAATATACCTATCTAATTCAAAATCCCCGTTTAATCATAGATGATGACTTGCTGTGGATTTCCCCATCCATTCCTCTTTCTCACAGAATCTACACTATTGCAAGCAGCTCCTTGAGTATTCAGCACCTCTGATGAAGTATTTGATAGTAGCTTCGCTTCAGGAGTTTAAATTCTTCTGTATAAATTTCAGTTTACCCTTTCTGAAAGATTTACAAGTTTTAGAAATACCAGTACTCCAGATTTTTAAAACTGTTTATGCTACCTAGAAAGATTTACCCTCCAATCCCATATAAAGACCATGCTGTATCTTATCATTATTTCCAGAAAGCAAAGATACCATCCTAACTAGCTTCATTTTTAGAAGAACCCAATGTCCAGTATAGTTGTGTCAGGGTTTGGAGTCATTTCTCAGGGCTGATGGAAAGAGAAAAATTGCACCATTGTTTAGACACTAGGATCATTACGCCTAGTCCAGTGAACTACTTGCTCAGCACCATGGTTAATAAGGTCAGGGTATAAAATAAATAAATAGGAAACCCCAAATTTAAGGATGGTTCAGAATGGAAGAAGAGACATGTTTAGGCTAAATCAGAAGTAGCATTTGGATAAAGCTTTGAAAACTAGCAAGACCTAAATGTATGTGTAAGCCTGTGGACGTCTGTGAACATTTGATTTCATAGCAGTCATTCATTTCCACTGTCTTAATAAATTATCCATTAAAATGCAGTTATAGGAACAATCCTTATGAATTCTATTTTCTCTTTTCTCTTTTCTTTAAAGTACCCATTATAAAATTGTTGCTACAATACACTCCTTATAGCAGTGACTAGTCCTGTGAAATTGCTTGAGAGAGCTCAAGAGTTTTTCTTAATTATATTGACGATGATAGGTGTCTTCTCTGTTACTTCGCTAGTATGTTATTATATAACAGTTGTCCATGACAGAAGGTAAGGTTAGACAGCACCATAAGGCATATATCAGCTTTTTGTGATCACCTCATAGGTGATGGCATGAAACTCCTGCCTTTAATTGACCTACCTCTCGTAGATATTTTAGGGAACCTGTCACTTTAGCAAAGAACTGTTTAAAATGTCCAGAATGCTCTTAAAGCTCTTAGACAGCCCTATGTTCACTCAGTCTTATCTTTACTGTTGTGTAGTTACTGGTGGGTTTTTTGTGTGTTGTTTATTTTTCTTTTTACCTCTACATTTTTCCATGGCTGCCT
The DNA here is from genome assembly GCF_057233095.1 of Heloderma suspectum. Classification (NCBI taxonomy): domain Eukaryota; kingdom Metazoa; phylum Chordata; class Lepidosauria; order Squamata; family Helodermatidae; genus Heloderma; species Heloderma suspectum. Next base: position 96,403,144 of record NC_139461.1, read on the forward strand.
TGGCAATTTTTAAAACATGTATTTATTCATTTATGAGTTTATGTTCTTATACTGAAAATGCTTAGTGCAAAGAAAAAATATGCTCATACATGCCCCAAGCATCTAAAACATAGAGCTTGATCCCATAGCTCTTTGCTCATTCAGGGCTTGTGACGCCCACACAAACTTCCTCTGTACACATAGGCTTCTCCATCTGATTGTATGGATGGACAGGTGTCTGCATTCATTCTCCTGCATGCACATTGCTGCACAGTTATGGAAGTAAATGGGAAAAAGTATGCACATGAGAGATTCTGCTGTGCATTGGAGGTCACTCAGAATTTTTGATGAGAGCCATAAGACGAATGTCCTCCAAAACCTCCACTGAAGTGTAGAAAAACTATTCAGGACAGGATCTGCTCCTTCCAGTGGGGGCTGTGGAGTGAGGTTCAGAAGCTATATGTATGCACAATTTCACCAGGGGCCTGCTAGCAAAGTTTCATGCATTTCTTCTAGTTGAGATACTGTGAACAGAACATACATGGAACCCTTTGTACTACAGGTATGTTGGGCATGTTTCCAGCCTCACATGGCTAGACAAGAACCCTTCTAGCATGCAGGGTTTATGTACATGGAACACACTGCTGGTGACATTCCAGAAGCTGCAAGGCAATGGGACTAGAAGGTTGAGCTGTTTCCAGTATCCCCAGCAGCCACTCCAGCTTGATGGCACAATAGTTTTGTGGCCATGCTGGTTGCTGGACATAGAGGGCCAACCTATGTACCCACAGTCCTCTGCAATGCCACTGCATCTTGTCTGGCTCCATCTTGGTTATTACAATCCCTCTCCTCCATACATATAAGGCAAGATAAGGCAATATCATGCCTTTATTTCTGCTTAAGATTTGGAAAGAGAATGAAAACTATAATGTAAGATCAAGCTTTATTTTCATTTGAACTCTGTATATTTTTATCCAAAGTATATCTGTAGTATATTTGCCTGTGATGTGTAACATCTATGCAGCACTTCTGCATCAGGTTCTGTGGAATGGCAGTAAATATTCCCAATCCCAAGCCTTTTTAGTTAATAGACCAGTACTTTTTAGGATCCATCCAAAGACAATACGTTTGCCCAGGAAAGATGTGATTGATTCGAAGTTGTAAGAAAGATCATTTACAAATGTATTGAAAATGCATTTTTGAATTCTACTAAAACTTCTCCTAATGTGTGTTTTCCTGGAAGGCTTGGTGAATGTCAGTATCAGTCATATAAAGGGAAGTTACTCACAAGCCTAACTGTGGGAAGCCGACCGTTTTACAGCAATATTTCAATTCAGCATGTGAGTATGCATGTATAATGTAACTTCATTATTTTGTCACTGCACTTTAGGTCCAACTGTGCTGAAAATATTCGCAAGCATATCCTGCACACAGGCAAACATGAAGGAGTAAAGATGTACAACTGTCCTAAATGTGAATATGGAACCAATATCCCAGTGGAATTTCGCAACCATCTGAAAGAACTACATCCTGACATCGAGAACCCTGACCTAGCTTACCTGCATGCTGGTAAGAACATATTTGTAGCTGTTGTTATCAGATTCTTCATGTACTCAAATGGATACACTTAAATGGTTGTGGCAAGAAAGCACTTTGTAGTGTAGCATGCATGAATTTGGCCTAGGAAGAATGCAGTTTTGATACAGTTTGTTTAACATCTGTATTTCATTCATATGTGACTCACAATCACTGGTTTCGAAGAGGTATTTTGCATTCAGTTATAAAGTGAAGCACGGTCATTTACTTTTAGTTATAATTTTTTTTAGATCAGATTTTTTTTTGAATGTCTGCTTAGCCTCAGAACTTGTTGCCAATGCTAGGTCTGGACTCTGTAGCACATGGTGAGCAGCAGTAAAGGAGAGCACTTCTGATATTTACAGAGTGCTTTCTTCTCGCTATCATATGCCAATCATTAGCCTCTATACATCTGAATTAGGACACAGGTCTTCTAGTTTAAACCAAAACTAGACATGATTGAATCTCCCCATGTAATTTTCTTCTCCTAAAAGCAGCCACCAGGGGTGGGGTGGGGAGAAAGAAACAGGAAATAGTCTAACTCTTTCCTCTGCACTGCAGTGCCAATCCAAAAAACACCCCATTCCCCTAGAGCTGCTTTTAGTAGCAGAAGGCAAAAACCCTTGTACCGGTATATTTTCCTGTCTGTGACCTATAGCAGTGCTGACAGGGTGATTTGGGTCGGAGTCAGAGCACTGTGGGAAAGGATTAGACTCCCCCCCCCCCTTGCCACTTGCCTGATTCAAATTGTGCCCCACTCCATGGCTGCTTTTAGGAGATAATTATGGGGACTCCAATGTAATTGTGGATCTTCCATGTAACAAAATTTCATACATGAATTCTTAACCTGCAAGGTTTTCTTCTGTGTAGAAGCAACAACAGATAGTATTCTCCTAAATAATTTGTACTCTATCATTCTAGTCACCTAACATAAATTCTTTTATATTTGATAGACCTCTATCTAGTTGCATGTGTATTGCCTGAAATAGTTTGTTGTCTACTTTCATGGTAAAACTAATGCCATTTAATTGAAAATAAAGAAGAAAGAATACTATTGAAATGCGGCTTTGTTGGCAACATCCCAAGTGTATTATTGGCTCCTGGGGTCTAAAATTCCTGGTATGGCAGATCAATTAATCACCACTTGAGTAAGTCAGGCCTCTATCTTTTCTATTTTACTTCAGAGGTAAAGAGCCATATCTCTGTTCCAGTTCTATCTAGCATATTGTTCCGAGAAAACTTCGATAAATTTTAGGGAAACATTTTTACGAAGCAAATGCTACTAAGGTCACAACTCATTTTTGCCACACATAAATCTCTCTTTCTATATCCATAGCCTGCACGAAACAAAGCAAGCATCTCTATGATTACATCATCAAAATGGGACAAACTGTGATCCTATCAGTTGTTAACAGTTGCAATATTCATGAATGGAATCCTGAAAGTTCAAGTAGTTATGCTTAAATAAAATTGTGATCTTTATCCTTCTTGACAGAAGCATCCATCAAATTATTAAGGGGTGTGTGGGAAATGATTGCTAAAAGTTATAGTGTGATCTATTATGTGATTTTTATCAAAGTATGGCTATATTACCAAGCAGAAGCTGTAGTCGTTGAATGTCAAGTGAAGATATAAAATTTCATAACCTAGATAGTTGATATTTATTTCTCAGAATTTTGCTTATTTTTTCTAACATTCATTTTTCCTTTGCCTTTATTCCATTTCATGCCCCCAGTTGGTTTAAAAAATAGAAATGGCTGTAGGCATGCATATGGACAGTAAGACTTACACATGCATAACTGAGGAAAGTTTATGTAATAAATGTAATAAATAGGAAGTATAAAAGGGGAAATAAAATACACATGTATAGTGGCCAGTTTAGTTTCATTTTACTCAGGTTCTCTATACCTGCAAAGCAGTAAGTTGTATGCTGCATATTAATTAACAGAGTGAATGGAACTAAGTCAGTTGGATACATGGAATAACTGTATGCTTCATATGAGCAAAGCCACTAAGAATGGATATAGATCAACCTCTCTGCCAGATTTCAACCTTCTCCAGTTGTAACTTCAGTGTCAGTTTTAAAGTTCCACGCGAAGTCCTACACATTTTAATGCTTTTATTATTTGTTTATTTATTTGTTTGTTTGTTTGTTGTTTTTTTATTTATTTATTTTAAAAAAACCTTAAAGCTGAAAATGTTAAAAGGCTTGTCATTGTTAGTGCAAATATTGGAAAGTGCTACTAGCTGCTTAAGTTCCAAGCGACATAAAACAGTATCCTTGATTGGTGGTATGTTTTATATAAAGAAAACAGTAAGCAGTAGCTCAGCTTCAAGCAGGTTTACTCTAGTAATAGCTATTAGTATCAGTCGTTCAACTGCGTGTCATATTGATTGGCAGAGACTCCTTTTCCTCTCTTGTGCAGAACAGTAATTTTAGCATGTGCTTGAAATAAAAACCTTGCAAAAATGTTCTTCTAGCTCTAAAGAAAGATAAATTTCATGTAACCAATATAGATTACCTTACACTTGTATTTCTAAAAAATTAAGCAGGGTGAAGTGGATTGTTTTCATCCTTACGTACGTTTTTTAAATAGATATTCCCTGTTTTGCAAAAGCCCATCATCACCTGGCTGTAAACGTCTGGAGATAATTGTCACCTGCAAGTTTCAGGTCTCTAGCTAGAAAACAGGAAGGAATTAATACATGGTCCCCAATATAATTGTTTTGCTTGGACTTGTGCTGTCAGTAGTATAGAGTAACAGAATTGAATGGAACCTCAAGTCATTACCTCATTGCTTTTCCTGATCAGACTGAGTAGGGGGTGAAAATAGCAAGCATCTCAGTGCAGCTTTGTTGCACTTGGATATTAAATTTTGTGTGTGTGGTTAATATATCATAGAGGTTTTGATCAAAAATGCCAATATAACTTGTAATTACAATGTAAATTTCAATATAATGTGATAGGTGTGTGGCAACATTGAAATCCCTTACTAGAGCAGCTAGGCTAATTCAGTAAGGAAAAATGCCTTCTAGAATTCCTCCCATTTCCGTTTGCTATATCAAGCTGCAGTCAAATCTTTTTTCCTGACAATGACTACAACCCATATTGTCTCACTAATCACATCCTTGACAAACCTTTTGGCTACAATTCTAAACATACTTACTAGGGAGTAGGTCCCATTGAACACAGTGGAATGTATGTCTGAGTAAACATGCAAAAAATTGGATTGTTTTACTGCCCCCCTCCCCAACAACAGCTGTCCTCCATCCAACCAAACAGATATTTCTAGCTCTTGAACCTAGCAGGAGATTTTGAGAAAAGGGGCCTCATCCTCTGACAGAGCCCCCACCTCGACAGAGGGCCAGGTGGCATGTGCAAGTGGCCCTGAATCACAGCCACCTGTGGCAAATCAGTACTGGCTTTCATTCATTGTAGGCATTCTCTAAGAGGAGGGAGGGGTAGCCTTGGTCTGCAGGGATTCCATCTTCCTGATCAGGTAGCCAGTTCAGCCGTCAGCTAGCTTTGAATGCCTGAACCTGGTACTGGGATCTCAAGACAGGACTGGGATTCTTTTGGTGTATGAACCTCCCTGCTACTTAATAGTCTTCCTGCCTGAGCTGACTGCGTGGATCTCAAGGTTAGTGGTCATGGGACACTTTAGTATTCATACCAAGTCTGCCTTGACAGAAGCAACTCAGAATGTCATGGTCCAACAACGTGGCAAGTCATACCTTAGATTTGGTTTTGGGCTCGGGGATAATGATCTGTAAGTGAGGGAGCCAGAAATGACTCAGTTGGCATGGAACAGATAATTACCTGATCATTTTCAGTTTTCAGGCTGCTGTATCCTCCACAGGGGTGGTGGACTGTGTTAGATGGTCTGCTCCCAGAGACTGCTGAATCTGGATGGTTTTCTGAGGCCCCTTGGGGATTTTCTGTTTAGCCAATGGTCCTGCCAAGGCCTTGGTGTCTGCTTGGAATGAGGGGATGATGTCCCATTCTCTTGATACAATCACTCCCAAATGTCCTCAACCCAGACACAGAGCTACACCTGGCGTTATGGTGAGTTGAGGGCAATGAAACAACAGGGTCAGTGACTAGAATTGTGAAAGACTTATAGGGATTTTATTATATTTAGTAGTATATAAATATAACAAATAAATAAATAATGACTATAACCAGATACAGATAAGAATCCATCTTCAATCTTATTCTATAGCCATGAAGAGCTCTTACTTCTCCACAACCATTGCGTCTGCTAACTGTCATCCTGCGGAGCTCTTTTGGGTGGTAAAGGGTCTTGTTGGAGTAGTCCCTGTAAAGCAACAACTTCAGCCCTCAAAAGCCCACAGTGACCAATTTGCTGGACATTTTGCGTATAACATTTCTTGTATCCATGCTGACTCCATTGATTAACAGAGATGGATGTGACTGGAATGGTGTCTAGCCATATTACTAGGGATATCTTTCAGCTTGTACAACCTGAGAACATGGCAGCTGGTTGGAGGATTAAGGCCCACCACTTATTCTCTGGTCCCTTGTTCATTCTGTTGTGGGTATTTGAATCTCAGAGGTGATTAATGCCTCCTCCTTGAGGGAAGTGATGATCCTCACTGGTTTAAAGGAAACAGTGGTGAGGCCACTACTGAAGAAACCTGGTTTAAATCCAATGGTTTCTTATAATTACAGCCCAGTGTCAAATTTGCCATTCTTGAGCAAGGGTGGTGGTGGCTTCTCAACTCCAGGTAGAGTTGGATAATGCTGATTATTTGGATCTATTCCATTCTGGCCTCAGGCCAGGGTTTGGGACAGAAACAGTCTTAGTCACCCTAGTAGATAACTCATGCCAGGAAATGGACAGGAAGAGTGCAATCCTGTTGGTTCTCCTGGACCTCTCAGCAGCTTTCAATACCATCAACCATTTCTGGATCACTTATCTGTGTTGGGCCTAGGGGGGCACAGTGTTACAGTGGTTCCAGTCCTTCCTGGACAAATAGTCTCAGAAAATGGTGTTTGGAGACTTCTGTACCACTCCATAGCCATCAGCACACAAGGTACTGCGAGGTAATGTCTTGTCACTATGCTTTTCAACATCTACATGAAACTACTGGGGGAAGTCATTTGGGGATTTGGGCTGAAGTGCCATCAATATGCCAATGGCACTAAGCTCTATCCCTACTTTCATCTAAAAATTCTAGGGAGTCTGTAGAACTCTTGAACTGGTGTCTGGAAGTGGTTTTGGGATGGATGAAGACAAACAAGCTGAGACTTAATCCAGACAAGATGGAGGTATTCTGGGTAGGGAAATAGACCAACCTGGATAGAGGAATACATCTGGTCTTAGCTGGGATTACACTTGCTCTGAAAAACCAAGTATGCAGTTTTGGAGTGCTCTTGGACTTGGTGCTAAATGGAGAAGCTCGGGGGGGGGGGGGCAGGAGTACTTTTTACCAGCTTAGGCTGGTATTCCAGCTGGGACCGTATCTTGTGAGGACTGATCTTACCTTAGTTAATCATGCTCTGGTGACCTGGCTGAACTATTGTAATGCACTCTACATAGGGGTGCCATTAAAGATGGTGTGGAAACTTCCGTTGGTGCAGAGTATCGCTACCCTAATACCAGTGGGGGCTGGCCAGGTCCAATTTAAACTGGTTTTAGTTTTAAAGCTTTAAATAGTTTGGTCCCAAACTACTTGAAGAACTGCCTTTACCTGTCCCAGCCTACCCACACTCTGAGATCATCAACAGAGGCCCTTGTGACTTGGCTGTTGACAAGCATGGTTTGCTTGATGATTACAGTGGAGAGGGCATTTTTGGTAGTGGTCCTGCATCTCTGAAATTAGTTTCCATTGGGGCTGATCCAGCCCCTTCATTGCAGGTCTTCAGGAAAGCTCAGAAGACCTACTTATTCTGGCTGGCCTTTTATTAATTTGAGGGCTGCTAGTTTTATTTGTAATTTTGGTTTTTATTCAATTTTACGGTTTTCTACTGTTTCTTTGTATGCTGCCTTGGGAGGGTTCTACACTAAAAGGCAGCCTAAAAATAATTTTGAATTAATATCTCAGTGTTTTGAAATGTACCCTCTTTCTTCAACGGGACTGAAACAAATAGGCCTTCAATGCTTCTAAGGCCATGATGGCAAACCTATAACCCGTGGGTTAGATTTGATCCTACTTCAATTTTATCTGGCCACAGTAAATGTGGTGTGTTTGGGTTTTTTTAATTGTCTTGTTTCTTTCAAGGAAAACAACCTATTTTCAACTGTAAGACCCTTCAGGGCATAATCCTATGATGGCTAGGCAGTGCTGGGAGTTGTAAGACTTTTTTTCTGTCTAAACGTGCATAGAATTGCAGCCTTTATGTTATATACAAAATCAAGAGATGTAACTTGACTATAATAAATGTAATACATGTAATAATAATTATAATAAATGTAAACTTCCTTATTTTATGTAGTGTTACACTGGATGTACATTCCCCACAACAAGGAAGCTCATATTGCTACATGGTGCCTCCCTATGTAGGGGTGGGGCAGTTTGTGCAGTAAAATATACTCCTACAGCACCAGGACCTCTGTCTGTGGAACAGAGAGGTATCTAAGAACACAGAGGCTGGTCCTTCTTGCACTAGGAAACAGACTTTGTGTTCAGCCATGTTAATTTTAAGTGTTCTCTTCTTCTACTGTGCTACTCTCAACTTGTTGTTGTTGTTCAGTCGTGTCCGACTCTTCGTGACCCCATGGACCATAGCACGCCAGGCCTTCCTGTCCTGCGCTCTCTCCCGGAGCGTGCTCAAGTTCATATTCATTGCATCCGTGATGCTATCTAGCCATCTCATCCTCTGCCGTCCCCTTCTCCTTTTGCCTTCAGTCTTTCCCAGCATCAGGGTCTTTTCCAGGGAGTTTTCTCTTCGCATTAGGTGGCCAAAATATTGGAGCTTCAGCTTCATTATCTGTCCTTCCAATGAGCACTCAGGGTTGATTTCCTTTAGGATGGACTGATTTGACCTCCTTGCAGTCCAGGGGACTCGTAAGAGTCTTCTCCAGCACCACAGTTCGAAAGCATCAATTCTTCGGCGCTCAGCCTTCCTTATAGTCCAGCTCTCACAGCCATACATTACTACTGGGAAAACCATAGCTTTGATTAGACGGACCTTTGTCGGCAAGGTGATGTCTCTGCTTCTTACTATGCTGTCTAGGTTGGCCATAGCTTTCCTCCCCAGGAGCAAGCGTCTTTTAATTTCATGGCTACAGTCACCGTCTGCGGTGATCTTGGAGCCCAAGAAAGTAAAATCTGTCACTGCTTCCATTTCGTCCCCTTCTATATGCCAGGAAGTGATGGGGCCAGATGCCATGATCTTAGTTTTTTTAATGTTGAGTTTCAAACCAGCTTTTGCACTCTCCACTTTCACCCTCAACAAGAGGCTCTTTAGATCCTCTTCGCTTTCTGCCATTAGGGTGGTATCGTCTGCATATCGGAGGTTGTTGATAATTCTCCCAGCAATCTTAATTCCGACCTCTGATTCATCCAACCCGGCATTTCTCATGATGTACTCTGCATATAAGTTAAATAAGCAGGGTGACAATATGCAGCCTTGTCGTACTCCTTTCCCAATTTTGAACCAATCGGTTGTTCCATGTCTGGTTCTTACTGTTGCTTCTTGACCCTCGTACAGGTTTCTCAGGAGACAGGTAAGGTGGTCTGGTACTCCCATCACTTTAAGAATTTGCCACAGTTTGTTGTGATCCACACAATCAAAGGCTTTAGCGTAGTCAATGAAGCAGAAATAGACGTTTTTCTGGAATTCTCTTGCTTTCTCCATGATGCAGCGAATGTTGGCGATTTGATCTCTAGTTCCTCTGCCTCTTCTAAACCCAGCTTGTACTTCCGGTAGTTCTCGGTTCGCATACTGCTGAAGCCTAGCTTGTAGGATTTTGAGCATCACCCTGCTGGCATGTGAAATGAGCGCAATTGTGCGGTAGTTTGAACACTCTTTGGCGTTGCCCTTCTTTGGAATTGGAATGTAAACTGACCTTTTCCAGTCTTGTGGCCACTGTTGAGTGTACCAGATTTGTTGACATATTGAATGCAGCACTTTAACAGCATCATCTTTTAGGATTTTAAATAGTTCGGCTGGAATACTGTCATCTCCGCTAGCTTTGTTGTTAGTAATGCTTCCTAAGGCCCACTTGACTTCACTCTCTAGGATGTCCGGCTCAAGTTCAGTGAGTGCACTATCATGGCTATCAGGGACATTCAGATCTTTCCTGTATAGTTCTTCTGTGTATTCTTGCCACCTCTTCTTAATCTCATCTGCTTCTGTTAGGTCCCTGCCTTCTTTGTCCTTTATCATGCCCGTCTTTGCACAAAACGTTCCCTTGAGATCTCCAATTTTCTTGAAGAGATCTCTAGTCTTTCCCATTCTGTTGTTTTCCTCGATTTCTTTGCATTGTTCATTTAAGAAGGCCTTCTTGTCTCTCCTTGCTATTCTCTGGAACACTGCGTTCAGTTGGGTATATCTTCCCCTTTCTCCCTTGCTTTTCGCTTCCCTTCTTTCGTGAGCTACTTGTAAAGCCTCATCAGACAGCCACTTTGCTTTCTTGCATTTCTTTTTCTTTGGGATGGATTGAGTTGCTGCCTCCTGAACAATGTTACGGACCTCTGTCCATAGTTCCTCAGGCACTCTGTCTATCAGGTCTAATCCCTGAAATCTATTCCTCACCTCCACTGTATATTCATCAGGGATATGATTTAGGTCATACCTGAACGGTTTAGTGGTTTTCCCGACGTTCTTCAATTTAAGACGAGATTTTGCAAGAAGCAGCTCATGATCTGAGCCACAGTCAGCTCCAGGTCTTGTTTTTACTGACTGTATGGAGCTTCTCCATCTTTGGCTGCAAAGGACATAATCAATCTGATTTCGATATTGACCATCTGGTGACGTCCATGTGTAGAGTCGCCTCTTGTGCTGTTGGAAAAGAGTGTTTGCTATGATCAGCATGTTCTCTTGGCAAAACTCTATTAGCTTTTGTCCTGCTTCATTTTGTACACCCAGGCCATGCCTGCCTGTTATCCCGGTGATTTCTTGATTTCCTACTTTAGCATTCCAATCCCCTATGATGAAGAGGACCTCTTTTTTTGGTGTTAGTTCTAGAAGGTGTTGTAGGTCTTCATAGAACCGATCAACCTCAGCTTCTTCGGCCTCAGTGGTTGGGGCATAGACTTGAATTACTGTGATGTTGAATGGTTTGCCTTGGATTCGTACTGAGATCATTCTATCATTTTTAAGATTGTACCCCAGTACTGCTTTTCCCACCCTTTTGTTGACTATGAGTGCTACTCCATTTCTTCTAAGGGATTCTTGCCCACAATAGTAGATATGATGGTCACCTGAATTAAATTCGCCCATGCCTGTCCATTTTAGTTCGCTGATTCCCAAGATGTCGATGTTCAATCTTGCCATCTCATGTTTGACCACCTCCAGCTTACCTTGATTCATTGATCTGACATTCCAGGTTCCTAAACAATATTGTTCTTTACAGCATCGGATTTTCTTTTCACCACCAGACACATCCACAGCTGAGTGTCCTTTCGGGTTTGGCCCAGCCGCTTCACTCTTTCTGGCGCTACTTGGAAATACCCTCTGCTCTTCCCCAGTAGCATATTGGACACCTTCCGACCTGAGGGGCTCATCTTCCGGCGTCATCTCTTTTAGCCTTGTGATACGTTCCATGGGGTTTTCTTGGCAGGAATACTGGAGTGGGTTGCCATTTCCTTCTCCAGTGGACCACATTTTGTCAGAACTCTCTGCCATGACCTGTCCGTCTTGGGTGGCCCTGCACGGCATAGCTTATGGCTTCACTGAGTTACGCAAGCCCCTTCGCCACAACAAGGCAGTGATCCATGAACTTACTGACTATAAATTTTGGATATGAACATTCTGTAACTGAGATATTTGGAAATTTTGGTATCTCCTTTATATTCTCTAAATTATGTTTTATTTCCCATAGTTTCCTTTGGGTTTTTCTTACCCAGCTCTTACCTATTTGCCAGTTCTTAGATGCCTTTCAAACACTAAGAGCTACTTCATATCCTTGGGATCCATTCTGGTTTTTTTCTTTCTTTCTGTCACTTCTACTATTTAGATTTTATTGGATGAATGTATATTGGACTGCCTTAAATAATTGCCATTTAAGGGAATTAAGAAGTATAAAGGAAGAAAATGCTGATCCACAGAATAAGCAGGGGGATAAAATGTTCCCACTGGACTCCATTTCTTAGGAAGACCCATCAGGATAGTGACTAGGCCTGTAATTATGGTCTCAGTAACCTCTAAAATGATCAGTTAAGAGATGAATTTGACTGTCATTGTTAAAATTAAAGAAAGTGATGTTCACAGAAGCTTAATTTGTTGTTATTGATTTTTGTATAAAAGAAGTTGAGATTAAATTAATCTCTTATAAGTTTTGCTCATCATGAACTAGTAAGAGTTTACAGTAAGCTTACAGTATGTCCATTAGCTAAGAACCACTTATTCCAAATGACAAAATAAACATGGAAAAAGCAAAAAAGCAAATTTTGTTATTCATGTGTATGCATTTGGGGCAAATGAACAAGTAGGAAACGTTGTGTAATACAATGCTATGTAATACAGGACCCCATATATAATCATGCTGAGTTGTATCTAATGGTGCTTGTCCACCAGTGGAAAGGCCACCACTGATGGAAAGTATTCCTCCTCCCCTCTGCAGCCCCTCCTCCAAATCTGCTCCAGAACCTTGGGGGATTTGGGGGGTGCAGGGAGAAGGAGGGGAAAGGGGAAGTCCCATTGCATGAGCAGAATTCCACTCATATGACCTGGGATGTTGCCTGTCCTTTTTTTGTGCAACGTGCACTGGCATGTTGTTAAAATGGAGAGGGATTTGAAGGCATTCAGTGCTTAATTATGAGCAAGATCCCAAACCAATATGTTTTATTAATATTATAAGTAAAATCACCCTTTTTCTAATACATGGTAAATCATTACACTACTTTGAAGGAAAGGTAGAGCAATACATCTGAAAACAAGAGAATAAGGTTACATTTTTTCTACCATCATCAGTTATGCACCTTCCTCCAACACTGGGGAAGAATTATAAGCGTACAGTTTTAAAGCTTCTGCTGCAGATTTTTAGGGCGACTTTAGGTGATCAGCTTAAGTGGATACTGACATGTTGAAACCTCTGCATGGTGATTTGTTTCATATAGTGACTGGTTATTTGGGTGCTATTATATCCATCAAAGTAGTAGCAAAGCATTTCCATGACTGTGTGTTCATCTGCAGTTCTGCAGAAGAGCAAGGAAAGCACCAAATGAGAGAGACATTGGGTGCAAAATTCAGCCATCTGAGAACCTTAGCTTTCATTTTTCAGAAGCCAGTTCCTGGTCTTTATGGCTGCAAAGATGTTCTTGAAAGTGTGCAGGCAATTTCTGGAGAAATCTCAGGATCAAGAAGGAGCAGCTGAATAAGATTTACAGTGTGTCAGGGTTTCAGTGCCCTACAGAGCTTCTTGCCCCCTCCTTTGATTAGCAAAGTAGAATAGGATATGGAAAATCCAGTTAGCCCTTTGCACATTGAGTACAAAGTTCTGAACAGGGCTCTGCAAGAGTGTTCACATTATAGCATTTGATCCAAAGCAGGTGCCAAGCTGATAGCATTTACAGAGTTTCCACAATCACAAACTCTGCCTTATCGTGGTTTCCCATCACACGAACTCTGTTCAGCTACATGCGCTTACAAGCTCTTTTCAGACCTCTCTTCTAATTGGATGCTGGAGGCAGGGCTTACATGTGTGCTCATGTCCTCCTCCACACTTTAGCCCTACACATGAGCAGGTGAACCTCTGCCTAGGGCTAAAGAGTAGGCAGAATGAAATGCTTGCTCTGTATAATTTTGGCTGGTCAATAAAGATATTATTTGGCCTTTACAACTTCATTTTTTTTTTCATTCTATGCATCAGTTTAAAATTTGTCACTGAACATTTTCTTTCTGTTACAGCATTAGCAATTCACAAGACTAGGTGAGGTTTCTTAAGCTGTTCCCTCTTATATCCAGTCACTCAAGCAAAAATTCCATACAGCTATGTTATGGATATGGTTTTTTCCAAAACATAGTAATCATAGGACCCTTGTCAGCTGTGATTAAAGTTCAGCAGTATATATGACTATTGATAAGTTAACAGGTGACAAAAGGAAATATCATATATAATTTTAACAGCACAGCTACTGATGAGGGCGGAAGCCAAAACACTAAAGCTAGAACTATATTTTTTAAACTAAAACTATATTTTTTTAATGCTCTGTTGTTAGTCTTTCTTATACATTTTACCTTAAGACTGATGGCATCCACAGTGGATCCAGAGCCTCCTTGTTGCTTTGCTGTTGTCTCTCTTTACACCAACCTCTCTCTCTCTTTCTCTCTCTCTCTCTCTGTGTGTGTGTGTATGAGAGAGAGAGAGAGAGATTGAGAGAGAGAGAGAGAGAGAGAGAGAGAGAGAGATTACAGACATAGATGTGTGTGTATACACAAATACTATGTGCAGTATTACTTAAGTACTTTCCTTCTTTGCTGCACAGAGATAGCCTTGTGACAGTATTCATGCTCTGTTAACCTCCCGTTCACACTATTGCTACGTCTTATACATGGGGCTACCTTTGAAAACAGTCCAGAAACTTCAGCTGGTCCAAAACAGGGAAGCTAGATAGCTGACAGAGACTGGCCAATATGATCTCCTCATCTGCACTGGCTGCCGATCCATTTCTGGGCCCAGTTCTAAGTGCTGATTTTAACCTTTAAAGCCCTAAATGTCTGGGGGCCAGTTTACCTGAAGAATTGTAGAATAGTAGGATTCGAAGGGGCCTACAAGACCATCGAGTCCAACCCCCTGCTCAATGCAGGAATCCAAGTCAGAGCATCCCTGACAGATAGCTGTTCAGCCTCATCTTGAATGCCTCCAGTGTGGGAGAGCCTGCAACTTCCCTAGGTAAAGAAGCATCCTGTCTTGAATGTACCTAACTGGACCCTAAGGATATCATCTGAGGACCTCCTCCAGGTTCCCCCGCCAAATGAGGCAAAGCAGGTGGCTACAAGAGAGATGGCCATTGCAGTGATAACACTCCATCTGTGGAATATCCTCCCCAGAAAGGCTCACCTGGTGCAAACATGATGGTCTTTTCTGTGCCAGGTGAAGACCTTTTTCTTTTCCCAGGCATTTTAGGAACTATTTTATGGCAAAAATGCCCCCCAAACCTCCCGATGTTGCCCACCCCTGTTCTACATAGGCAGCAAATTTGTTTTAAAGAAGAAAATCGAAGTGGGATTGCAGAGTGGAGTGCTCTGTTCATTGTTCCAGTCAGTCAGCCATGCCTCCTGCATGATACTTTATTCCCACCCCCCTCACCTCCAGTTAGCATTCCATGACCACTGAGCATGCTTCTGACCACTGAGCATGCTCAATCCTCATTGGGATAGTTTTGGGGTTTTCCCCTCTTGGGGTTACTTTTCCTAAACATTTTTTGTACTTCTGCAACCCTGGGGTTGCCTGCTGATACCTCCATCTTGTGCATGGATGGTGCTGTTTCGGCTACATAAGGATCCCCACTTACCTTTGAACTTCAGAAATACAGGGAATGATCGAACTGGTGGAAGTCTGTCAACAACTAAGCAATAAAGGAATATGTAATTCTCATCTCTGGCTTCTCTACCAATGATAATGTTGGAAGAGAGTGGAGTCCTATTACTCTCAGAATCTGAGAAATTGTGGATCTTTCAAAAGCATGCTTGTGTTGTAGCTTACCTTGGCACTGAGCATATAATTTAGACTTTTGCAAGTTCACAAAAGTGTACATGGACTGTTAATTACTGTATAACAAATCTGATCCTGTAAAAATCTCATCAAGCGAGCCTTTGGACATAAGGAGCGCACAATATATGTTATGTTCATTCTGTTTAAAGTCCCATTACAGCTTTGCATTTGCCGCTTTTCCTTCCTCTTCCTGCAGTTTATCATGGTCTTATGGATATCTGGCTGGGTTTTCTCGAGTTCTAGAAATAGAAATGCTTGCAGCCTTGAGATTTCTGGGCCAGAATGATAGTACTTTCCTGAGCTTTAGTTACTATTTTGTTTTCTTCAATGGAGCCCGGTCAGAGCCAGAAAACCATATAGCTGCATTTACCCTGGGATAGCCTCAAAGTGGTAACCTGAGCTGACCATCTTCATCCCATAACATTTGAGGGCAAATTCTGCTGAACTTATGCCAAGCTCCATTACAGTTTCATTTAAAATCATGAGCACTATTGGTGACTTGATTAAAAAAACAACCCCAAACACTACAGCTTCAATTCAGGAATTCTGGCATTCCTGCCAAGCCAGAAATTGCTAGTGAGAAGCCTTGCCAAATGTCACATCTGAAAAGGCCTTGATAAAGAGAAACGATTACTTAATTGTACCCTGGAAAAATAGAAAATACAACTTGAAAAATTTGTAATCGCAAACTAGAGAACATTGTAATATTCTAGAGAAAAATCTGATTGTTCCTGACACTGACCGACAGAATGAACATTTGTATTTGAATAATAATAGTAAAACAGTAGCTATTGAAAGAAATGACAAATGTAAACTTGTTCTATTCTTCAGTCAAATTTCAGAGAATATGATAATTAAGCTTTTAGTGTATTTGAGTTTAGCTTCTACTGACATAACATCATGCTTCTTAAAGCAGTTACTTATTTCCCTATAGATCATTCTGTGTCTAATGTTGACTTTTCAAATGAAATTTAAATCTAACTTATTGGTGATGTCTTAACATCTACAATTTTGTTCTTTGTTATATATTATTCCTTAGAGCCGGAATTGCACAGGATTAAATAAGGAGAACACTCCTATGGTTAGTCACTTTTAATCCTTTTACATATAGCAAGTCTGTAATCCTGTTCAGTTAAAATAGGAGCCATGTACATAGTGCCTCTGATTCAGGTTCTGTGCGGGCAATATTGTGCAGCTATTTGGGCAGACTATCCCATTAATTTCAGTGATGAGGGATGCACCGTTATATGTTTTCTAGGTATGGAGCGATCCTTACTGTCCATCCACTGGAAATGTATGGAGAAAACATAGCAAATAAGGGAGATCTTATGCCTGCAAGGAGTCACTGGGTTACAAATTTTACAGAGAGGTAGCCATGTTAGTCTGTTGCAGCAAAAACAACAAAGTGTCTTGTAGCATCTTGAAGACTAACACATTTATTATGACATAAGATTTTGTGGTCTAGACTTCACCTCATCACTTTAGTATCCTGCCAAGCATTGCCCAGTATCGCAAAGGCTTGCAGCCATTTCATGTTATAAAGTGCAGAAAACATAACTCTATATTCTATGTGTGAATTGTGCAGCACGGATCTCTCTGAGAACCATATAGTAGACAGAAGCAGATAAAATACATCTTTCCTTGCTTCTGTTGTAATGGAAGTGAATGAGATCTTTGTGGGCCAGTTTGGATGTTCTGTTCCCAGGTTGCTCAACTATAGTTTAGCAGCTGGGAAAGAACAATAGGATGCATGTGCCTCCTTACTTATCTTCTTGCTTCCTCCGTTTCTCACTGCTTACATCCTGATTTAATTAAACTGCAGTGAGCCATTAACTCTAAAATGAGGAACTGTGATTTCATGTAAATTTACTAACCAGGATCTTTAACCAAGTTCAAACTGCAGTTTAAGATCCTGGTTAGTAAACTGAGATTAACCACAGTTCCCTGTTATGGATGTAATGGCTAAGTGTGGATTCAACAGATTTAATCTCTTGCTGAGGAAGTAAGGAGGGAACACATGGCCCCATCAGTTGTTCCTAGCTGCTAAGCTATATTTTAACAAGCCAGCTATTGAGCATCTAAAGCAGGCTGTTGTCCCACTTCATACACAGAGGAGTAGAATCAACAAATGAAGACTCTCTTGCACTTCTTATTTTTCTGCTTCTCGGTAGCATAATAACTGTCTCACAGAGTTTGCATGTTATATAATTCATATATATGCATATATATATACATATACATACACATATACACACACACACACACACATACATTCATATAGTGTTCTTATGTAGAATAGGCTACATGTACTCTAAATCTATCAATGATTTGGTTCTAAAGCCTGTAAACCACATTGCTCTTGAGCAGGCCCTGCCCCTGGTCTTATTTTTCTTTTAATTTATTGAGTTAACAGATTTATGACCTGCTTTTCCTTATAAAATAATCCCAAAATAGGGTACAATACTAATAAAACACAATAAAATCATACCATCAAACCAACAGGAGCTAATAAAACAGTGGAGAGTACATACACAACTAAATAGTGATTTACAAAGTACAAAAACACAGATTCAATTATAAGCCTAGGTGAATAAATAGGTCTTCATTTGGTACCAAAACTTTATAAAACTTTAGCCCTAGGCAGACGTTCACCTGCTTGCATGTAGGGCAGAAGTGGGAAGGGAAGTGGAAGGGACCATACACATAAGCCCTGCTCCCAACATCCCCACGCACCTGGCTGCCAATTATATCTTTGTATATTCAGCATCCCCTTCATGGATCACTGCCTTGTTGTGGCGAAGGGGCTTGCATAACTCAGTGAAGCCATAAGCTATGCCGTGCAGGGCCACCCAAGATGGACAGGTCATGGCGGAGAGTTCTCACAAAATGTGGTCCACGGGAGAAGGAAATGGCAACCCACTCCAGTATTCCTGCCAAGAAAACCCCATGGAACGTATCAAATGGCTAAAAGATATGATGCCGGAAGATGAGCCCCTCAGGTCGGAAGGTGTCCAATATACTACTGGGGAAGAGCAGAGAGAATTTCCAAGTAGCGCCAGAAAGAGTGAAGCAGCTGGGCCAAAGCCTAAAGGACACTCAGCTGTGGATGTGTCTGGTGGTGAAAAGAAAGTCCGATGCTGTAAAGAACAATATTGTTCAGGAACCTGGAATGTCAGATCAATGAATCAAGGTAAGCTGGAGGTGGTCAAACATGAGATGGCAAGATTGAACATCGACATCTTGGGAATCAGCGAACTAAAATGGACAGGCATGGGCGAATTTAATTCAGCTGACCATTATATCTACTACTGTGGGCAAGAATCCCTTAGAAGAAATGGAGTAGCACTCATAGTCAACAAAAGGGTGAGAAAAGCAGTACTGGGGTACAGTCTCAAAAACGACAGAATGATCTCAGTACGAATCCAGGGCAAACCATTCAACATCACAGTAATTCAAGTCTATGCCCCAACCGCTGAGGCCGAAGAAGCTGAGGTTGATCGGTTCTGTGAAGACCTACAACACCTTCTAGAAATAACACCAAAAAAGATGTCCTCTTCATCATAGGGGATTGGAATGCTAAAGTAGGAAGTCAAGAAATCACCGGGATAACAGGCAACCATGGCCTTGGTGTACAAAATGAAGGAGGACAAAGGCTAATACAGTTTTGCCAAGAGAACACGCTGATCATAGCAAACACTCTTTTCCAACAGCACAAGAGGCGACTCTACACATGGACGTCACCAGATGGTCAATATCGAAATCAGATTGATTATGTCCTTTGCAGCCAAAGATGGAGAAGCTCCATACAGTCAGTAAAAACAAGACCTGGAGCTGACTGTGGCTCAGATCATGAGCTGCTTCTTGCAAAATTTCAGCTTAAATTGAAGAACATAGGGAAAACCACTAAACCATTCAGGTATGACCTCAATCCTATCCCTTATGAATATACAGTGGAGGTGAGGAATAGATTTCAGGGATTAGACCTGATACACAGAGTGCCTGAGGAACTCTGGATGGAGGTCCGTAACATTGTTCAGGAGGCAGCAACTCAATCCATCCCAAAGCAAAAGAAATGCAAGAAAGCAAAGTGGCTGTCTGATGAGGCTTTACAAGTAGCTAAGGGAAGAAGGGAAGCGAAAAGCAAGGGAGAAAGGGGAAGATATATCCAACTGAATGTAGAGTTCCAGAGAATAGCAAGGGGAGACAAGAAGGCCTTCTTGGATGAACAATGCAAAGAAATCAAGGAAAACAATAGAACTAGAGAACTTTTCAAGAAAATCGGATATCTCAAGGGAACGTTTTGTGTAAAGACGGGCATGATAAAAGACAAAGAAGGCAGGGCCCTAACAGAAGCAGATGAGATGAAGAAGAGGTGGAAAGAATACACAGAAGAACTATACAGGAAAGATCTGAATGTCCCTGATAGCCATGATAGTGCGGTCACTGAACTTGAGCCGGACATCCTCGAGAGTGAAGTCAAGTGGGCTTTAGGAAGCATTAGTAACAACAAAGCTAGCGGAGATGACAGTATTCCAGCTGAGCTATTTGAAATCCTAAAAGATGATGCTGTTAAAGTGCTGCACTCAATATGCCAACAAATTTGGAACACTCAGCAGTGGCCACAAGACTGGAAAAGGTCAGTTTACATTCCAATTCCAAAGAAGGGCAATGCCAAAGAGTGTTCAAACTACCGTACAATTGCGCTCATTTCACATGGCAGCAAGCTTATGCTCAAAATCCTACAAGCTAGGGTTCAGCAGCATGTGAACTGAGAACTACCGGAAGTACAAGCGGGGTTTCGAAGAGGCAGAGGAACTAGAGATCAAATCGCCAACTTTCGCTGGATCATGGAGAAAGCAAGAAAATTCCAGAAAAACGTCTATTTCTGCTTCATTGACTATGCTAAAGCCTTTGATTGTGTGGATCACAACAAACTGTGGCATATTCTTAAAGAGATGGGAGTACCAGACCACCTTACCTGTCTCCTGAGAAACCTGTACGAGGGCCAAGAAGCAACAGTAACAACCGGACATGGAACACCGATTGGTTCAAAATTGGGGAAGGAATATGACAAGGCTGTATATTGTCGCCCTGCTTATTTAATTTATATGCAGAGTACATCATGAGAAACGCCTGGACTGCAAGGAGGTCAAATCAGTCCATCCTAAAGGAAATCAACCCTGACTGCTTATTGGAAGGACAGATACTGAAGCTGAAGCTCAAATATTTTGGCCACCTAATGTGAAGAGAAGACTCCCTGGAAAAGACCCTGATGCTGGGAAAGATTGAAGGCAAAAGGAGAAGGGGACGGCGGAAAATGAGATGGCTAGATAGCATCACCGATGCAATGAATATGAATTTGAGCACACTCCGGGAGAGAGCGGAGGACAGGAAGGCCTGGCGTGCTATGGTCCATGGGGTCCCGAAGATTCGGACATGACTTAACAACTGAACAACAACATATTGAGCATGACACTCTGAAAAGGGCTCTGTAAGCACATTCAGTTGAACGCTCTTACAGAAGCAAATCCTGTGATTGCACATCCTGGTAAGGCAGGGTCTTGCAATCACAGGAACTATGTAAGTGGGTTCAGTTGAACATGCTTACAGACCTTTTCAGACCTTTGCACATGTAACTGGCAATTGAGTGTGCACAGCTGTAGGGGGCAGGGCTTCCATGCACACCCATGTTCCTTTCCCCATTTTTGCCCTACACACAAGCAGGTAAATTCTGCGCCAACTGATCTGAAGGGGGATGAAACTCTGTAGTCAGGGTGCCTGAATCAAGAACGCCGTCTCTCACGTTGCCGCGTATCGAATCCCTGGCACCATCAATAGGTTACCCCTGCTAGGTATTAATATGCAGGCAAGTACATATGTGAGAAGGTGCTCCATCAGGCAACCAGGTCATAAGCCATGTAAGTCCTTATATGTCAGCATCAACACCTTGAAATCGGCTAGCATGTTGGCAGCCATTGTGCCTCCTTCCGAACTGGTGTCATATGTTTCCGTAGGCTGTCCCATTTTACAGCCTAGCACGCAGCATTTGCACTAGCTGCAGTTTCTGGGCCAAACTCAAAGGCAGCCCCGCACATTCAAATAATCCAGTCTCAAGGTCACCAGTGGATGGATCTCTGTGGCCAGATTATCTTGAGTACACTATCTTGAGTACACACTGCCTGGTCCCTAGACATCCACATGTTAGTGTAGTTATCTGCAAAGAGAAAGCCTATGCATGATGAGTTGTTCATGTGTAGATTTTTGTGTGTGCAGAGAATCATGCTAATACATCAAATTGGGGCTAAATAGCATGCCTGATGTCAGGGGTGGGGCTAGTACTCCCCAGTACTCACATGATGCCCCCTTATCTGAATAAAGATGCATTTTTGTGATTTGTTTCCGAAGTTAGAGAAAGCTATTTGGAGAGGTTTATTCTCTTTGTGGTGGAACATGTGTCTGTTTTTTTCTCCCCATTCTCCCCTACACCCTTGACTGCCTTTTAAAACATGTTATCTTATATTGTGCTTGTGGCAGTAAAGCTTTGCCACAAAGACAAATGTGTCAGGGAGGAGAACAGGGAGCAAGATAGGGAGGAGAGAACTTGTAAGTTAGAGAAGTCCCTATTGATGCATTGATGGCAGAAGCTCTGATGATGGCTTTCCATATCCCACCTTCCCCTTCCCAAAAAATGTGAGCTGGCACTCCTCCCCAGTGATATCTGCTCAAGTTGTTTCTTTCCCTTGGGGAGGAATATGCAAATGAAGCTTCCATGTAATCAAGCATTGTAATGAAGCACTCGGCTCACATGATAGCCGCTGCCAACATATAAATCTGGGCAGAGATAGGCAAGAAAACAGCATGAATCAGGGATAAGGTGGTGGTGGGAAATCTCCCATTGTTTGTTGAGAGGCTGGTAGTATTAAATGCATTGGAATTTACCAGTTGACTGTAGGTCTGTACTCCTCTTACTATGTTTTTAGTTCTGGTAATTTGTCACTAAGTGTCACTATAGTGCTAAGAGTAGTGTCTGCTGAAAAAGCATTTAGCCCATGGATGAAACAAGGAGAGGACCTTGAAAACAGCCCATCCTTCATTCATTCTCTAAGGAAGGGAGGGAGGGAGAAACCATTGTCGTTCCATTGAAGAAAACTATGCCAGCTGTATACAAACAAGCAACCATAGAAGAAAACCAGAACATATCTACCACATGAGAGATATCGATGTAAAGAGGTTCAGAGTGTGGTAGCAGAATGTTTAGGTCATGTGGTTTTAATCACAATTGATCAAAGAGCAGCATAAAATAAAGAGAAAGGAATCAAACCCACATGGATCTTTTGTTTAAACTTGCCATAAGTGATTTACAAATGGTGGCTCTGAACTCTTTGGCAGAACCTAGTCAGATGGGTTGCCATTCTGTGAAGAGTGCGGTAGGAACTTTGGCTGTTCTAAGTACATTTCCATGAATGTAAAGTCAATTGAAATCACCGATGCTTAACTTCTAAACAGCTGTGTATAAAGATGGATTAAAATGAAAAGTAGTAATTTTAAAAGTGGTGGCCTCTATAAATCTAATCATATAGAAAATATTTCTGTGTTGGAAAAAAGTATCCCTTGAAGAAGCTCCTAGAAGTGTTTGCACATGAGTGGCACATGAAGAAGGAAGAAAGTTTGAGAATTTATGGATATGAATTTACACTGGAAGTAAAGACGATATATCTTTGTGTTTTGTAACTCATGTAAGAATTTACTTACAAAGCAACATTTAATGTAGTTTTTGTTTCAAAAGATTGTAAAGCTGGACAGGTTTCTTCTAAACTAAAGAGAAGAAACTAAGATTCTTCTAGATCGTGCAGTTTCGCCCTTTGCAAAAGGAATCTAAGGTGGATTTTTTGATACAACACTACTACTATTTTGTTATACTTTTTACACCAGGAACTGAAAGACCACTAGTAATTTTTGAATTAAAAGGCTTGTTAATCTACATTGATTTTTAAGTTTGTTATAGATTCTTAGTTGAAAAATACAGTACACAACCTACTGCTCTATCATCTGACAGCAATTGATAAAGCATCTGTGCAGAAAGTGTCAGAAAAAGGTTAATATTTATTGATTTTTATGGTGCTACAACCAGTGTAGTTTTGCCATCAAAGATGTATGGCCACCAGCAATAGAATCTGTAAAATTGCACATTTCACGTTAGTTTTTACTATAACTTATCCTTGTGTTTTGGCCTTAAAAATGACAGATCTTTAATGTAGAACAGAATGCTCTGAATGTGCAACTGTGTACCTAAACCAGAATTTAGTATTCTGAAACGAGATGTTTTAAAGCTGGGGGTGGGGGGGAGGACCACAACCTTGCATTGCAAACGACAATCACATTGAGCCTTTTCATCCACCTAACCATATGCAATTGGTGCCAAGCAAGGGATAGCTTAAATTATTACCAATAAAGAGCTTGCCTCTTCAAACAAATAAGGTATAAAATTAGAAGGTGCATGGACAGGTGATTCATAGCAGCCTTCAGAAAATCTGGCTACTTTGACATGCAATGTCATGCTCTATCGTAGCTTAAGAGTATGGATGTGTGTGTGTGTGTAGAGTATCTCCATCATCTGTTTTAGCTTAATATGTTATATTTGGATAAGAAACATATTAAGTTGTTTTCATTGTAATCGTTAAAAAACAACAACAACCCTGAAATCTTTTGACATTTTTTTTTCTAATATTCATCTGCACTGCTGTATTTCCTCCTCCCCCTGCTTACACCTTTTTAGACAGCTAACTCTCTATAGCCCAAAATGTAAAAATGATTCAGGAAGTAGGACTTATGGAATTTCAGGGGATTTGGGATTGATAAACAGCTTAAAATAGATAAAATGTAGTGGTATTTAGGTGATCTGTTGTAGGCCGAGGGGTTCCAGTATATAGGCATACACAGAGCTTTACACATCTCCAAACTCTTCTCAATGCACTTCAATGGAAGTGGCAGCCATGCATTGACAGAGTTGATCCCTCCATTAAAGTGAATGGAGAAGATCATGTGCGGGAACTATTTGTGTATATTGGGGCACTTGTGGGGCGCTTTAGCAGACCAGTTATATTTATAAACCATAATTCCACTACCTTTATCAGGATGAATAGACATCATGCATTTGAACCAATTGATCTCAACTCTGTAAGGATGGCTGGATTGGGCCATACATGTCAGAAACAATCATGAAATGTATATCCTCTGTGATATAGGATTATTATTTTTCCAACTTTTTTGTATGTTCTGGTTATTCTTTTCGTTATGTTTTTTAAAAGGTTCACTCACCAAGTCAGAACAGGTTTGAGTCTGAACAGCTTCTAATGATTATAGTGATGGGAAAAAACACTTTCTGTGTAGGCTGACCTGTAGAATAAATGGTACTGTATACTGTAAACATGCTTTAGATCTCCTTTTGTCTGTATCACATCTTTTTCTATTGAGCTTTACACCACCAGTTTGTCTGCTCCTCCCCCGCCCCCCTAGACAGCTTATCCATTTTATTGTGCTCATTGAGAGGAAAGAAAAATAGTTTGTCTCTCTGAAAGGCAAAGAACATTGACTGGAAAACTACTTTTAGAGCTAAAATACCATTATAATATATAGCAACTAAAGTTCTCCAATTGAATGTTGCAAAAGGCACTGGCAATATGAAATATTCACTGGGAAGAAAAGATTTTTTTTTCTTCCCCTAAACCTTCTGCCCTAGAGCCTGGTGTGAAATGTGAATGTAAAGCATTGCACAAAATAATGTATTTAATTTCAATAAGTCAAATAAGAGCCCGTGCTCATATAACTCCACCTTTTGATTGTAATGACTCTCTCATTAATCTAACATACTCCAGTTTTATTGTGCTCCATTAACCCCCTCCCTTCCCCTCTATCTTCACTGATCACTTTAAATCTTAACTTGGAAAATTGCGCATTTTCAGCCACAGCAGCACACCTGGGCTATTTTGATGTGTTTTTATTCCTTCTTTAATTCTGTTGTTTCTAATATTCAAACCACCGATTGCCAAAACATTGATATGCTTTATGGTGTCCATAACGAATTTCAGTCTTGTAGTAATGGATGGCAGCTTAGTGACAGAAGGCTTTTCAAACACGTTATTTAATTTTAAAAAATTAACTAGAGCTGGCTGTAAACCATTAATTATGGTTGCTAACCCCCACCCCTCCAAATTGGCTATTACTTTAGGTAATGGCTGATATGTTACACTTTCAACCAATTTCAGGAAATAATGTTGTGGGAAGGGATTTTTAATTCATTATGTAATTCAACTTTAGTACCAGCCATACACAACAAAACCCACATACTTGTTTGAGATTGTACTGCTATTAAAATGCTACATTGTTTAAATTGGAAACATACATCAAATAATAAAACTAATTGATTTCTAACTTGTCACTTGTATTATAAAACTTGTGGTCTGATTCTAAGAGTTGTTGTGCTACCAAATAAAGGCCCATAATGGGAAATCCCAGTAATAGTACGCACTGCACTGCAAAGCTAAATGGTGTGCTGGCTTTGCAGGGATCTTATCCCGTGTAAGCGCACATATTGGGGTTGAGTATTCCTAGTCTTTCTGTGAGAACATATTAACATACTGGCAGTAAAGAATAGTCAATGAGAAAATTCTGTCCTTGCACATAAGGAAATGTTTGCCAGTGTGGTCTAATAGCTAACATGTTAAACATAGACATAGGAAGCCCAAGCCTCAGACTCTCAGCCAACCATGCCTAGTTTATAAAGTTATAATGATGATAAGGTGGGAAGAACCTACGCACATCACCCAGAGCCCTTTGGATGTAAATACAATATTTATATTATATTGCAGGTGAATGCTACAATATAGTGCTTGGCCTTATAACCCACTGAGAAAACTCTTGATCCTGGGCAATATTCAATATTGCCATTGCGCTCTACTCATTCCATTATGCCAGCGGGAACCACCACTAGAACAACGAGGAGATGGCTCTGCTGAAAGCAACCCCATAAACGAGTTGTTTCCATATCATGACAGGTCAGCGGAGCCCCCTTCTGCTAGCCCTGCTGACCTGCCCTGTTCCAGAAGCTATTATTTTCATTCATTTCTGGTTGCTTTAAGAACCTCTATCTCCTCCATGAGTCCCACTGGTGCGTGGGCAGCATTGGATACTGCCCCCTGTCTAATAGTACTATGAACAGATATAGATATAGATGTTCTCAACTGCTTTTGTTTATTAGCGCTCTGTCTCTGTCAGCAGAAGTGTGTATGTATGAGGGATAAAAGTAGTGTCTGTTTACCCATATTTGAAGAAGGTATGCTGTTAAATAATGTTTTGTCTTGCACATTTGCATAGTTCTTATGGCCTTATCCTAAAAATAAAAGTGAAAGATGTGATTGCTGTTAATACATGCTGGGTAGGATTCAGTCCTGCTGTTCCATGAACAGAAGGACTCCTTCCATTCAGCAGAGGTGAGTTGGATGCAGTGGAGGCTTCTTCTCCACTAACTGGATGTTCTCTGCAGCCCCAGAATTCTTCCCTAGAAGGTTGGGAACTCTCCAAAACAGCAGGAGAGGTGGTGCTGGAGGCTGCAGTGGGAAGGGGGAATTGGCCCAAATACACACACACACACACACACACACACACACACACTTGTCACTCATGGGAGCATTCGGTTTATGGAGTCTTGCTCTGTGCGACTCTGTATCCAGCCCAGTGCCAGCTCTAGGTTTTCGACTGCCCTTCTGCAAGAGAGCCTTAATGGGGCCTCTCACTCAGTGAATCTACCTTCTCACCACCTAGCTGCTATTGCTCCTCCTCTTTCTCATCCTTGCTATCGCTTGCTTGCTTGAGAGGCAGAGAGACAATGAGCAAGTAGGCAGTAGCATCTACTGCTCCTCCTTCTCACCTCTACCATTCTCTGGGCCAGAGTGAGAGGCATGTGAACACACAGGTTGCAGTGGTGAAGAGGAGGAGCACTCCAGAAGGCTCTTGTCAGTGGGCCCTGCTGGAGTGTGGGCCCTCAGCAAGTGCCCAACCATGCCTACCCTTGTTGCTGGCCCTGCTTCAGTTCACTGGGCCAGTTTGCACTTCACAATAAGCCATGCTGGAAACAAGCCACGGTGGGTTGGTTAATCGCTCGATAAGCCACGTTACTGCCAACAGTCAATCAGGCACTCACCAGCTTGCCGTGGTTTGTTTACCCCTTTGTCCTCCTGCCTGCTCCCAGCACACATCCCAGGGTCCCTTGCGGCACAACTCATCTATATGTCTGCTGTGATGAGATTCTGCCCACACACACACACACACTTCTTGCCTTGTGAAGCACCTCGTTGACATATATACACCAGAGTTGGGGGGGGGGCTTACTTTTTAGGAAGAGGTGGCTGAGGGTTTTATTTATTTTATTTCTTAAATACTAAAAACAACAACAAAAGTCTTCTTGGCCACTCCTTGCAGCCTGTTACTCCCCCTAGCATAGCTATGCCTGAATTCATGATTGACTTTCCTCTGAGTAAGTGCGCGCACCCCCAATTCAGGACCATGGCAATGCAGGAGGTTGGGGTTTAAGCCCCCCCCCCTTTTCATGCTGAATGAGGAAATGGAATTGAGACTATTTGTTTCTTTTTTTATCCCCCTAGTGGGAGGGAATTTCAGCATGAAAACAGGAGGGGGAAAGCTCCCCCCTGCCCAGTCGCCATGATTCCAAATTGGGATCGCACATATATTTACCTAGAGGTAAGTCAATCGTGCAAACATGAATACATGTGCTAACCTGGCTCACAAGGGGTTACATGAAGCACCGAGCTAGAGGAGGAGGGAGCTGGAGGCGGAGGGGTGGAGAGGATTACAGAGCGACTGGTTTTTTCCCTGCTCTTGCCAGGCGGTTCTGTAGCCCTTTCCGACCAGACATGAACAAACTACTCTGCTGGGTTCAGAAGTCATGAAAACCAACCCTGAAAACAAGCCACCCTGACAAACCAACGACAAGCCATGGGTTCTCAGAGTGGCTTGTGCATGATTAAGAAATCACAGCTAAGGAAACTGTGCCGGGTTCAAACATCATGACAAGCCACCTTGAAACAAACAAGCTTGACACCCACTGTGGATTGTCGTATCGTGCAAACCAGGTCACCGTGTTGAAAAGTGTTTGAATAGTTTTACAACTAATGAGAAAATGTTATCCATCTGACACTAAGTTGCCATCAAGGTTATTGCTTTAATATATACCAAAAAAATGCATGGGTGATCTTCCACAATGGTAAACCAGGCCATTTCTGTATGTTACTATATTGTTTTAACAAATGAAGGATTACAGTAAAGCATCAATGGTTATATAATGATAGGTCCTTTTTGGTCCTGGAAAGTTGAACTAAAAGCTGGACTCAGCTTTTATTGAGAAATGGTGGGTCAGTTTTGGTCCTGCAAAACTCCTGTGGGATCTCCTGACTTGACAGTTTAAAACATAGGTACACTAATGTTGTAGAGATCGGCCTAGTTCAAAAGCATGCCAACACTGTCTTGCCTAATTTACATTTTCATTCATATTCAGCCCTTCCCACTTTAAGAAATACTTTTGTTCTGGAAACAGTGCATTCATTATCTTTATGAAGAGCAATGTTGAACAGCTAACTTTTGTAAAGTGGAAAACATTTTATAACCCACACACCTTGAGATACCTGTCACATATTCGTTGATTGTGAGTTCCTCGTTGAAGTGATTTTGTCTTTATCTTGCCCCCATCCTGGTGTTTGGGGAAAGGTCAGGAGCTAGTTGTCTATATCATCCATCAAAACAGTAATTAAAATCAAACCACCATAATTACATACTCTGTAGCCAAAAATATTAAACATGAATTTTCAGACATAAAGAATTAACTCAAATAAAATAGAAAAGAATTCTGTATGATTAATCTTTCTACCACAATCCTAAACACACCCTTTTGACAAAGAAGCAGTCTCAGATTTTAATTGTTGCTGACAGATTGTGACTAGATCCTTCCACAGAATGGAAGGAAACAAATTGACTTTCCCACCTCACTCTCCAGACTTTTATGATTTCTAACTGTGAGGTTATTGTTTTAATTAGACACTTAGAGGCATTTCAGATGGTTTTGTCTGGTTCTTAGGCTCATGAATTCATAAAGAACTCATGGTGTTCCATACCCACATCAGTTCAAGTAAGGATCCAAGAATTTCAAACTGAAAATTGATTTGGAAAGCTCACAACAATATGTTGCTTGGTGAAATTCCTAATGTATCTGCTTTCAAACATGAATGGAAAGACATTTGTAAATTGGGTGCTAATTACACTGCAGGACATCCAGTTTCAACTTTATTTATTTTCTTTTTAGTCTGCCCAATAACAAAAGGACAAATCACATCATAAAATAAGAACGGTACACAATTAATAGTAATAATAATGATGATGATAATCATCATCATCACAGCAGCAGCACAAAATATAAATATAATAAAATATGTAAAAGCAGCCATTTTACTATACTGTAAGAAATCTAAATTATAAGATCTAGAAACTAAAGTGCCTGGGAGAAAAGATAACAGCATGGGTGCCAGGCAGGCCTCCTTAGGGAAGGGCATTCCATAAGTGGGGTGCCACAACTGAGACAGCCCTCTCTCTCCTAGCCACTAGGGATGTTCGTTGTTTGACAATCCGACACTTTTTGGGCCCAATGGATCCCTGCTGTCCACCTGGCTTGGCTTGAATTCGTGAGCCGAGCCACAAGTTTTTTCCCAAATTCAGGAACTTGGCAGGGGGTGGGGTATTCATAAAAAGAATTTTTCATAAATTGCAGCTGCAATTTGCGTAATTTACACAAACTGTGGCCATATTTTGCTTAATTTGTGCAAGTTGCCACCATAATTTGCATAATTTGCCCCCAAAGATGACTTCAGGCAGGACATATGGGAAGAGATATTTCTTTAGGTACTCTGGCCCCAGTGCAGCTGACAAAACACTGCCAATACATGATCATATTGGCTAGTCCCAGTTAGCAGTCCAACAGCTCTATTTTGGATTAACTGAAGTTTCTGGACTATTTTCCAGGGCACTGTATGTACAATGCACTGCAACAATCCATCCAGGAAATTACCATAGCATAGATAACTGTTGTCAAGCTATCTCGGTCCAGATAGGGTTGCACCTGATATCTTAGTCTCAGCTGATAAAAGGTGCTCCTGGCCACCAAGGCCACAAATGACAATGATTGATGCAGGAGCATCCCCAAACTATGCACCTGCTCCTTCAGGAGGACTGCAACCCCCTCCAGAACAGGTTGAACATCACTCCACTGGGCAGACAAACTAACCACTAATATCTTGTCTGAACTGAGCTTCAGTTTATTGGCCCTCATCCGGTCAATTACCCTGTTCAGGCATGGATTCAGGACATACACTGCCTCACCTGGGTTAGATGAAAACGAGAGGTAAAGTTGAGTATCTACTATTGATGCCACCTCAACTTACATCTCTTGTGTCAGGATGAATAGCCCTCCCTCTACACAATCAGCATAACAGAGACTTGAACTTCAAACTAGTCACAGCTTTTATTTGGTTAATGGCGAGCTTTTCCACAATACAACTTCAGTGGAACTCAAAGACTGCCCTATGGCCTAAATAGCTAATCCTGAGCTCTCTATTAGGGAAGACTTTTGCAAGGTAGAGGAGTTGCCACCCAACTGAAGATAGGAAACTATGGAGAAACCCAAGAGGCAGCTTGAGCTCCTCCCTTAGGGAAGCTCCTTATTGTGTATGCTCCAGTGAGAGGCTATTCTTGCAGAGTGTCTCAAGCCACTCCCTAGCTCCACCCGCTTCGACTGACGCTGTGCCGTTCCATCCACCAAGTCACGCCCCTCTTCCTCCTCCTCGGAAAGGACTAGGTTTCCCATGGGGGGAGGGGAAAGCAGTGTCTCGGCCTGGGCTACCTGGTTGCCAAGTCCTTGGGAAGATTCTCCTCCAACTCCTGGAGACTCTCAGGGAGTTTCCTCCCCCGCTCTCTGGTCTAACTGTTCTAGTTCTGGCTCTGAATCAGAATCAGAATCATCAGAAACCACAGAGGCCCTGGACCCAATCCTGACATCTGGATAACATCCCCCAGCAGTTTTATGTAGATGTTAAATAGCCTGGGGGAATAAAACTGAGCCCTGCAGAACCCTGAGATAAATAACGTAGTGGAGCCAGGGCTCGCAGGATTGAAACGCCAGGACTTTTTGATTAGCAGGGACAATAACATCATCTGTACTACTTCGAAACCAACTACTTCATATCGAGGTTTACAACTGGTCTTAGACGAGGTTGCACTCCCCCTGAAAGACCAAGTGTGTAGTCTGGGAGTCCTCCTGGACTCTGAACTAACTGGGGAAGCCCAGGTGGCTGTGATGTCCGGGAGTGCATTTTACCAATTTAGGCTGGTATGCCAGCTGTGGCCCTATCTGGAGAGGACAGTTCTTGCCTCAGTTATCCACGCACTAGTCACGTCCAGGCTGGCCTACTGTAATGCACTGTATGTGGGGCTGCCTTTGAAGATGGTTCAGAAACTTCATCTGGTGAGAATGTGGCCAAGTATTGGTGGGCACGAAGCAATTTGATCACATAATGCCTATACTACACCAGCTGCGCTGGTTACCAGTGTGTTTCTGAGCCCAATTTAAAGTGCTGGTTTTGATCTTTAAAGCTTTAAACAGTTTGGGACCAAGTTACTCAAAGGACCACCTTCACCCATATCAGCCTGCCTGCAAAAGAGGCTCTTCTCATTCGCTCACACGTGAGAGCAGTTAGGTGGGTGACCACATGTGAGAGGGGCCTCACACCTTTGGAACAAGTTGCCATTGGAGATCTGCCATGCTTCATCATTGCAGGCTTTTAAGAAGGCCTTAAAAACATATTATTTTACTGTGGCCTTCCCTTGATATGACTGCTGTTGTTGCATCAGAATTGGGCCTTCCTCCTCTTGAAATAAAGTCTTCTGTGACCTTTGGTTCTTAACAAGCAAACTAGGAGACATGCCCTCAGCTGAGCTGCTACATGTAATGTATCCATCATGGGGAAGTGAGCCTGCTTCATTCGTATAGGCCCATTATCATGGTGTTTGTTGGGAAAACACTGACTTTCTTAAGGGACTTTCTTGATTTTGCTGTTGAACATGCCACAGGAGCAAGCGTGCTTGTTCCTGGCCACCTGCCCATTCCTGCTGCAGTAAACAACCCAGGGAAACTCTGTCTCTGGTTGTTTAATATGATGTCTGAACCCTGAACTTTGGGTTGTTGGGGGGTTAAACACCCAGAGTTCCAGGTTCAGACATCACTAAGCATTCAGGGGGTAGTCGTCCCTGGTTTACATAGCTCTGCCTGGCATCACTGGGAGCAGGTGGGCAGCCGTGAACCAGCTTGCTTACTTGCTCCCACTGCATTTTCAGTAACCCATAGTTTGTTAACCATAGGTTGTTACAATGTGCAAACTGGGCCTGTGTATGTGGAGTCTTTCTGTTATTACCAGTTAGAGTAATAGTGTCATTGCCTAGATCCAGTGATCTTTTTCAAACACAGAAGCTCTGTTACTCTTCTGCCCAGAAGAATGGCTTCTCCATTTATTTTACTTGAGGGAGTTAATCTATATGCTCATCACTTTATGAGAATGGATTAGCTCCTTCCCTTGAAATGAAGGAAAGATCTATGAGTGCTCATCTCACTCAGCAAGATGTTGCATATGTGGGGCTCTGGGTCATATTTAAGAAACAGTAAACTCTTTTTTTCAAGTTGTTGTACAAATTTTTCTAAAGTTTAATTCACTCAAAATTATTTATTCTTGTTATTGTCTTCCCACTCATGCAATAGAGAAGATATTCTAAGTTTAATTACATACTTTCAGATACTCTATTTTGTCATTATGTGGAATATAGTTGCTTGCTGTTGTAATCCATTAAGATGTGTGTCATAACCTATCAGTTGAGAAACAGATTTCCATCCTGACATTTGGGTGGGGAGCAACTTAAAATCTGTACATGCAGATGTAGGGAGTTAAATATCGAGGTTGTTAAACTAATCCTGATAATAATGTTAATGTTTGCCAGTATCTTGAAAAACAAGTATATGTCAAAAACAATTCAACCACAATTCAACAACAATGTATTTGTGTGGGGGGAGGAGAGGAAGGAGATTAGAAAGTGGGAAGACACAGTAAAAAGGCTAAATTTCCAGTCCTCTTAATTTCCATTACAACTTCTAGAAAGTGACATTTTAAAATTATTGTCTTGATGGGTTTTCATGTAACATTCCACCATAACAGTGCATGAATATTTCATAATATCTCATGTAGGTAGATTCATATAATCGGTTTCATTCTCTGGGTTGAAAATTGAAGCATAAACCCATATTTAATCGATAAGTTATATTAAGCACCCAAAATTTGATATCTTTTTAATGTTCTTTTTATAACAACACTGGGTTGGAACCAGACTTATAAACCCATTTACTTATAAACCCATTCCTATCAATGGGACATGACTTGCTTAAGTCCCGTTGAGTTCAGTGGGTCTCTAAAATAATTAATATGAGGGAGACGGGGCGAGAGAAGAATAAAAAACTAAAGTAAGCTTCTCTGGTTCTCAATCTGATGTCCCAAGGAAGCCATTTCACATAATGTACTAAGCCTAGAATTTCAAAAACAAACCTTGCAACTTCCTTTATCATTCCATTGTCCAAGACCAAATAGAAGTTTAATATGTTGTTTAAGAACTTGGGTTCAAGCAAATAAGCATTACTCCTAACCGTTGCCAAAATAATTGTTTTGTGCATAGATGGGTTATGAAAAGCATGCCTTTTTTAGTTAGTTAGTTAGTTAGTTAGTTAATTTTAACTCACCCTTCCACTATGGTGGTTCCCTTCCTTTTTATCCTCATAACAATCCTGTGAGGTAGATTAGGC
Organism: Heloderma suspectum; assembly: GCF_057233095.1. Taxonomy (NCBI): domain Eukaryota; kingdom Metazoa; phylum Chordata; class Lepidosauria; order Squamata; family Helodermatidae; genus Heloderma; species Heloderma suspectum. Next base: position 96,437,503 of record NC_139461.1, read on the forward strand.
TGAATGATAGTGACTGGCCCATGGTCACTCAGTGACCTTTGTAGGTGAGAAAGGATATTCACTCTTTGTCTTATTCTGATCCTCAAAGCCCTACACCAAACTGTCTGTAATCTATGTCTATATAGACAAACAGAACCAGGGGATACTTTTCCAACAGTAGGTTGCATTTTGAAGTATGTAATTTCTATTCCCTATTCTATAAGAAGTATAAGGGAAACAGCAGAGTAAAATTTTACAAGAGTAATATTTCTATAATATTTTTCTTTGGGGCTACTCTAAGTTATGTTTTACACATAATACATTCAGTTCATCACCTTCTCAGCATGCCAAATTAAGCATAACAGAGGCTTGTAAGTTTTACCAAAAGAATCTTTTAAAAGATCTGCCAGCACAAATTGCTCACTATTAATTTAGCTAAGCACTTTAGAACTATTATCAAAAATATATAGCTCCTTTGCATTTCACATCTTTATATTTATGTAATGCATAACTGTGACTATATATTTTGTATTGATAATTAACAGCAAAATTATTATGCCCATACATTTTAAACACACCTTCTTCAGATAAAACTATAAACCGAAAATCACTGGAAATAGTGACATTAAATCTGATTTACCCTTAAGGTTTTCATTTTAAATCAATATTATAGGTGAGCAAGTATAATAACAGCTAGGCAACTTTTCACCAAATTAATATTTTGCAAAGAGTCATATTTGAAGTGGGGGCAGGGAGCCTTTAAAAGGAAGACCAAATTTTTATTCTATTACCAGCATCTTTCTAATCTGCTATAGAAAATGTGCAAGATAATTCCAACACTGAAAACTAGTACTAGTGATATCTTCCACAAGAAAGCCCTGCTATCAAAAAGTTAATCTGCTAGCCAGGCAACCAACGTGGAAAATTATCTACCTTAGTATTATTCTATCTTAATGTGCTGTATTCTGTTACAAAACTGGTCCAACTTAGATTTTATCCCAGCTATGCAAAGAAAATGCAGCAGAATGGGGTACAGAAGCCAAGGAAAATACTTGGTGAGCTAGATCCAGTGCGTGGGCTCCGTGTTGCTTCTTCATGCCATAAAGCAGGGGTGGGCTTTTCATCTCCCGGACCACTTTCCACCTCCCAGAACACACACACCCCGACGTACTTCTGCTGCTGTGCCACCAAATTTGGCTGGGGTGGCTGAGACCGCACAAGAGGGTGGGGCATATGCAGCCCATGTTGCTCACCCCTGCCCCAAAGTGACAACACTGTTAAATGGGAAGCAGCGATTATGTGTATAAAAATCTGGTGTGTCTTTTCAATCCTAATGACAGACAGTGCAGAAATAGCGCATGGAGATCTATTTAATGGGAGGATAGTTGCATTGGTATCACGACATTAGAAAATGCCATTTTGTGTTGCATCTGCCTCAAGACCTGACTTTGAAAGTGTGTGCATGTAACCTGTACAACTGTTTTTACATGAAGGTTTGTTTTTGTTTGTTTAATCCAAGCAAAGCTATTTATGGACTGTAAGGTAGTTCTAAGATACACAAAGAGAGCAGGGTATCTGGCCTTCATAATGTCGCATGTGCTATCAATTTTCCTTCCTTTTTAGCAAACACCTTTTTAAAATGGTGTGAAGGAAAAGAAAGCTGTACCTTTTAAATAAACTTAACTGCAGTCAAAAAATACTGTCAGGGATTGTGGTGATTTAATTGCTTCTATTAAAAAAGAAAGATGGGATCATTTAATAATTAATTGGCAATCAACTTGTCACAATCAACAATTCTGTTTCTCCCCTGCTAATATTTTCTGTATACCCTCTGCTAAGTGACAAGCAAAATATGTGTTTGGGGATAGTTTTTGCTGGACTGACATTGTCACTGAAACGCCAAAGTTTTGAGCTGCAAAAAAGTTGGTTCAATAAAATATACAGACTTATAGAACCAGTTGTGGTAACAATTCACCAAGCTGCTGTGATGTTTCATCTAGCATTCTTAGGTACATTTCAAAAGTAACCATTTGAAGTGTAGGAATGAGACAGTGATGAGTCAATAAAACTATTTACAACATTTTCTTAACCTAAGCATTCCAGTAAGTCCGTCTGGAAAGTTCTTTACAGGTTACAGTCAAAACTAATATATTCTTACTTTATGCTCAGGAGCATTCTAGGCTATGTATACTATTTCCCCTGGAGTGAGTCCAGAATCTTCTCTAAATTACCATTTTAAAAGTGGTAATTTAGAGAAGGTTGTTTTGTGTGTATGGACACACACACACACACACACTCCATGTAGGTTTCTGATCCATTGAATTGAATCACCCCTGTTGAAAATTTGCTCTACTATACTTAAGACAGAGCAGCCAGAGAGAACAAGGACTATGACTCCAGCACCACCTGAGAGCCCTCCAACCTTGGTCCTTTTCTCCTGGACCCAGACGTCTCCTGGCCCCAGGATGGTCAGTATCATAAAGTACGAGCCAGTGAGGATTCTCTGGAGCAGCACTTTGTTGTACAAGATGGCATCACCATAGAAAAAAACTAATTAACTGGCCTCTCTAGAATGCTGCCACAGCACTGGAGATTCTTCTTCAACCAGCCAAGGTAGAGGTGGATCAAGGAGGCAGCACCTGTGCCTGATGATGATCAAGTGCAATAATGTTTCACAGTTCCACGGAGAACAGAAGGGCTGGGAAATGGGCATGTGACAAACAATCTGAAGCGCCTCTTGCCTCTCACCACAGGTAGCAATGAGACGTTCAGCAATGTCCCCGAAAATAAGAATGCATCCACATCACATTCTGGCATTTTTATGCCACTGCAGAACATTGCTACTGACCTCGTAATGCAGGTGTGGGTGATGTGAGGCCCAGGGGCCCCAATCCAGCCCTCTGGGGTTCCCCAGGTGGCCACACCCCATCCCCAATCCCCTGACCCCACCCCCTTTCCCCCAAGCACCCATCATTTGGTGGTTTCCCAGCTTTTGTGCAGTTTTCTAAAAGGCTGAAATGCCTCTCCTGAGGCTTAGTTACTGGCAGTGAGAGTTTTAAGCTACAATATGCTGGCGTTTGTTGTTTTGGTTTTTTGTATTTTTGGCCTTACCCTCATAGCCTTTGGCCCTACCCACCACTAGATTGCTGTCCCTGAAATTGGATTCGGTCCTCAGGCTGAAAGAGGTTCCCCGCCCCTGTCCTAATGGATATGAGCAGTGGTGGCTGGTGACTTTCTGAACTAGTGGAGTTGCAGCTTTTAAGCTCCCCATACTAGGACGCATACAGCATTTTAAAAAGAAAGAGTAACCATATATGGCATGCCATAGTCTCCCCACTGGAAAACACCAACTGCTCTCTTCACACCACTGACAGAGGAAATGAGCTCCATGTGAGAGGGATGCACATAATTCCCATAAGAAATAGAGGCACAGCAACTCTCATTTAGAAACTGAGCCATACCAAATGCGTGCATTTTGGCAATCTGTCAATTGCCAACACCCCCCCCCCAACAATAGCTACATCAAAGTATTTAGAATAGCATAGAACTCTTGCTTCTGCCTGCATGCATTATCCCCCCGCCCCCAACACAAACACCCAAGATCCATCCAAATCTTCTCAAAGGTCAAACTACTTCTTTCCCTAAAATGGAAAGAACCAGGTAAATTGGTGGAAAATATGATTAAAGATAAAATTATCAAACATAAAGACAGACAAGCGTAAGTCCTGTCTCACTAACCATTTATAGTTTTTTGAGTGTCAACAAACGTGTGGATGGGGGTGATCCAGTAGACATTGTTTACTTGGACTTTCAAAAGCCTTTTGACAAAATCCCTCGCCAAAGACTCCTGAACAAACTTAGCAGTCTTGGGATAAGAAGAGATGTCCTCTTATGGCATAATAAGTGGTTAAAGAACAGGAAACAGTAGAAATAAATGGTCAGTTCCACACTTGGGATCCTGTGTATAGTTCTGGTCACCGCATTAATAAAAAGGATATTGTAGAGCTGGAAAAGGTGCAGAAAAGGGCAAGCAAAATGACCAAGGGGCTGGAACAACTCCACTATGAGGAAAGGTTACAACATTTGGGGCTTTTTAGCTTAGGAAAAAGGTAAGAGGGAACATGATAGAGGTGGGGAGAAAGTGGGCAGCAAGACATTTTTCTTCCTCTCTCATAATGCTATAATACCCAGGGTCATCCAATGAAGCTGAAGGGAGGCAGGGGGAATTCAGGACAGATTAAAGGAAGTACTTCATACAGTGCATAGTCAAGCTATGGAATTCAGTACCACAAGATGTAGTGATGGCCACCAACTTGGATGGCTTTAAAAAGGGATTAAACACATTCATGGGGGATAAGGCTATCAGTGGCCACTAGTCCTGATGGCTATATGCTACCTCCAGTACCAGAGGCAGGATGCTTCTGAATACCAGTTGCTGGGGAACACAAGCAGGAGGGTGCTATTGCACTTCTATCCTCCTTTTGGGCTTCCAGTAGGCATCTGGTTGGCCACTGTGGGAAGAGAATGCTGGACTAGATAGGCCTTTCATCTGATCTAGTATACCTCTTCTTATTTTTTTACCAGCATACTGCTTAACATTTAACTCCAAAACTACAGATGACCTCTCCAAGCAGTTTCATGTAGATGTTGAATAGTGGTGTGGATTTTTTGTTTGTTTGTTTTACTGTGTTTTTATTGCTCTTTAAGAATGTATTGGTTTTTATTATGTGTTTTATTATTCTATGCTGCCTTGGGAAGGTTTTTGCCCAGAAAGTCAGCCAAGAAATAGTATAAATAAATAAATAAATAAATAAATAAATAAATAAATTTGAATAGCATGGCGGAAAAGAATAAAGCCCTGTGGAAACCCATAAGACAGTGGCCAAGGGACCACCACAGCATGGTACCTCCTAACTTATGTCAGTCAGATGCCTCAGAAAGACGTCATGTTTGATGGTATCAAAAGCCTCTAAGAAGTCCAACAGAACCAACAGGAATGGTCTCTTTCTGTCTAACTCCCAACAAAGGTCATCCACCAAGGCAATTTCAGTTCCAAGACAAGACCTGAATCCAGACTGGAAAGGATGTAAACTAGATTTGGTAGAAAGGCAGGACAGAAATAGTTTAACAATAATATCTAGATCTCCTAAAAAATCTGACTCAAGTAGGAAATCATATATGCACACTATAGCACCCCTCCCCCCGCCTGAAACAAACCAGCAACTGGTTTCTATTATTAACAAGTCTAGCTGTAGCTAATATTACAGTGTTTCATTTCTAGCTATAAACTTGATAGAAACTACAGTCTAGTGGAAACCCAGAGTGGATTCAGAGCCCCACTGAAATTGGAGCCACCAGCCTCCACTGCTACAGTCTTACATCCTGATCAAGCAATTTGGGGTGGGGGTGGGGGGCTTGGAAGCTCTAATGGACACACAGGGCTCTCACACTCACTAGCACTTCCCGTTTCATTTCATATTTCATCCATGCATTTCTTTTAATTGCCTGAACCTGCTCTTTGCATTAATATGAATGAGGCAGCCTAAACCCATGAGATTCAGAGTGTCCACAGTGCCTTGGAACTTTTATGGTGCTGACAGTGTGGGATCAGGAAGCTATCTATTCAGTGCCAGCTCCGGGTTTTTGAGGGCCCTTGGGCATGACACCTTCTGTGGGTCCCTTCCCTCAGTGAATCTACCTTATCACCGCCATTGTCACTAGCTATTATCGCTCCTCATCCTCTTTCTCATCATTGCTCCCATTTGCTTGCTTGACAGGCAGACAGCCAGTGAGCAAGTAGGCAATAGCATCTCCTCCTCCTCACAACCACCACTGTCTGGGTCAAAGTGAAGGGCAATTCAACCAGAAGGCTGCACAGGTTAACAGGGGGAGCAAATCCAGGCAGTTCTTGTCAGTGGGCCCCTTCTGGAGTATGGGCCTTTGGTAGGTGCCCAGCCATCCCTGTACTTGGTGCTGGCCCTATTTCTTTCTGGTTACTGTTTCTTTCTGATTAAATAATGCATTTAGTGGTGTTTGAGAACTCAGCTAAAAAGTAGGGAGATTAGCTGATAGATTAGGGAAGTGGTTTATATCAGTATTTCCTTTCTATATGTTTTGCTTACTGCCCTGATTACTGAAATAGGGGCCGTTCTGATTATTTATATGTGGTGCATTACTCTTCTTTCACAATGCCACTGGATTGCTAGAATAGGCAATATGAATGTTCCTGATACTGCCCCCCTCATTTGCATTTCTACATTCTTATCCTCACAGATGTTTATTGCCTGCTTCAATATGCGTAAAATTTTATTTATTTATTTATTTTCTCATTCACCCATCTGGCCAGTCACCCAGCCACTCTGGGCAATGTACAATAACACAAGAGTTTAAAACAATAAAATTCCACGTTAAAACATCGTATTTCTAAAAATACCCTAACCCACCCCAAATGCCTGCCTGAACAACCACATTTTTAATGCACGGTGGAAGCTCATTAAAGAGGGGGTATGGAGGAGTTCCCTAGGAGGGAGTTCCACAGAGTGGGGGCCACCACAGAGAAGGCCCTCTCCCTCATCGTCACCAGCCTAGCTGTTCCGGCTGATGGAACAGAGAGAAGGCCATCCGAGGCTGATCTTGCTGAGCAGCCTGTCTGGTATTGCTGGAGGCGCTCCTTGAGATAGCCTGGCCCAGAACCATATAGGGTTTTAAAGGTCAAAACCAACACCTTGAATTTGGCCTGGAAAACAACTGGTAACCAGGTCAACTCCTTCAGCACCGGAGAAATGTGATCACTCCAGCAGCTGCCTTTAATCAGGCAAGCCATCGTGTTCTGCACCAGCTGCAGCTTCCGAACCATCTTCAAGAGTAACCCCATGTAGAGCACATTACAGTAGTCTGGACGAGAGGTGACCAAGGCATGTACTACCGACGGGAGCAAATGGTCAAGAAGGTAGGGGCGCAGCCGCCATATGAGATGGAGTTGGTACAGCGCTGTCTGGCTCACAGCTGACACCTGAGCCTCCATGGACAGCTGGGAGTCTAAAATGACCCCCAGGCTGTGGACCTGGCCTTTCAAGGGTAGCTGTACCCCATTGAACACCAGGTTGACATCCCCCAGCCTCCTCTTGTCTCCCACCAAAAGTACCTTGGTCTTGTCAGGGTTCAGCTTCAGCTTATTCTGCCCCATCCAGCCACTCACCATCTCCAGACATTTGGACAGGGATTCTACAGCCAACCTCGGTGAAGATTTGAACGAGAGGTACAGCTGCATGTCATCCACATATTGGTGATCCTGCACCCCAAACCTCCTGATGATAGCCCCGAGTGGCTTCACATAGATGTTAAATAGCATCGGGGAGAGGATGGAACCCTGTGGCACCCCACAAGCGAGCGGCCATGAGTCTGAAACCTCCTCTCCCAGTGCTACCCTCTGGTACCTGCTGGAGAGGAAGGACTGAAACCACCGTAATATGGTGTCTCCAGTGCTCAGCCCCTCCAGGCAGTCCAGTCAATGGTATCAAAAGCCACTGAAAGGTCAAGGAGAACAAGGAAGGAGCATTCACCCCTATCCAAAGCCCTCCTCATATCATCCACCAAGGCGACTGAGGGCATTTCTGTCCCATGCCCAGGCCTGAAGCCTGATTGAAATGGATCTAGATAATTGGCTTCTTCCAAGTGTGCCTTCAACTGCATTGCCACCAATCGCTCAATCACCTTGCCCCAAACTGGCAAATTCAAAACTGGGCAAAAGTTGTTCAAGAGTCTAGGGATGTATGAAAGTGACTTAATTTTTTGCGGATTCTGTTCATGGTGTGGGGGGGAGGCATTCCGTCCCTCCACCCGGAATCCTCGACGGGTGGGGAGGCGATCCGGTCCTCCCCCCCAGAATCCTCGATGGCCAGCTGTGCTCCGCGACGGCTCCACGGAACAGCTGGCCAGGTCCAGGCCAGGGCCGTCTGCAGCCAGATTTCCGGCCACGGAGGGCTGTGGGTAACAACAACAACAACAACAACAAAGGCATACGAAAATGGCGGCGGCTACAGCCGCCACCATTTGCGTTCCTTATTTTTCGCCGTCTTAGTCTACGTCAATATTTACGTAGACTAAGACAAAGAAAAGAAAGGGGAACACAAATAGCATAGTGGGCACTATTTGCATTCCCCTTTCTTTTCTTCGTCTTAGTCTACATAAATATTGATGTAGACTAAGACGGTGAAAAATAAGGAACGCAAATGGCAGCAGCCATAGCCACCGCCATTTGCATATGCGTTTTTTTTTTTTAAAAACCCAGACGTGATAGGCTACGTACGTCTTTACGTAGCCTATCACATCTATGGGGGGAGGGAAGACACAGACTGCAAATGGCGGTGGCGGCAGCCATTCGGAAGACCAGCCTCTGCCACCACCGAAGCCGCCACTGGAGCCACTGCCATCCAGAACATCCGCCCCAGGTAAGTCTTGTCCCGGGGGGGATCTGTGGAGGGCGGGGGGGTGGCAGGCCGTTCCGCGATGGATTTTGGGGGGCCGAATGCACTGGCATTCGGCCTCACTGAGATCCATCGCAGAATTCTCTGACATCCCTATTCAAGACTTGGGGATCCAAGGAGGGCTTTTTAAAGAGCAGTCTTATCACTGCCTCCTTGAGGGCTAATGGCATCACTCCCTCCTCAAGGGAGGCATTCACCACCATCCCTGATCCCGTCACCCAGCCTCTCTCTGCAGCTCATAATGAGCCAAGAAGGGCAGGGATCAAGTAAGCAAGTGGCCGGCTTTACAGATGAAAGCACCTTGTCCACTTCATCAGACCAAAGAAGCTGGAACCGATCCCACAAAACCGGTTTGCCACAGGCTGCCGCTCACTCGCTAACTGTATCCACAGCGCACGGAATAACACTCCTGATCCAATCAATTTTATCAGCAAAGTGCCTTGCCAAGGCCTCATAGGAGGCTTTAGAATGTTCCAGGGTTCCGGAACAACTGGGCTGACCAGGCTCTGGATCACTTGGAACACCCTCCTGGGAGAGCACTCTGCAGACGTGATAGAGGCAGCATAATATTCTTTTTCTGCCGCCTTCACCACCACGTGATAGGCTGAAGATACAGCTCTAGCCCATGTCTGAACGTCTTTGGAGCGAGACTTCCACTGCTGACGGTCTAGCTGTCTCACGTCCTATTTCAGAGCTCATAACTGCGGATTGAACCATGGTGCGGTCTGAGCCCTGTTCAGGGGAGAGGGCGTTTCGGAACCACCCGATCTAATGCTCCAGTGATTGCAGCATTCTAGCCACCCACCAGGGTCTTGACCGAGTGGCCGTTCGTGTGCTCCAGAGAATCCCCAGGCACGTTCAGGAATTCATTCAGATCCATAAGATGCCTGGGGCGGACCATTTTAATGGGTCCTCCACCCCTGCAGAGGGGTTGTGGAACCGAGAAGTCCAACGTCACCAGATAGTGATCTGACCATGACAACGGGTGCTTGTGTCGATATACCCCCGACTTCCAGATCACTCCCCACTTCTCCAGAAAGAAACACAAGGTCTAGCGCATGACCAGCTACATGGGTGGGCCCAGTTGGAATAGGGTACAGCTCCCAGGAAGCCATGGTCTCCATGAAGTCCCAAGGTGCCCCCGTGAGGACGGCCTCTGAATGTACATTGAAGTTCCCCAACACCAACAAGTTAGGGGACTGCACATGCACATCAGAGACCACCTCAAGCACCTTGGCCAGGGAGTCAGTTGTGTAGTGGGGTGGGTGGTACACGAGCAGAATCCCCAGACTGCCCTTCAGGCCCAACCTCCAGTTAAGGATGGATGAAAGTCCCTTACCTGGTCCCGCAGCTTGCTTCGCGGTGGGGGGGAGGCGCTTCGGTTCTCCCCCTGAAATTCTTGGTGGGGGGGAGGCGCCCCTCCCAGACGAAATTCAGGCTGGGGGGCGCCCCATCCCTCGCCGCCGAAATTCTGGCCGGGGGGAAGCGCCCCGTCTCCCCGGCCGCGAAATAAAAAAGTTATGGGGGGGGGGACACGTGATAGGCTATGTAACGATTTACGTAGCCCATCACGGCTAGATTTTCAAAGTCAGCCATGATAGGCTACGTAAATCGTTACGTAGCCTATCACGTGTGTTTTTTTAAATTTATTTTACTGGGAAATGGCAGCGGCGGCAGCTGGTCGGAAGACCGGCCGCCGCCCCCGCCGAAACGCCGCCGAAACGCCGCCAGGACCCACCACCGAGAGGGACATTCGACAGAGGTAAGTCCCATCCGGGGGGGGCGGGGGGGCGGAGAATTTCCCCACTGATTTCGGGGGGCCGAATGCGTTGGCATTCAGCCTCCCGGAGATTCGTGGAGAAATTCTCCACCATCCCTACCTCCAGTACATGCACTTAGCAACCTTGGTTTCCTGGAGAGGGGGTCTGGTGAAGACCAAGAACTCTCGGTAGATAACAGCCACTCCCCCTCCCCAATCCCCAGCCCTCAGCGGCTGTGCATACGAAAACCCAGCTGGGCACATGGCCGCAAGATTTGGAGCAGTGGCCTCAGCCAGCCAGGTCACCGTAATACATGCCAGGTCTGCACCCTCATCCTGGATCATAGATGACAGATGTTTCCTGGGTAACAGACCTGGCATTGCAGAGCAGCAAACGAAGGCCAGAAGTTGGAGTCACGCCTCCCCCAGCCATCCTGTGGCTCTGGAGAGGCCCGGAACAGGGGACAGGTATTACACATCTCTCCCTTGTTCCCCTTACCTGGCATGGCCTGCCCCTAGTGCTCCGCCAGCGCCTGCCACCCAGCCTCGGTATGTTCTGGCCCCCGACACTCCCCCCACTGCCTCCATCAGGTGGACGCATGCCCCCTCACTCCTGCCTATCAGGCAGGCTACCCACCCCTAAAAACACAATAGAATCCCCAACTAGCCCACCCCCCACCAACAATTAAATTAAACAAAAAAGCTTTCTTCAGCTACGTGCATAGTAAAAGACAGGAAAGAAATGGTGGTTCAGCTATTAAAAAGGGATGGCAAAATGATAACAGATGACAAAGAAAAGACAGAGGTGCTCAGTTCCTACTTTGGTTCAGTCTTCTCCCAAAAGAGGGTCTATGACAAAGGCGAAGTACAGGCTGAAGGGGCAGGATTGCAGCTTGAGATCGATAGGCATATGGTCAAGGAACACCTAATTACTTTGAATGAGTTCAGTCTCCAGGGCCAGAGGAAGTGCACCCTAGAGTAATAAAGAAACTGGCAGAAGAACTCTCAGAACCACTGTCTATTATATTTGAAAAATCATGGAGGACAGGTGAAGTGCCAGATGACTGGAGGAGGGCTAATGTTGTCCCTATCTTCAAAAAGAGTAAAAAGGAGGAACCTGGGAACTACAGACCACTCAGTCTGACATCAATCCCTGGGAAAATTCTGGAGCAGATTATAAAGCAATCCATCTGGAAGCCCCTTGAAAACAATGCAATGATTACTCGAAGCCAACATGGATTTGTCAAGAACAAATCCTGCCAGACGAATCTGATCTCATTTTTTGATCAAGTAACCTCCCTTGTGGACTGTGGAAATGCTGTGGACATAATATACCTCGACTTCAGTAAAGCTTTCAACAAAGTGCCCCATGATCTCCTGATGAGCAAACTAGCTCAATGTGGCCTAGATGAAACAATGATCTGGTGGATCCACAGTTGGCTACAGAATCAGACTCAAAGCGTGCCTATCAATGGGATCTTCTCAAACTGGGGAGAGGTAACAAGCAGGGTGCTGCAGGGCTCAGTCCTGGGCCCAGTGCTCTTCAACATTTTGGAGGAGGAGGTGCAGGGAATGCTGATCAAATCTACAGATGACAAAAAACTGGGCAGGATAGCTAATACTTTAGAAGACAGAAACAAAATTCAAAGTGATCTTGATAGACTGGAATGCTGGGCAGAAAACAACAGAATGAAATTTAATAGGGATAATGCCAAGTTCTGCACCTAGAAAAAAGAAACCAAATGCACAGTTACAGGATGGGAGATACGTGGCTCAACAACACTATAAGCAAGAAGGATCTTGGAATTGTTGTAGATCACAAGCTGAATATGAGCCAGCAATGTCATATGGCTGCAAAAAAGGCAATGCTCTTTTGGGCTGCATTAATAGAAGCATAGCTTCCAAATCCCAGGAAGTACTAGTTCCACTCTACTCAGCACTGGTTAGGCCTCATCGGGAGGACTGTGTCCAGTTCTGGGCACCACATTTTAAGAAGGATGCAGACAAACTGGAGAGGGTTCAGAGGAGAGCAACAAAGATGATTAGGGGACTGGAAACAAAGCCCTATGAAGAGAAACTGAAAGAATTTGGCATGTTTAGCCTTGAGAAGAGAAGACTGAGGGGAGATATGATAGCACTCTTCAAGTACTTGAAAGGTTGTCACAGAGAGAAAGGCCAGGATCTCTTGTCGATCATCCCAGAATGCAGGACATGGAATAATGGGCTCAAATTACAGGAAGCCAGATTCCGGCTGAACATCAGGAAAAACTTCCTGACTGTTAGAGCAATATGATAATGGAACCTAGGGAGGTGGTGGGCTCTCCCTCACTGGAGGCATTCAAGACAAGGCTGGACAGCCACCTGTCAGGGAAGCTCTGACTTGGATTCCTGCATTGAGCAGGGGGTTGGACTCGATGGTCTTTTAGGCCCCTTCCAACCCTACTATTCTATGATTCTATGATTAAACAAAATACATCCCCTTTACAAATACTGCCAAAAAACAGCTTAAAAACACTACCAGTTAGTGCAGTTGTTATCCTGAACATCAGCAAAGTCCTCAAATGTATAAGAATGCAAACAAGTTAAAATAAAAACACATAAACACAAAGAGGTCTGACAATAACATTAATTATTCTAACATATTAAGGTCAAACCACCAAAACAGAAGAGCAATGTATCTGGCATGTGGTGGTTTTCCAACATAAAAACCTGTAAGCTTTTCCAAATAGCATTGCTATGACTTTTACAGTTGCTTGGTGTTTAGCATTTAATCTCTTTTGAGGCAGGAATAACAGGAGAAGTTTTCCATTTTTAAAACGTAAACCTAAAAAAGGGTTGCCTGAAATGTATTGGGAATTTTTTTAAATGTGTATGGAATTATTATACAGACATGGACTTTAAAAATAACCATTGCATTACAGCTGCTTTGCAAGTTATTTTTGTATAGCTGAATTGATCCTCTTTCTCCTCTAGCTTAGTACTTAAATCTTTCAAGAAGCAGCAGCAGCTTGGAATTGTCAAGAAAGAAATATTTGATTGGTGTGTGTGTGTGTGTGTGTGTGACAAGTAAAAAGGTGGAGAAATATCCCAATTTAGGTCATTTCCAAATTTTCAATAACCTGATGCATTGTACTGAGGGATTACATGACACACGTGTGACAGAATGAGAGTGCCGATGTCTGTCATAATAAAACCACTTAGGTTCAGTGTGAAAGCACAGTGCACTGAAGGGGCTCCAGTGAACCTCAGCAAGAGATTACGTACATTCCTATTGGCAGAACATGGCAAGACAGAATGTCAGATTTCATACTCGGCAGACATCTACAACAACTGATGCCTTGTAGTCAAAGGCTGTTAAATTACCTGTGAAGGGTTACTGGCAGCCTTGAATGTTTTTTCTCATTGTTTATTTAGTTCCAAAAGCTCTTGGTCTTTGTCTGATTGCCCTAACTGACAGCACAGGAAATCTGGACGTTGTAAACAGGGTGCTACTGTATTGAATTACAGGTAACAAGTGTGTAATCAACCTGCTGTGGCTGGACCTTTGGTATTTCAATATTGGTGGAAATAAGGTACGAGCAGGTTCACTAACATTAAAAGATGCATGTAAGTGATTTGTGCTTATTTCTTTTAAAGTATTTAGAATTGGGGGCGGGGAGTCACTGGCCCAATGGAAAGGTAATTAAGTATTTTATTCATTGTTCAAATAATACCAAAGGAATTAAAGGCGAATATGATCTGAAGTGCTTTCATTATTAGCCATAAAAATATATACGAGTTAAACAGTCCTTAGCCCCAATATGTTATTCTATGAGACATCAGGGAACAACCCGCCAATGCTTACTGTTAGAGAGAAGTATGCTTAGTAAAAGCCGGTCATAATGTGGAGAAGGCTAAATGAGGCATCCCTTTCACAAAAGTGATAAAAATGGTGAGGAGAATAAGAAAATGTAGAATGGGGTTCTGATGAATTATAATATTGTCATTTCTCTCCGTGCTAAAAACATTATAAGTTGAAGCAGTACCCCCTCACAGAGTCGACTGTAAATTTATGTGAGGTATTTAAAATGTAATGGTTAATTAAAAAGCATAAATAAAAATTCACTGGCAATTAGTCAACAAAATAACCTTATGTTAGACAACACATAGTAGTATAAAAAAGGAAACTCTCCTGTTTTCAACAGAACCCTGTCTCCATCTGTGCTTGAGGCTACTGTAGGCAATAACATTTCATTGGGGAAAAAACCCTTAAAAGATACCAAAATACATTATCGGACACTATTTTTATTCTGTACTTTACTTGTTAAAGTAGATACTGACCTGGTTTGGACATAATGAGAAGCTACCATGGGGGAATTTCCATGTGGGGCTTCTCATTACGGTGGCCACTGCCATTTTAAATATTCAAGCTGCATCAGGGGCACACTGTAGCTTGTTGTTACTTGTGAACAAGGTGAAGGTGGATTGTTGGGGTGGTTGACAAGTCACCCAGAACCTATGGACTGTTTTAGGGTTGTAGGTGGCTTGTCAACCCCAACAACCCACCCTCGCCAGGTTCACACATAATGACAAGCTACAGTGCCGCCCGCCACACACTGAATATTCAAAATGGCAGCAGCTGCTGCAACAAGGAGCTCCACAGGAGAATTCAGACACAGTGGCTTCTTGTTACATGCGAACTGGGCCACTGTGTCTTGTCATCTTATTATGCCCCAAAGACTAAATTTCTTAGTCTTTGCAGTTTAAAATTTCAAGAAAAACAAGATTTTATTAGCATACTCATTAATGGTGATAATTTTAAACTACTTACATTATTGGGAAAGAAATATTCTTCTTGCCTAGTAAAATTCTGCACCTACTGCAGAATGCTATTGGCATTCATCAATGTCATACAATGAAACCCTGAAAATTAGTGATGGGATCAATCCAGATTGAATCCAAATCTGCCCCTAAGTTCTGAAGGGTCCTTTCTTTGGTCCCATTTAAGGAACTGCAAGAAGGCCTTGACTTTCTAATTGGGGCTGAGAAAGGTCTGAAAGGCCTCTAGAGTCCTGCATGCTCCTGATGATTTCAGCAGAAGCATGCCATAGCCTTGATGTAGGCAGGTCTTGGACAGTGCCACAAGGCTCCTGCTAAAATGCCATGCACTTAACAGAGAAATACTGCTGGGGTTTGATAACCCTGCCATGACGGGACATCATGTGTACTGCATGTTTAACAAAAACTCTCTACCTAGTACACAGAGTGATGCAACCAATTAATCCCGTACAGACATAGAGGAGAATCCCATCCATGCATTAGTTATTGGATGTTTGGAAGGCAATGTAGACATTTTAAATTGCATCTCACCAATGAGACGGGGCATGCACTTCTGGAGCCACCATGAGAATTTTGTGCAAAATCCTCTGGAACATCATATCAAATACACATATATGCATGCAAATATGGCTTACTGAACTGACAAATGTAACTGAGAATCTCAGAAGACCTACGTTATAGAAAGTGCACTCCAAGATCAGATGCCTGGAAGGTGGATTCAAATGGCTGGATAGCTACATGATAGCTCAGTGCAGTGTTTGTAGGTGGGCCCTTTCCTAACATCACTCAAGCTTTACAATAAAAGCTGCATTTGTGCCCAGTACTTGGTTCCTTTCCTTCTATGTTGTATTAATTAATTAATTAATTAATTAATTCTGCTTCAACCTATACTTCAAGACAGCTTGCAACACCATAAAACAAGGTGGGGGATTAAAAACGGATTTATTGTATTTATTTCCAATACGTTTATACTACTTTTCAACCATAATAGTTCTCAAAGCAGTTCATCAACTAATGATGAAGTCTCTTTTAAAACATGACCAGATAGACTGAAAACACAGCAGCATTCATCCTTGAAAGTCATCTTAAACGGAAATTTTCCATCGTTTCTGAGGTGTTATAGGAGAGGTGAACTGATGCATCTCCTTGTGAATCTTATTTCCAAAGGCTCTAAGGACCAGCAGAAGAAAGGGCCTTACTCCACAGCCCATTTTGCTACAGTAGTAGCAGGTAGGGATGGCGGAGAATTTCTCCCTGAATCTTCGGGGGGCCGAGCGCCAACGCATTCGGCCCCCTGAAATTGGCGGTGAAATTCTCTGTCCCCCCCGGGATGGGACTTACCTTTGGCAAATGTCCCTCCCGGCAGCGGGTCCCGGCGGTGGTTCGTCGGCCTTTCAGCGGGGGCGGGGGCGGCAGCCGGTCTTCCGACCGGCTGCCGCCGCCACCATTACAAAGTGTAAAAAACCAAACAAACCCCATGATAGGCTACATAACGATTAACGTAGGCTATCACGGCTAGATTTCCAAAGTCAGCTGTGATAGGCTACGTAAATCGTTACGTAGCCTATCACGGGTGACTTTGGAAAAAAAACGCCCATAGGGCGCCGCCATTTGTGTTCCTTATTTGGTCCTGGTAGTCTACGTAAAGATTTATGTAGACTACGGCGTAGTCTACGTAAATCTTTACATAGACTACCGGGACCAAATAAGGAACGCAAATGGCGGCGCCCATAGGGCGCCGCCATTTGCATACACACTTTTTTTTTTTCAAAGTCACCCATGACAGGCTACGTAACGATTAACGTAGCCTATCACGGCTGACTTTGGAAATCTAGCCATGATAGGCTACGTTAATCGTTACGTAGCCTATCACGGGGGTGGGGTTTTTTTGTTTTTTGTTTACACTTTGTTTCGCGGCCGGGGAGACAGGGCGCTTCTCCCCGCCCTGAATTTCGGCCGGGTGAGGTGGGAAGCCTCCCCCCCCTGGCCTGAATTTCGGCCGGGCGAGGCGGGACAGCTCCCCCCCCTTGCCTGAACTTCGGGGGGAGAAGCGAAGCGCCTCCCCCCCACTGCGAAGCACCCCTGCGAAAAGGTAAGTGACTTTTGTACATCCCTAGTAGCAGGACGTTGGTGCAGGCCTTCCTCTCACATCACACTAAGCAAAGGGGTTCATATCAGAGGTACAGAGATGCCCATGTGGGGCATTAATAGTCAACACCAGTATTTTGAATTGAGTATGAAAATTAACCAGCAGCCAGTGCAACTGTGACTGAACCAACCAGGTGTACACATTCGTGCCTCCTGACCTACCATAATGGTATGAAGGATAGAGTGTTCCCTAATCAAAGTGTCTATGCATGTGTGAGTGAGAGGGAAAGAAAGAATATTAAACTGTGTCACCTTGCTTTTTTCAGTTTTGAAAATTAATCTTCAGGTCAGTCTGAAACCAAACGTTTCAGGGGGGAGGAGAGCCTGTAATGTGAGTCACAAAATGACTCAGACTGCTTTGTCCTTTTTGTCTCTATTTGTAATGTAGCCACGCAAGTCCCTCCCACATAGTGGGTCTGTTTTCTCCCAGGCCAAACTTTGCAGCTACAAACCTTCCTGCCTAATAGCTTCTCCTCCACATTCCCCTGCAATGGTAAACACAGTACCTGCTTTGTAGGGTTAGAGAATGAGATCTACTGAGCACTCCTTACCCTGTGTGGTATATCTGAGCATCAGATTTCCACCTTCACCAAGATTAAAGATATTGAGATAATTTCTGTAACTTTGAGAGCCTATGTTTTAAGTCATTCATCTTTGTTAATAAGTTATTTATTTGAGGGTGTTTCCAGGAGAGAAGCGGGGGCGGGGGAGAGAGAGATTATCAATTTACATTGATTTTTTTCTTGGGTGGGTGTTAAAGCCGAGGATAAAAGGTGCTTATGCAAGGTGGTTGTACAAGTGGCACAACTCTGGCTGACCACCTTACCTGCAATGATTGATCACATCTAAAAACTTGGTTAATTATTGACCAAACTCAAATTTGCCTTTTTTTTTTAATAAGGTGTTAGAGCATGGTTGGCTACTCAACTACAGGGTTTCTTGGAGGAAACTGATAGTTTTCCAAGGCAGCTATCAACAATTAAAAAAAAAACTATTACAATAAAAGAAGAAATAAAAACAGGATCCAGAACCAATAGCCAAGGTTAATGAAAGCACCCACTGAAGTCCAATGCTATCAAAAGCTTGGGCAAACAGAAATGTTTTAGTTGGCTCCTAAAAATTAACAATGTGGCTGATAAATATAGCAGAGTTGGATATTCTGAAGACTGGGAAATTGATATAGTGGAAAATGTTCTTTCCCCAATAGCCCCCCAACTCTGAAGGTGGGGACACTCAGAGCAAGATCTAAGCAGAAGATATTAATATACTGGCAGGTTCATATATAAAGTTTAGTTGCTTATTTTAAGCTAGAATTACCTACTTAAAATGTCCATCTTAAAAATAAACTGGAAAATCCAATTGTGCATCTTTTTTTATTTATACGTGTACTTACATTGGTGCTTAGAATACTCATTGGCCTGGTTTAACAGCTGGGAATAAACAGTGGGACTGTGCTCTCCTGCCTTGCCCTTCGCTTCACCTCATCTCCTTCTTTCATACATCTTGCCTTGGCTTAATGTAACAACAATTAGCCATTCCTTCTGAAACAGGGAACTGTGGTGTAAGGTCACTTTAATACCCAGGATCTTAAACCACAGTTTGAAGGTGGTTTCTTTCTTTCTTTCTTTCTTTCTTTCTTTCTTTCTTTCTTTCTTTCTACATTTATATACCGCCTTATCTGCTAAAAAACCATCAAGGCAGCGTACAACAATTTAAAATAATAGAACTTTGCACCAATAAAAAAAAAAATTAAAAACTACTTTTAAAAGGCTTAATTGGATCTTTACACCCCTTCTAAAGGCCAAGAGAGTGGGGGGCAATCGCTTCTTGAGAAAGCGCATTCCATAGTTTGGGGGCAACTCAGGAGAAAGCCCTTTCATGCATGCCCAACAAACGGGCCTCTGTGGGTAATGATACCCTCAAAAGTACTTAGTACTTGGTACTCAGGCAGGTTAATAGCAAGACAGGTGGCCCCTTAAATAGCCAGGTCCTAAGCTTGTTTAGGGCTTTAAAGGTTATGACCAACACCTTGAATTGAGCCCAGAAAGCAATTGGCAACCAGTGTAGGTCTTTCACGACAGGTGTAATATGGTCCTGATACCATGCACTGGTTAGCAACCTACAGTAGCTGCCATTTGAAGCTTCCAGATGCTCTGCAGGGGTAGCCCCACAGAGAGCACATTGCAATAGTCTACGCTTGATGTAAGCAAGGCATGGATTGCCAAGTGAGACCAATTCAGGAAAGGTCACAGTTGGCATACCAAGCATAATTGTGGAAATGCACGCCTTGCCACCACCACCATTTGAAGTTCCAGGGACAGTATGAGATCAAGTCTCAGTCCCATAACCCAGCTGAAAGCCCAACTGAAATTGGTCCAGATAATCAGTTTCATCCAGGTGCATCTGGAGTTGCAAGGCCACCACCTTCTTGATTCCCTTAGCCAAGAATGGTACATTTCAGACTGGCCTATATTTAGACAGATCTCCTGGGTCAAGGGAAGGTTTCTTTAATAAATCTTGCTGTTTGTTTTAAGCAAGAGAGAATCACCCTCTCCCACAACGAAGCATTAATCACTTCCCTTAGCTATTGTAACACTAGTTCCTTTTCTGATTTAATCGTCCAAGAAGTTCAAGGGTCGAGTATCCAGGTGGTGGCCCTCAGTGCTCCCAATACCCTGTCCACATCCTCGAGATCCACAAGCTGAAAATAATCCAAAACAATTGGACAAGTGGTTTCTGACATCACTCTGACCTGCCCCAATATTGGTTTAAGATCCTGGTAAACTGACAGTATTAACCACAGTTCCTCATTTCAGATGTAATGGCTAACTGTAGTTTAATTAAACCACAGTTCCTCATTGCAGATGTAATGACTAACTACAGTTTAATTAATGTAAGCACCAAGGCAGGAAGGAGGTGAAGAGAAGGGCAAGAAGAGAGCAGCACATGGTCCCATCAGTTGTTCCCAGCTGCTGAAGCAAGCCAGGAATTGAGCATCCAAAGTGGCCCATTGTGGTAGAAGAATGGCAATTCACTATTAGCTTTAATCCAAATAGTACTGCTTTATGTAGCAAGTACATTTTAAAGACCACAGCTATCTTACACTGATTTCTGTTTTTAAAAAGTCTATATAAATTTCTAAATACCAGTTGGCCATACCCCAAAAAGACTCCAATGTAAATCCGAGTCAAGAGACAGCAGGTGGATAAAACAGAAAAATGAGGAGAAAACAATGAGACAATACTGTTTAATATAATAGGCTGTGGATTTGACACACCAGCTGCCTAGCTATCATTAGGATTTTTTATAGGCATCACAATAAACTTTTGAGGAGCAATTTGAAGGAGGACAATCTGGTTTGCAAAAAGGACCATCAATGCACATTGTCATTGTCCCAGGTTGGAAACCATAAGCACTGAACACAAAGTGTACAGTTAAATTAGAACATGCTAATTTCAGTTTTAACCTAGGATTTTAACTAATATTGCTATGTCGAAGCATGTTTAGGAGAAGACAAAAGACAAGTTGGAATATAAAAATAGCAGTATCTTTGTTTGACTCTGTTGTCATGACAGCAATGCTTGTAAACTCAGGTGTAGCATGCAGGAAAAAATACAGTGGTACTGAATGTGAAAGGAAAATTCAGGCATTCTTTTAAAAAGGATATTGCGGGGCAAGTTCTGTTTGATCCTTATAGATTCATTTAAGAGAGGTCCATTTTATATAGTGACCCCTGTGACAACTTCCATAGAGATAAAAATGTATTTTAAAGTAAATGCACAAATAAAATAAGTTAGGAAAATGCTTTTATCCCCGTCGTTCTGTCAGCTGATCTTAAGGAAAAATTGCCTCAATCAAACTGAGCTTGCTCTTCTAAGTTTTAAAGAAACAAAAATATGGTTGATGCTAGATTTCAAGAGTTAAATGTCTTTTAGTACTAACATTATATGTCAGAAATTTATTTTCACATAGAAATGTGTTAGATGTTCTGTCCCTTTTCCTTCTTCTGAAATGTGAGCTTTATAAAAATTCTTTGGAAACAAAACATTGAAGCTATATTTTTCTAGATCATTTTAATGTAAGTTTAGTATCACTGTGGAGGTTTCCAAGACCTCTTAGAGGTGTTTCGGAGTTAGCAGTTCCAAAAACAGCTTGCCTCATGGTATTCATGATGGATTTATATAGGAAAAAAATTGTATAGCTGTCACTGTGAATTGGTCCCATCTTATTCTGGATCTCAGAGTATATTGTCCTTGAATTTCTAATTTAAAACACAGAGTTCATTTTATTGAAGCCATTGGGGCTACCAAGCAAGATAATTGCACACTTCAGACATGTAACTGTCATTTTGGAGTCATACTAGAGAATTGAGCTATGATCTACCTTTGCACCCAGGAAACCCACCCTAGCTCCTAGCTTGTGGAAAGCAGATTCAGATGGATCTGTGTCTGTCTCCTTTAATCCTCTGGTTCCCCTCACGCTTTAGCTGTTTTCCGTTAGAGCCTCTGTGGCTCAGTTGGACAGCCAGTTGCATCTGCTCCTGTCATGGCTGCTCCAGCCTTGAACATTTGGTGAGTGGGTTAATAATTAACCACTCAGGTATATTAGCTCATCCAGCTGACCATCTGTAGGGAGTTGAAGTAAAAGTTTCCTAGCCACATTCTCAACCAATAAAAAATATGTTCATGGTAAACCATTTATTGATTTTTTTTCTTTTTTTAAAGATTCCATAATATGTGCTAGTGCTATAAAATTATGGGCAGTGCAACTCCACTGATTGTGTTGTCCCAGAGGGACCCACCCCTGGCACAACAGGAAGCTAGTGCTTCCTAGGACAACCCCAGAAACGAGCCAAGACGCCTGTTTCTAGGACAGGACTGGTCAGCAGAGCTCCTTCTTCGAGCTCCACTGTTCTGTTCCACTCATGAAATGAGCATTTCAGCTTGTTTCTGGTTGTTTTAGAAAGTGCTAGGTTCCTGTTGCACTAGCAGCGGGTCTCGTTAGTTCACCAGCAATATTGGTTACTGCCAGTGGTAGACCAGCGAGAGAGAGTGTGTGTGTGTGTGTGTGTGTGTGCAGGCGCGCATGCACGCGCACACACACATCTCAAACTGTCACCACTCTGTAACCTATAAGCGACAGATTCTCTTTCTACCTTTATATTCTCAGATGAACCCTGAGACATCTAACTTGGCTTCTTTGCCTGGTTTTGACCCTTACATTTACCACCTCCTATTGTAGTGAGCTGACTTCGGGTGTGCTGCACAGTAGTCAGGGACAAGCTGGCATTTCTCATCACTCAGTTCAGTCACGAGTATAAAGATATGTGGTTTCTCCACTTTACTACCTGGAGGCCTTAAACCTAGGTGTGAATAGCTAGCTACAGTCAGTAATGAATTAATAATTACACTAATAAGCATCACTCTTTCTAACATAGCAAAGTTCTGTCATATCTCTATCTGTTCCATGTGGGGTATTCTCAGCAAGTAGAATATTTGTATTTATGAAATGTTAGTTTTTCTTTACAGAGTTACTTAAGAGACACATGCAGGCAGACAAGACTGAAGCCAATTCTTTCTAATTTCACCTAAGAAAGGGGGTTATTGCATACATTATTCCATTAACTTACCATTATTAATTAACCACTTTTTTTTTAAAGGATGTCAGGTTCAAGCTAATGCTTTAAAACAGATATCTATAATGTGGCTTGAAATGGAGGAGATAACAGATAGTGATGTAATTTTGGAATTGGACAAAGGATTGTTACCCTGCAGGCAGGGATTCTTTTTGTCTTAATTATTGTACAGCATCTAATCTGAAACATCTTATTAAAAAAGAAAATAATTATTGTTATTAATTTTAGTGGTATTTTAGCATTTTGTATTGTTTTTCATTTTACTTAATTTTATATCTTTTTTTTTTTTTTTGTAAGCTGCTTTGGTTGGTTTTACATAACAGCAATAATGGTAATGGTGATGATCAACCAAAGAGGTCAGGAGAGAACTTTTCTTAGTAACTAGTTTTCTAAAAGTAGCATCCAATAATAGCGTTCTGGGTTGTTGTTGTTGTTGTTTAACCCTTCTGTCTCAACAAGATACGCAAAGTGAAATAGATTCATTGAAATGTTACTATTTACCAGGATCTGAGAAGAGAATACTTTGATAATTCCAAGTTATTCTGGCTTCATTCCTCTTAAGATCCTTCCAAGTTTCATTGATTGGAGTTCCAATTTCGTTTGTTCAGTTTCATTTATTGGGGCTCTAATTTCCTTTGGAACTCGCCCCATCACAATACACTAAATTCAGCTCTTTCCAGAGTTATTGTGTTCAGTGCCAGAAAGGGGGAGGCCTGCATCTTTTCTGACTAATTGTTTCAGCCTCTCATTGCATTTGTGATCTGGAATAAGTTGCTTGTTGACTTAGCAAAACATCTGATCTGACTGCATTGGTCTTGAGTCATAGAACTTTCTTTTTGGCAATGGCAGACCAACTTTTGGTGCCATAACCATTCCAAGAACAATGTAGATACCAGTATCTGTTCTTTATCTGAGCAGAACACATTTATTGGAATCAAAATTAAAAACTTTTCAAGTACTTACTTAGACAACAGACACTGTGATGAATCTTGTTATGACACATGTAGTTGGCTTTGACACTAAACTATTGCAGACATACACAAAAAGGCCAGCAAAATTGGCTGCCAATTGGTAGAATAGCCAGTAGCAGTCTTTGGAGTGTGAATATGTGAAATCTGATTTCATCATGCACAAATGCACAAGACAAAGGTCAGGAAATTTAGTTCATTCTATGTCTTTGTGTTGATTGTCTCAAGTTACATGCTTCATTCAATCAAGTACATATACATCCAATCTTAATGTGACATCATAGCCATGTTACTTAAGCACAGTAGTTGACTGCCAAATATTCTCTTTGGATGGAGGACTCCCAATGTAATGCTGTCATTTCTATATGGGCCAGGATCCAAAATCCTATAGGAACATGGTGTCTTTTCAGCTGTCTCCTTGTGACAACAGCCTCCCTTGTCCCTTGAAAAGCCCATCAAAAGCTTTTGATCTTTGTTGGAGCTTCCCATGAGACACAAAGAACTGTTGACAGAAGGAGAAATCAGGCAGTCACCCCCGTGTGCACACACAAGTCTTTTGTGCTATCGCAGGCCTCTCTAGATCCCAACAATTACTTTAGTTCACCTTGTTGATAGGTTTTTATTAGGCTCAGTTTATCCTGCTACAAAATACTTCATTTCTTCATGCTAATTACAAGGTGATGTTTCTTGCAAATGCTCATCTTCTCTTTCAGTTAATTTTCATAGACTACCATTGCATAATGTCTGCTACAGATCTGTTTAAATTAGAACATACATCTTTATGAAATAGCTTAATGTTTTTGCTTTTCAGAATATATTTAAGCATGTGGTTAGAATGAATTCAAATATTAAAAATGATTGACCCAATTTTGACTTCATTTCTAGCATAGGGCAAAGAATTGGATCATCTGTGTCAAGGCTTGTGAACATGAGAGAGAGTCAGGTAGCCAAGTCAAGTCATTGGACTAAATAAAATAAACTAAATATTTCAAAACCACATTGTTCAGTTAATGTTTTACATTTTATCTGCCCTTCAGCTTCAGTAGGCTTCGGAACATCAGTAGCTTTTGTACTAAAATTTGTGCAAAATTAATATTTGAATGCATTTTCAATTCAAAATATATTATGTACTGTTATTGTGGAGGAAAAAGAGAGAGAGAGAAGTATATTTGCAATATAAGGAATAAAGCTGGGTAAACAGAGACAAGTTGTTGTTGTTGTTGAGTCGTTAAGTCGTGTCCGACTCTTCGTGACCCCGTGGACCATAGCACGCCAGGCCTTCCTGTCCTCCGCTTTCTCCCGAAGTGTGCTCAAGTTCATATTCATTGCATCGGTGATGCTATCTAGCCATCTCATCCTCTGCCGTCCCCTTCTCCTTTTGCCTTCGATCTTTCCCAGCATCAGGGTCTTTTCCAGTGAGTTTTCTCTTTGCATTAGGTGGCCAAAATATTTGAGCTTCAGCTTCAGTACAAGGCAGAACATTAAATCCTTGAAATGAATACAATGTGATGGGAGGGATATGTAATCAAAGAAAGCAGATTTTTTTTAATCATTAAGAAGAGATTAAGCAGTATACTGAAAAATAACTTGTAGTATTTTAAGGATATGGTTCTGACATATTTTGATTACTTACACTATGGTCATTATAAAAAAAAAAAAAACAGCCAGAGGGCCTGAATGATGATTGACATGGAGCGACTGGATCAGAAGTTGCACTCAGATGGGACAGAGAAAGAGGCAGGATGGGGAGCGGTGTGCATGATGCCAGTCATGAACATGGTCCAAAACTTCTCCACTCTATAGCATTAAAAATCCTGCCTCAACAGTCAGACATCTCTTTAAAACTCGTCAGTATACTTCATGCTAAACAATTTTGTGTAGCCATGATTCTATAACTCAATATTTGTGATTGGTGCTTTATTTTTGTGACAATGTCACAAAAGCTGAATGGAATATACACTGAAGGAGCAGGTATTCTCTGCTGGTTTGGCCCTCAATTAGACATCCAAACCCTCAATTCCACATACTCTTTATATTGCAAGTATTTAACATAGCTGTTTATACCAATCAAAAACTGGGTTCTGTTTGCCATTTATGGGAGTGATTTTTTGATTTTTTAAAAAATGTTTCTAATCTGCCTTTAAGGGTAGAACCTCCTCTGATCGACAGCCCAATTCCATTGGGCTACTTCAGATTTTCCCTTGTATGAAGAGACGTAGTATGACATCCTAACTATGGCAACCAGGACAGAGTCATTTGGTTCTTCCCCACCTGCTTGCAGTTAAAATATCCTGCAGTCCTACTGAAAGATCCCTTGAACTCTCAACTATAATTCCTAAAATGGCCTCATGGCAATATTCGATAGCTGTTGCTTTCCAAATCTAGAGATATATAATAGATAAAAGTTAGATGTGAATGCCTCTGCTCCAATATATGCCCATGGCCTGCTTAAAATAAAAATACCTTCTTGTCAACAGTTTTACTGTGTAAGGCAGGTTGTTGAACCTCTTTCATCCTGAGGAACAAATTCCATTTTGGAAAAGCTGTGAGTGTGTGTACAGGGGGCAGATTCCAGTTGTGGGTGGGACCAAAGGGGAGAAGCAAAAATGCCAGTATATTTTAGCTTAAAGTGCTCACTGCCAGTAACTAAGATCTAGAGGAGGCATTTCAACCTTTTTTTTAATTAATTTTTTAATTGTGAATTTTAACCAAACAAAACAACAAAACAATCAAAATTTTAAAAACCCAAACAATAAAAAATATAACAACATATTCTAAAATCCTAAGTTTCAAATATTACAATATTCTAAGAAGAAAAAAACGGGGGGAAAATAAGTTAGACATAAACTTCAGTAAAAGCAGACCAGATCTCCAAATATAAGTCCATTTTCAAGTTATACCTATATTCCACTCTTTCACATGTTGCTAGCGTTGTTAAGTCTTCAGTCCATTGCATTCTAGGCGGTGAGCTTTTATCCTTCCAGTATCATAATATCAGTGTTTTAACAACCACAAGGGCGCGAAAGATCCATTTTTTGCTGACGACGTGTCACATTCCAAAAAACAGGTAAGTAATTTAAGAGAACGTTTACGTCAGTAAATATAAAAGAGCTTTCCAATACAAAATTAACCCATATAATAACTTCCTCCCAAAAGGAGGCAACTATTGGACATTTCCAAAACATATGAATAAGAGAAGCATTGACTGCATCACACCTCCAACAATTGGCCGAATTCGACAAGCCTTTATTAAAGAGATGTTGTGGTGTCCAATAGACTTGATGCAAAAGTTTTTGCTGAAGAAGACGTAACCAAAGTTCCATAGAGATATCCAGTACAGATGCCAAAATGGCAGTCCATTGATTAAACAAAATGGGACATTCCAATTCCCTATTCCATACCTGCTGTAAACAACATGTATTATATTTGTTCATTGATAATAAGTATTTATAAACATGAATTGTAGATCGATATATCTGGTCAGCTTCAATAAGTATTTCCAGTAACAAAGGAGACTCTGAAGCAGTAAAAGCAGCAGGACCGAATCTAGATACTAGTAAATGTTTCAAATGCAAATACTGCCATTCCGCTGTAGCAGGCAAACCAAATTTATCTCACAAAGTTTTAAATAGCAAAAACTCATAATCAACACCCACTAATTGATCCAGGGTAAAGATCCTTTTATCTGTCCCGGTCCACCATAAAAACATATTCTTTCTAATTCTTAAATCTGGATTTCCCCATACAGTCAATTTGGCATGGGAAAATGGATCAAAGTGTAATTGGCATGACATACGCCACACATCTCTGACTGCCATAATTGTGAGAGGAGCTCTGTCTGCCTTAATGTACCGAGAACTTAATGCCATCCATTTAAAGAGAGGCTCCAGTAGGAGTGTACGAAAGTCACTTACCTGGTCTCGCAGCTTGCTTCGCGGTGGGGGGGAGGC
The DNA here is from genome assembly GCF_057233095.1 of Heloderma suspectum. Lineage (NCBI taxonomy): Eukaryota > Metazoa > Chordata > Lepidosauria > Squamata > Helodermatidae > Heloderma > Heloderma suspectum. The sequence continues at coordinate 96,465,246 of NC_139461.1, forward strand.
GCTTCGCTGCTCCCCCCGAAGTTCAGGCGGGGGGGGAGGCTTCCCGCCTCACCCGGCCGAAATTCATCCGGGCGGGAGTCTTCCCGCCTCGCCCGGCCGAAATTCAGGCCGGGGAGGAGGCGCCTCGCCTCGCCCGGCCACGAAATAAAAAGTAAAACAAAAACAAAAACGCCCCCGTGATAGGCTACGTGACGATTTACGTAGCCTATCATGGCTAGATCTGCAAAGTCAGCCATGACAGGCTACGTTAATCGTCATGTAGCCTATCACGGGTGACTTAAAAAAAAAAAAAGAAGCGCGTACGGATAATGGCGGCCCCCATAGGGAGCCGCCATTCCCGTTCCTTATTTGGTCGCTGTAGTCTACGTAAATGTTTACGTAGACTACGGCGACTAAATAAGGAACGCAAATGGCGGCTCCCTATGGGGGCCGCCATTAGCGTACGCGCTTTTTTTTTTTTTTTTAAAGTCACCCGTGATAGGCTATGTGACGATTGACGTAGCCTATCACGGCTGACTTTGCAAATCTAGCCGTGATAGGCTACGTGAATCGTCACGTAGCCTATCAGGGGGCTTTTTTTTTTTCCTTTGATTGCAATGGCGGCGGCGGCAGCCGGTCAAAAGACCGGCTGCCGCTCCCACCCCGCTCGAACACCCGCCGAACCGCCGGCCGGACCCGCCACCGGGAGGGACATTCGGTGAAGGTAAGTCCCGTCCCGGGGGGGGGTGCGGGGTGCGGGGGGGTTCGGAGGATTTCTCCCCGAAACTTGTTTGGGGGGAAATTCTCCGCCAACCCTATTCAAATCTAAATAAGTTCATTAATGATATTTAGCCAGATATAAATAGATGGGCATCTTTAAAGTTGAGTTTATGGGGTAAGAGTAATACACTTAAGATTAATACTATACCTCAATTATTTATGTTATACATGGGACCCCTGTACTTATACCTGGCAAATATTTTCAAAAACTTAATGCTTTGTTTCATAAATTCTTTTGGGGTTCCTTTCCACCAAGAATGTCTTTGAAAAGGATGCAACTTCCAATTAATGAAGGCAGGTTCGGTTTTCAGGATCTAGCTACATACCCTCGGGCGTATTTCCTGACATGTACCAAATTTTGGTCTTTTCCACTCAGATTTGATTTTCCACCTTGGTCAGTGTTGGAATCTTCTTGTCTGGAGCCTAGGGGTGTCAGAGAATTTCTCGCCGAAACTTCGGGGGGCCGAGTGCCAACGTATTCGGCCCCCTGAAGTAGTTTTGGGGAGAAATTCTCCGCACCCCCCCCCGGGATGGGACTTACCTTTCCCCAATGTCGCTCCCGGTGGCGGGTCGCAGCGGCGGTTCAGCAGGGCTTCAACAGGGACGGGGGCGGCAGCCGGTCTTTCGACCGGCTGCCGCCGCCGCCATTCCAAGAAAATTTTTTTATAAAAACAACGCCCCCGTGATAGGCTACGTGACTTAGTCTACGTAAACATTTACGTAGACTACAGCAACTAAATAAGGAACGCGAATGGCGGCTCCCTATGGGGGCCGCCATTAGCGTACGTGCTTTTTTTTTTTTTTAAAGTCACCCGTGATAGGCTACGTGACGATTGACATAGCCTATCACAGCTGACTTTGCAGATCTAGCCGTGATAGGCTACGTGAATCATCACGTAGCCTATCAGGGGGCGTTTTTTTTTTTTTTAAACTTTCGCGTTCGCAGCCGGGCGAGGCAGGAAGCCTCCTCCCCGGCCTGAATTTCGGCCGGGGCGAAGCGGGAAGCCTCCCCCCCGGCCTGAATTTCGGCCGGGGCGAGGCGGGAAGCCTCCCCCCCCGGCCTGAACTTCGTGGGGGGAGCAGCGAAGCGCCTCCCCCCCACCGCGAACGTCCTTCGACGACAGGTAAGGGACTTTCGTCCACCCCTAGATTTGAACTAATCATTTGAGATATATCTCTAGAGATAATTATTCCCAAGTAAGTAATAGACTCTGGGCACCATCAAAATTGCCAATTGGCTAATACACTAGTGTATATCCTATCTCCTACTGGATCCTATCTCCAGTAGGCATTATTTCTGACTTTGACCAGTTAATTGAATAGCCAGACAATTTACCAAGAGTATTAATCAATTTCATCGAAGGTGGAACTGATGATTGGAGTTTCGAGATAAACAACAAGAGATCATCAGCATAAAGGCCAACTTTAAATTCTAAACCAAAATAGCCATGAATACTACTATTTTGTCTAATAACACATGCCAGGGGTTCCAAACATAAGTTGAATATCAATAGGGAAAGTGGACAACCTTGTCTGGTGCCATGCCCAAGTAAAAAAAAGAGGCATTTCAACCTTCTGGAATGGAAGAAAAAACTGTACAAAAGCTGGGAAACCACCAAACAATCAGGGGAAAGGGGTGGAGCCAGGGGAAAGGGGCAGGGCCATCTGGGGAATCCCAGGGTGCCATATTGGGAGCCCAGGTGGGCTGGATTTGGCTCCTGGGCCTGAGGTTCTGTACTCCTGGTGTAGGGCCTTGAGGACAGTGCAGATGATGGGATGCTTTTACTGTTGCTGCTTCAGGGCTGCTACTGCACAGTGTTGGGACCATGTTGCCCAATTATTTGATCAGAACCCCCTGCACAGCAACTTATATAAGGCAGTGCTGTAGGCATACTACTAATTCTGCACTGCATTGTGAAGCCAGGGGCTATTAATTTATATCCTTGAACATTTTGAAGAGATCTTTAGTTTTGGTTTGGAAGGTTTATTGCTTTTAACACACATTGGGTTGGATCTAGACTTAGTCATACCTAGAGTAAATCCATTAAATTCAATTGTACAAATTAATACTGAATAACTGAGGTCCCACTGAGTTCATGCTCTAAGTATGACTGTCTGGATCCCACCCACTTTGTTGTTGCAATGATCTTGGAGAGTGGAGTAGGAAGATGAGTTTAAAATAGAAGGAGCTGAACAAGAAAATAGTTTATTCCCAGCTACTAACACAATGACTTCATTAAGAGCATTGGCTGTTCATCTGCATGAAAGATTTGATCTTGCCCATTTCTATTTCCAATACTAGTCAAGAGAAGAAGTAGTACGACACTTCCAAAATCATGCATAAAATAAAAACAAACAAATGAAATAACTGTCAGTCATAGAGGGTTAGACTAGATTTAGAAGTGAAAAATCTTTACAGTTAAATAAAATGACAATAAAGAGAAGAAAATGGTGAATACTGGTATTCTTTAAAATCCAGCTCAAAAGGATCCCTGTGAAAATAAGACATCTGAGCAATCATTATGATAAACACATCAGAGCAAAAGGATTATTTTATGTCATGCTGTTTGGAACCGAAGATTGGTGCAATCCATATTTGTGAGGTGCCATGATATTTATATCCTTCTACCTGCTGTGTGATGGAGAGAGGACATAAAAGTGGCCTGGCTAAAGACAATGATAAAAAATTCCTTCATTTAATAGGCAACACACTGATTACTGGCCACTAGAGTATAGGTTGAATTGCATCACTGATGAATAGCCAAGGGACTCAGTTAACAAAATCAGTGCCTTTAAAGTCTTTAATGATGACTGTAAATGAATGAAAGCATTTGTCAAGATTACAATGGTTGTTAGAAAATGCTAATTACATATTAGTTTAATTATTACCACATGATCATTTACAATAATTATTAAATTTTGCTTCTTCTGCTTAATTTTTTTTTAAATGATAAGTCAAAATAGTGCCTCTAGAAAAATGAATTCTAATGTTGTTGTTGTTGTTGTTTTCAATTTGCATGGTCTGAGTTTCCTTGATGACAGAGGGCTCCTAAATTTAGCTGGAACTTTGTTGAGAAATCATTACAAACACACATGCATTGCCTCGCAGACACATAAACTACACAAGCGCCTGTTTTAATTACTATTGATGCTCTTCATATCTACCGCCCCCCCCGCAGTAAAAAACCATTTTAATTTAAATGAATCCTTACTGTACTCATTGTCCACAATAACCATGTTTTAAAAAAATATTCTCCTTCAGATGTACGTGTTCTGATTATTAATACTGATGTACTATCATGTATCTTCACAGGTCTAAATATTGCTAGTCTCAGACATGCATTAAATATACAGCATATATCTATCGGCAGATGTGCTATTTGGGTGCAGCACAAGTAAAGGGAATGCAAAAACCATTACAAATACATTTACTTTTAAAATAATGTTTATATATTTTCTGAAGCACCATTTGACACCCCCACACTGTTCAGTAAGACATACACCATCCATTTAGATATAAAATGTATGGAGTGTTTGATCCTTTATTGTAGCTGGATTCCTCTGAAAAATATATAATCTAAATACTTCCTTGGAAGTAATTTATACTGAACTAAATGAGATGTCCAAGAAAACATGCCTAGGATCAGGGCATAATCGTAATACAATTATTGAATTTATTAGCATAATCCTATACAAAAATGTAAAGGTTGTATCCAGTAGTTGCACAAGTGCAAGGCGGTTTGCACAATGTGTTTTTTCCTCCCTCTTCTCCCCACTGCAGGCCCCTGTGCCCCAAAAACCTTCTCCTGCAGGTTGGAAGGCCCTCAGGAAAAGCCTGGGATATAGCTCAGGTGATGCAATGAGGGGGAGTAATCTGAGAGAATTGGATAGAGGCAGATCACACAAGTGGAGTTCTGCCTGATTATCTCCAGTTCCTTCTCCTGCTGTAGTCCCCTCCATCTGCAGGCCTTTCATGAAAGTCCCTTGACATCCAGAAGAGGCTTTTCAGGGGGGTTGGGGAAGCTGCAGTGAGGATGAGGGGGTGAAAAAGCCTAGTAGTACAAGCAACCTTCCGCTTGTGCAACTGTTGGAAACAACCCTAAATATTTGTTGTTTTGCTTTTGAAATAACCAAGAAATATGATTGTTTTTTGCCTGAGATAATTGCTCAAAGAAACTACTTACAGTTGGTTCTGACAAGAAGGTGGCCAACCGGTGTTAAAAAAAAAAAAAAAAAATCCTCCTTGTGCATGTAGCCTAACACCTGAACCATGTAACATTGGGTCTCTTTGAAGGAACTGTGAGTTCATGAGAAGATACATCAGATCCTAGCTTGGGCGCATTCCATCAAGCCCCCTTGTTTCATTTCTTCTCTGTGTAGGTTCCTTAATTGTGCTTTTTCATGTATCTTTTGGAACAGTCCTGTGGTGATACTTCAGATCCCATCTTTGCTTTGACAAGATGTGGGGGCAAAACATATGGCCTCTAAGCAACTGCATGGTGTTTTTATTTATTATTAAAATGTATATACCAGCTAAAAATCAGAAAGGTGCTGCTCCAGTTGTTGCAGCGGCTTTCCTCATCCTAGCCAGCAGGAGGCTAAAGCTAGCAGAGATTGTGTTATAGCTACATGGCATTGAATATATGTCCATTAAGGTGTAACTCAACAGAACACTTCAGTGAAGAAAATTAGTGAAATAATGGTGTGAATGTCCCTTTTTATTCTGTCCAGTGATATATTATGAAAGCACAAAAGATGGTTGCTTGGCTGTAAAAAGCTCTTTATTTACAATCCAAATGAAGTTTATCGTTTAGAAAAGTTAGCTAAACTGGGGGGTGGGGTGGGATTTTTACATTAATCGTGAAGGGTGGAATCATATGCATGTTTAGACAGAAATAAGTCCTACAACTCCCTACAATGATGGCTGAGGGATGCTGGGAGCTGTAGGGCTTTTTCTGTGTAAGCATGGATAGGATTGCACCCTAAGCCCTTCTTCAATGGCTTAATGACATTTGGGGTAAAAGATGTCTCAACTTTCCTACATGCCAGAGGTTATATAGTCTCAAAATGTGGCACCAGATTTGGCATTACTAATCTTTTAAATCTGGAATATAAATGAAGGAACATGTGAAATAGTGCTACCATGGTTCCATTTAGTACAGTAAAGAATATAACTCTTTTAGGATATTATGGGTATTTTAAAGTGTCTAATACTAAGAATTCTTTGAAATCTGGGGTATATTGACACTGCAGACAGTATATCCATGCAAATAATATTTATTTATAGTATATATCCCACTAAGTCTGTTTTGTAATGCAAGGAAACAGCAAGCTCTGGACAAGAGAGTAAAAATAAAGATAGCCATGCTGGTCCATGATGGAAAACCCCCCAAAACCCACAGTTGGGCAATACCTTTTTTAGGTCCAACCAAAAAGCCACAAAAATGTGCATGCTTTCGAGTTCTCCAGAAATCTTCATCAGGTTAGGTGGTACCAAAAGCAGGGGATGGAGAAAGAAACAGAACAGTCCAAAAATACAGTCAGGGCCAGAAATATTGGAACAAGGATAACTGTTTTGGCAGTTGGCCTCTGTACACCACCACATTGAAGTTGAAAGGAAACACACCTAGATGGGAGCGAAGTCAGGACTTTCAGCTGTAATTCAAGGGGTGTGACAAAAGTGGGGCACTAACCATTCAGGAAGGACAGCCAGTGGCATACATACACTCCCATCGTTGGGGGCTCATAAGTAATGGAACAAACCAACATCATTTCAAACTTAAGGATTGCCTTTAATACCTGGATGAAAATCCTTTGCAGTCAATGACTGCCTGAAGTGTGGAACCCATGGACATGATCAAATGCTGAGTTTCCTCCCTTGAGATGCTTTGCCAGGCCTTTACTGCAGCTGTCTTCAGCTGCTGCTTGTTTGTGGGTCTTTCTGCCTTCAGTGTTGTCTTCAGTAAGTGAAAAGCATGCTCTATTGGGTTGAGATCAGGTGACTGACTTGGCCATTGAAGAACATTCCACTTCTTTGCCTGGAGAAACTCTTGGGTAGCTTTTGCTGTATGTTTTGGGTCATTATCCATCTGCAATATGAAGCGGCGTCCTATCAGTTTGGCAGCATTCGGCTGAATCTGAGCAGAAAGTACAGCCCTATACACGTCATCAATAAACACCAGTGACCCGGTTCCATTGGCAGCCATACATGCCCATGCCATAACACTGCCTCCACCATGTTTGACAGATGATGTGGTATGCTTTGGAACATGAGCTGTTCCTTTCCTTTATTTATTTATTTATTTATTTCATTTCCTTCTCCATACTTTTCTCTTCCCATCATTCTGGTACAAGTTAATCTTGGTTTCATCAGTCCAAAGAATCTTATTCCAGAACTGGGCAGGCTTTTTTAGGTGTTTGCTGGCAAAGGCTAATCTGGCCTGTCTGTTCTTGAGCATTACCAGTGGTTTGCACCTTGTTGTGAAGCCTCTGTATTTACATTCATAAAGCCATCTCTTGATTGTAGATGTTGACAATGACATGCCTACCTCCTCAAGAGCATTCTTGACCTGGCTAGATGTTGGGAAAGGGTTCCTCTTCACCATGAGCAGAATTCTGTGCTCATCCACTTTAGTTGTCTTCCATGGTCTTCCAAGCCTTTTGCTGTTGCTGAGCTTGCCAGTTAAGTCCTTCTTTTTCAGGATGTTCAGGATGTTGGCCACTCCCAATGTTTTTGCTATCTCTCTGATGTGTTTATGTTGTTTCCTCAGCCTAATGATGGCCTCCTTCCCTCACATGGACACCTCTTTGGACCTCATGTTGGGAGTTCCAGTGAACAGCTACAAAATGCAAATGTAACACTCAGAACAACCTCCAAGCCTTTAATCTGCTTGATTGGTCATGGGGTACCCAGGAAAGAGGCCACACCTGGCCGTGCAGCTGCTTGTCAGCCATTTGTTCCATTACTTATGAGCCACCAACAATGGGGTGTATGTATGCCGCTGGCTATCCTTCCTGAATGGTTAGTGCCCCACTTTTGCCAAACCCCTCGAATTACATCTGAAAGTCCTGACTTCGCTCCCATCTGGGTGTGTTCCTTTCACCTTCGATGTGGTGGTGTACAGATGCCAACTGCCCAAACAGTTATCCTTGTTCCAATATTTCTGGCCCTGACTGTATGGCCAGATATTGTGGCCTTGAGGTCTGCAGTTTAGACCCAGGCTCAAAGTGGAGATCTATAGACTGAATGAATCATTGGTAGGTGTAGCAGGTATCAGATTATACCTAGCAATGCATTCTGGGACAGAAAAGCAATGGCTGATCTCAATTTCTGGAAACATAAAGGCTGTCTGCAGCTCAGATCTATCTCTTGCCTTGGGCAAAACTCACAGTTGGCATAGAACACAAGTACAAAGAAACATGACAGTCTTCATGTAAGCAAAGCCAGAGATTGTGATTTGGAAAATACTGCATTTAGCCGTTCATCTAAATATGCACCTTCGGCTTGTTGACGTGTTGGATAAAGAGTATTTGTTCCACATTAGGTGATTTTAGGTCATCAGCATATATACCTCTACATCCCATATTTCAGATCATTTTGTATTCTGGTTCATCCCAGATCTCAGTCTTTCAGGATTGTTGGCAATAACAAGAAAGGCTAGTAAATATTGCAAAATTCACTCACTCTTGCACTATGCAGAATTGTTCCTGACATGGAGATTGTATTCTATTGATCTTACTAGTGTTATGTTTACAAACCATGAGGGAAATTTGCTAAGTTATTAATGAAATTGAGAAAAGCATGTACAATTTTTGTTGTTGTTCAGTCGTTAAGTTGTGTCCGACTCTTCGTGACCCCATGGACCATAGCATGCCAGGCCTTCCTGTCCTCTGCTCTCTCCCGGAGTGTGCTCAAGTTCATATTCATTGCATCAGTGATGCTATCTAGCCATCTCATCCTCCACCGTCCCCTTCTCCTTTGGCCTTCAATCTTTCCCAGCATCAGGGTCTTTTCCAGGGAATTTTCTCTTCACATTAGGTGGCCAAATATTTGAGCTTCAGCTTCAGTATCTGTCCTTCCAATGAGCAGTCAGGGTTGATTTCCTTTAGGATTGACTGATTTGACCTCCTTGCAGTCCAGGGGACTCGTAAGAGTCTTCTCCAGCACCACAGTTCGAAGGCATCAATTCTTCGGCGCTCAGCCTTCCTTATAGTCCAGCTCTCACAGCCATACATTGCTACTGGGAAAACCATAGCTTTGATTAGACGGACCTTTGTTGGCAAGGTGATGTCTCTGCTTCTTACTATGCTGTCTAGGTTTGCCATAGCTTTCCTTCCCAGGAGCAAGTGTCTTTTAATTTCATGGCTACAGTCACCATCTGCGGTGATCTTGGAGCCCAAGAAAATAACATCTGTCACTGCTTCCATTTCTTCCCCTTCTCTATGCCAGGAAGTGATGGGGCCAGATGCCATGATCTTAGCTTTTTTAATGCTGAGTTTCAAACCAGCTTTTGCACTCTCCACTTTCACCCTCAACAAGAGGCTCTTTAGATCCTCTTCGCTTTCTGCCATTAGGGTGGTATCGTCTGCGTATCTGAGGTTGTTGATAATTCTCCCGGCAATCTTAATTCCGACCTGTGATTCATCCAACCCGGCATTTCTCATGATGTACTCTGCATATAAGTTAAATAAGCAGGGCGACAATATGCAGCCTTGTCGTACTCTTTTCCCAATTTTGAACCAATCAGTTGTTCCATGTCCAGTTCTTACTGTTGCTTCTTGGCCCTCGTACAGGTTTCTCAGGAGACAGGTGAGGTGGTCTGGTACTCCCATCTCTTTCAGAATTTGCCACAGTTTGTTGTGATCCACACAATCAAAGGCTTCAGCGTAGTCAATGAAGCAGAAATAGACGTTTTTCTGGAATTCTCTTGCTTTCTCCATGACCCAGCGAATGTTGGCGATTTGATCTCTAGTTCCTCTGCCTCTTCGAAACCCAGCTTGTATTTCCGGTCGTTCTCGGTTCGCATACTGCTGAAGCCTAGCTTGTAGGATTTTGAGCATAACCTTTCTGCCATGTGAAATGAGCGCAACTGTACGGTAGTTTGAACACTCTTTGGCATTGCCCTTCTTTGGAATTGGAATGTAAACTGACCTTTTCCAGTCTTGTGGCCACTGCTGAGTGTTCCAAATTTGTTGGTATATTGAGTGCAGCACTTTAACAGCATCATCTTTTAGGATTTTAAATAACTCAGCTGGAATACTGTCATCTCCGCTAGCTTTGTTGTTAGTAATGCTTCCTAAGGCCCACTTGACTTCACTCTCGAGGATGTCCAGCTCAAGTTCAGTGACCGCACTATCATGGCTATCAGGGACATTCAGATCTTTCCTGTATAGTTCTCCTGTGTATTCTTTCCACCTCTTCTTAATCTCATCTGCTTCTGTTAGGTCCCTGCCTTCTTTGTCCTTTATCATGCCCGTCTTTGCACAAAACGTTCCCTTGAGATCTCCGATTTTCTTGAAGAGATCTCTAGTCTTTCCCATTTTATTGTTTTCCTCAATTTCTTTGCATTGTTCATGTAAGAAGGCCTTCTTGTCTCTCCCTGCTATTCTCTGGAACTCTGCATTCAGTTGGATATATCTTCCTTTTCTCCCTTGCTTTTTGCTTCCCTTCTTTCCTCAGCTACTTGTAAAGCCTCATTGGACAGCCACTTTGCTTTCTTGCATTTCTTTTTCTTTGGGATGGATTGAGTTGCTACCTCCTGAACAATGTTACGGACCTCCGTCCATAGTTCCTCAGGCACTCTGTCTATCAGGTCTAATCCCTGAAATCTATTCCTCACCTCCACTGTATATTCATAAGGGATAGGATTGAGGTCATACCTGAATGGTTTAGTGGTTTTCCCTACGTTCTTCAATTTAAGCCAAAATTTTGCAGGAAGCAGCTCATGATCTGAGCCACAGTCAGCTCCAGGTCTTGTTTTTACTGACTGTATGGAGCTTCTCCGTCTTTGGCTGCAAAGTACATAATCAATCTGATTTCCATATTGACCATCTGGTGATGTCCATGTGTAGAGTCGTCTCTTGTGCTGTTGGAAAAGAGTGTTTGCTATGATCAGCGTGTTCTCTTGGCAAAACTCTATTAGCTTTTGTCCTGCTTCATTTTGTACACCAAGGCCATGCCTGCCTGTTATCCTTTGTAGTTTAATGCAAACCCAAAACCTATGTCTAATTCTGAATCAAAACATAAGTCCCTGATAATGTAATCTTTGTAAGTATTTGGAGAAAAAAAAGGAAATTTGAGACATTAGAAGAAGGCACCTTTAAGAAAACCCAACACATTCAGTGTGGTTAATATCATTTACCGATGGGTGGTGGCTAAACCAAGCACTTCTAAATAGATATGTGTCAGGTGTAAACATGATTGGCTGACTGCCTACCTGCTGAATTTGCTCCTCCGATGAGACATCCTGCTTCTCCCTTCTCGGTTTTTGAGATAATAATCTGGTTACTTTCAGGCTGTTTGCAACCACGGCAGACAAGGATCCTGCCAAAGCCAGTTACAAGACCAGTAGAAAAAAACAAGGGCTTGTGGCTTCTCCTGATAATCAATTTACAGAAATAGGAAGTGGAGGATGTACTACCATTGTAAAACCCTACTCAGATTTCAAAGTAGTCTCCTCCTGGCCCCCATCCTTGCAAACTTCTGTACAAGAAGCAGTGAGAACTAGTCGCTAGTAAAAACATCCTAATTAAAACTGAGGTTCTGGGGAGGAAATTTCAGAGGGGAGAAATCAGCATTTGTGAAAAGTATACATTTTATTATACCAATTTCTTTACTTGAGAACATAATTTGATAAAAATTAAAAATTTTGACAAAGTACCATGAAGTAAATAAAAAATACAGAGGTTTATATACAAATTTGATAGGCAGCTCCCATTTCTAGGGCTTCAGCTTTACCTAATGTAAGCAGATATAGCAAAGAAAGAAAGAAAGCTCCTTCTTGAAAATGCAAACTACTAGAGGATGAGGTTTTCCACAGGACAGGGCTTGAATAATCAGGACTGTCCCGGCCAAATCAGAGCAGTTGGACAGTAAGGAGGTAAAATACATTAGTACACAGAGAAGTAGGACCTGTAACAAAATGTTGCAGTGAAGATCGCTCCTGTTCATGGTTCTAGCTAGCCAGTCATGCCTTTTTCTAGGATATTCTATTCCATCCTCCCTCCCAGTTTTCCATTCCCTATACACATACCAGTTAGTCCATGTTCCATGGCTGCTGAGCATGTTTAGTCTTCAGTGGGCTGTTTTAGGTTTTCCTTAACCCTTAGGGGTTTTCCCCTAAAGCCCCCCCCCATCTGCTGTTACTTCCCTCCTATGTATGGATGGCACCATTTGGCAGGATAAATATCAGCACTTAGGAGAACAAGTTTGCTATTAACATATAGGATGTGACCTAGTGCCTCTCGAGGTTTCCCACCTGCCTTTCCCTTCGCTTTATATTTCTGGGAAGCCAGACATGTTCATAACAGAAATCAGATATGTCTTATGGTGTGTACGCACCTAGTTTGCTTCTGACTTGTTCTGGCCAAGATAGAGCAGTGCAGCTGGCTACTGAGCCAGTACTTAAGGTGGTGTAAAGGAGATTTTTCTGCTGCATGTCTGCAAAAAGCACGTTTTGTATGCTTTCTGTCTTTCCCTTTTTAACTGTGCTTTTATTACCAGAAGCTAGAAATCAATGCTGGTTTCTTCTTTCTGATAATTAAAAGGATGGTTTATCTTTATATGGATCTTTAATTTTAATAAGCTAATAATTCTGATTTTAGCTACTATTATCTTAATAGCTAAGCAGTCTCAAATATTTCTTCTGCTAATTTCTTTGGATAGTTTTAGCCATCTTATCAATCTGAGTGAATGTTTGCTGCATGGTGAACTGTACTGGGAAAGATAGGCTAACGTGTCAAGGGCATTGCAGATGTTTTGGATTGGTCCTGTTTTCCAGTATTAAGGGTATCGCATGTGATCTTCATTAAAAGTTCTTATACTGTTTGCCATCTCCCCACTCTCCTTCCTCTCCAATGTTGTGGAATGCTGATAAAAGAAACTGATTAGCTTGTTAATTAATCAGCCACATTGGATTTGATAAAGCATTGAATCTCATCCTGGTTGATGTTTTCATTGGAAAGTGTAGTGGTTTTCCTACTACATGCCATATTGTTTGGTTAAGCAAAAAAAGGGGAGATTTATTAAAATAGTTGAGGAAAAGAAATATATTTCCAATATCAAAAATGCAGCAATTTTTAGGTTCCTATCTCCACATTCCTCCACAGGCTTTTAATAATTATGGAGAAAACAGTGAAGGGAAATGATTCTATCTTATCTGAGATTCAGAATTAGGTTTCATCAACATCTAGATTACAAATTTTTAAGGTTCAAATTGGAAACTGTGCATTTTATATTAGAGAAGGAGGCAAATAATGAGTCTTGTTTCTAAATGAATTTGAAAAGCAATTTGATTTTAGTTTTTCAAATGGAGAACACATAAAAAAAAACTATCTTACTTTATTTACTAACCACTGAATTGAGTTGTTCGCCTTTTATTACAGATATAAAGCAAAGACTATGAAGACACAATCATTTTCTGCAGCTATCAGACTTCCAGTAACATATCTCTTGTGGTTTAAATAACAGATAGTTTAAGTGTTTTTCCATTACCTTTGTGTAAATGAAAAATGCATAAAATATTTTAACAAGGCAAAAGTAATCCAAGGAGATTGTTATTTTGTGTTACAAATTAGGTTATTTCTGTCATAAAATTAAAAGAAAAAATCAACGCAAGGACATTTCAGCTTAATATCATTTACCAAAAGGAACATGTAGCAGATTTAATGAGCTAGCAGGTCACCTGAATCCAGCTGTTTCCGACCAGCTTTATGGAACAGAGAATGCAGCTAGCAGTAGGAGGTAAGCATTATTACAAGCTCTCAAGGAGTTACAAAATCGATTTCTGCTTGAATGAATTAATTTAGATTATCAATTTATAACCAGCTACACGAATCCCATCAACTCAACAATTCAGTGAATGATCAGGCTCAGCCCTTGCAAGAGCTTAACAATTAGCGAGATCTCCAATTACCTCCTCTCCTTTAGTGATGAAGTTAGTTAGTGTGACAGGGGGGCAAGGAAGAATGTTTGTCTAAGGGTTTGAAGATGTGAAGTGTTATACCTGGAAATGAAAAAGAGCATCAAGCGCTAAATCTTCTGCTTAACCTCGATGACTACAGCAGTGCAGTAGATACAGTATTAGATATGGAAATCTGAGCTTCAAATAATTCTCAGTCATTAAACTTCAAAGGGTGGCTTTGGACAAGTAACTGTCTCTTGTCTGAGCCAGATGTAGTGCAGTCCTAGACATGTCTATCTAAAGTAAGCCCCATTAAGTTCAAGAGTATGTAGGATTGCACCCTTAAGCATTCAGAAAAGACTGTGTGGCTTAGCCCTCCCAGACCATTAGGTTGGGCAGGGCTGCCTGTTTACATGCTGTCTCATAGAAAAAGCTTGCTGTGATATAGAAAAGCTAGCAGGTCAGGAAACGGCTCAGCTAGGATCCTTCTCTCTGAATTGGTAGCTATGTCAGGTACTTTTAAAACACACCAATAGAATTGACTTTCAATCTTATCTACCTCATAGGGCTGCAGGGCAAAAACTGTAGAGCAGTTTTCAGGGTGCCAGTGCCTAAGCTAGAAAAGTCAAATGGCATCTCCTTTGGTAAAAACATGTAACACTTTAAATAACTGACCATTTGTTGCTCTTTAATCTGCCGCCTGCGATGGCTACTTCATTCTGTCCCATGATTGTGGGACACTTCTTATTTTGAAAGATAATGTAGAAGTGACATACGATAGTAAGAGGAGAGTCACGGTGCCAGTTTTAAAGCAACCACTAGACTCCAGCCAAGGACATATGTGCTTGCTCTTTGGTGGGTATGGTTGAGTATTTACATTGAATAGGGAAAGACAACAGCAGCCTAGCCTGTTCTTGTGCCCTTGACAGCAGCTTTATCTGCAGAAGTCAGCGAGAGAAGTTTTTCACACCATGGAGATAGACCAGTTAATGTCTAGACATGTAGCAGCTGTTAAAGGCACAGTTACAGAGGCCAGTTTGAGAAGTTGGCTGCATTTATGTTATCAATACACACACGCATGCATACATCTTTGCCCCCACCTTTTCTCCCCCAGCACAGACTCCAGCCCCTCCCCCCTCGTTATTAGAAAAAGTGATGATTGGAGACCACAGCTCTTCCCTGTTCACTATGGTGCTTTCATCTTTCTTTGTTGCGCTGGGAAATTCTACTGAGCCGATTCATATCCACACCCTTAGAAATACATCACTTGCTTGACATGGCCAATAGAGATGGGGTTGGCTCCTGACAAAACGCAGACTGGAGCCAAATTAATATATACCATATGGGAATAGCAAGAGGCCATATGGCCATGGGAAGCAGTCTAATTTGGCCTGAAGGCCTGAGGTGTCTCACACTTGAAATAAAGCAACTAAGGCTGCAGTTCAGGGTTTTTACTGTAACAATGCCAAGACCTTTCCAAAGTAAGGGGTTTCATGACAGAAAATAAGATATATATGTGAGTGGTCTGAATTTCTGATAGTCCCAGTTAAGCTGAAACTTTGGCAGTGTGAAATTGTAGTATTTAGCCAATGCAGTCTTCATAACTTCAACAGGACCATTTTTCTTAGACTGAACTGAGTGAACTGGATGTCCATCAAGTGACTAATCCTATAACTATCTTGCAAAATATCACTTCTAGTAATTTAAGCAGTATGCTTCTATATACACGTTGCTGGGGAATAGAGGGAGGGTGCTTTTGCACTCATGTCCTACTTGTGGGCTTCCTATAGGCATCTGGTTGGCCACTGTGTAAACAGAATGGTGGACTAGATAGGCATTTGGTGTGAACAGAATGGTGGACTAGATAGGCATTTGGTCTGATTCACTGTGGCTGCTGTGTTCTTGTGCTTTGGGGGTGACATGTCATATAAGACTTCCTCGAAGGAGCATCTCTCGAAACATAGAGGTAAATCATCCATAGCATGTTTTGGAATGTTTTCAGTGGTCCTACAAGGTTGACTCTGATGGCATTTCTGTCAGAGCAAGCAACACATTGGCATGGTTCACATGTAATAAGCCAGAATACAGGTTGTGTATGGGTTGTTGTTGAGTTGTGGGTTGTTACTGAATTATGTGTAAACCCTGCACTATGGTTTAACTACGGGTTGTTAACCATGAACAACCCAGGAAGAGAACCCATGGTTTGTTGTTGGGTTGTGAACTCAGGTTTATTCATGGTTAACAACTCATAGTTAACCCATAGTGCAATAACACATGGTAATGCGATTCAGCAACAACCCATACTCAGCCCACACTCTGTGTTGTCATTACATGCAAACCAGATCATTTTGTATACTTGGCATTTCTTCTAAACTGTGCAGGAAATGCAAAAGTAGAATATAAGAATTACGTTGAAGTTATCGTATCATGGGGAACCCCACTGAACCAAATCATACCTATAGCCTTAGAAAATTCACACTTTTCAAAACATTGTAGAATGGATTTAGTCTATTTTAACTCATGTCATGTATTTTGATCTAGAAGGGCCATAGACATCATCCTCAGAAGTTTCAGTTTAATTATCCCAGAAAAATGTGATAGATCTTTAAGGTACTTTAAAGCCAAAGAAGTCCCATTATTTTCATAATTCTGGCTATAATGAACTGTAATTTGTCAGATATATGTTCACTTTTTTCCCTATGTTGGCAGTGACTTTGAGTGCAATCCCTGGTGCTTACTTTAACACCACCTCACTGTGATTGCAAATGTACCTCTCCTTAGCTGCATTGCAGTTAGAGAGAGAGAGAGAGAGAGAGAGAGAGAGCTCCTGGCAGCAGGCTAGGATGGGCAAATGACCTCAACATGCTGAGGGCCCTATAGCTGCGGTGTTCCACATTATTGATAGTAGCAGAGATATTGACAGTCTGTGCTTGGAAGGAAAATAGGAGTTTGATATGACATATTGTGTGTCTCAGCAAGACTCATAAATAATTTTGACAAGTTTTTGTATGCATGGGAAAGTCCTTGATTCAGCCTCCCATAAAAATAAACTTCTATTATGGAATGTATTTGTCAAGTGGCTGTGTGATGGATGGAGCTGCGTTTACCCCTTGGCAGTTCGATGAGTTTTAGATGCACAGCTTACCAGAGAGGATTTACGGGCAGTAAGGAAATAATTATTCAGTATGAAATACATAATTCTTGTACCTGAATTTTCATTTTTTATTATATTTTGTTTCTGTTGTGTTACTGATCTTTAAGACAAAAGGCCATTTTACTTGGAGTTATTGTTCCTTGTTTGATTTCTGAACAAGCTGATTTGAACAATCTCAGATCTGTTTTGAAACTTGGCTTATATGTATTTCGCTAATTGGATTTAGGCTTATATGCATCCTCCGTCAACCCAAAAACTTGAAGCTCACAAATTAAAAATATGTTGTTTAAAATTAACCCTTTATATATTTTATTTCAGCCTTCCTTGAAGAATAAGAATTAATAGTTTAGCAGCTGTCTACCATTAGACAAGCCACATTCTGTGGCTTGTTTCTTCTACTGATAGTGTTTAATATTTGTTGAATGGCAATAATGGGCACTATTCTCCCATTTTGCCTTGTTGAGCCATCTGTTTTCAGAATAGGACGATGGGCTGTATAATCTTCTTAATCAGGCCAACCTTTTTAGCAGATTCTTGGCTAGCTAGTTAAGTTGGTTACCTAATTGTCCTTTGTCCTGCTTTTCTCCCTGCTTTGTCCTGTGGTTCCCATTCACCTTTTTTTTATTTCTTGCACATCTCTACAGTCTCTTTGGCCATAACTCTGAGAGCTGTGGAATGCTACCATGCTTGGTTCAGACATGTGTCTCTATACATGTCTGCAAACTAGTTCTTCATGCTCATGAAATAAGTCCTTCTGGAACATAAATGGCTGGAAGGAATTTAGTTCAAATGTACCAGGGGAACTGTTTCCCACCACAGTCATGCCGGCTGTGTTCTGCTGGAGTGCAGGCTTCTGTCTGTCCAACAGAGCTGGCTCAGAAACTACCACATTTGCAGAAATACACAAGAGCACAGCATGCACAAGACTGGTCAGTGGAGTGCCCTTATAAATTACTCGGGGAAGCAAAGGAGATGAGATCAATGCTTTTCCAGAAATATTTTTCTTGAGAAAGAAAACAGAATGGAAATTTAATAGTTAACTATGAAGGTTGACCCAGAAAAGGGAGGGAGAGATGGTGAAGATGAGAAATGATGCAGCTGCCAGCCAGAGAGGCTATGCAGTGATTGCTCCTGCTTTGTTGGGGAGAGGGAGGGGAGTTACGGTGGGAAACTGGAAAGCTGGTGAGAGAGAGAGAGAGAGTTATATCTTTCCTTCCTTATGCTCTGGAGGGGGCATGGGGCTCCTGAGCATCAGAGTAAATCCAAAAAGAAAGTAAAAAGACTTTCCTCAGTCAAGGCAAGACTTTACAAGGCGAAGTCCACTCAAAATGGGAATGGAGAAACAGAGCACTCAAAGCCAGGATTCCAGACAAAGTGAGCAAAGTCATGTTTATCACAGCAAGACCCTTTTTTGGAATCACCTGGAGTTCAGGGGTCAAAGGCACAGAAATGGGCACTCAGGTGGGAACTCCAAAAACTGCTACCATCATATTTGAGGAGAGACTCACTCAGTCCAAGGAACCAAAACCAATTATAGGTTTAGATGATAAAAGAATCACAAAACAGTCAGGTGGCCTGGAATAGCAAATTCCAGGTGAACAAAGGAAAGTCAATTGTCTTTTCCTGCTTAACAAGGCAGTGGGGGGGGGAGTTTTTAGGTAGAGCTTAAAGTACTTCTTGTAAAGAATGTTCAAAATCTCAAGGGTTTCCATAGCCAATCTATAGGAGATATGATGTTGTTTTGGTTGGATTAGGAACTAGAGGAAGATTGAGGATTTCAGGAAATCCCATGCCAATGTACAGAGGGTAGAGACACTCCCTTGTCCAGTGCAATAGAGGGTTTCAGTGGAAAGCCCCAAGTGTGCTTTATCCTAGTTTACTAGATCTCTCCAGCCTTCTTTTCCAGACAAAATGGAACCTCTTAAGCCAAGTGCTTGGGAGGGGACACAAAATGGAGGCAGCTGGGGCTCTCTGGAAACAGGAAGGCAGAAGTCCATGAGCATGTAGGAGGTCTTTCCATCATTGCTAGTTCTAGGATTTTGGGAGCCTTTAGACCAAGCATCTTTCCATAGCTGACACTTGTACACTGTGTGCATCGGTCTGGAACAGTCTTTCTTTTTCTTTCTTTTCTTCGCTAATTGATTTTCTTTCTTTACTTCTCTTCATTTTTCCCTAATAACTCAGTGCTCTTTTTATTGTCTCTTATGGCAGGCTTCCAGGGCCACATTTTGAAACCATTACTCATGTGATGTGACCCATGAGTGAGAGGTTTGAACTAGGTCAGCAGTCCGCAGAGGTAACCACTAGATAAAAGTGCCCTTTTTTGAAGTTTAAGATCACTTCGTACAAATAAGTTGTCTGAGTATGCTCAGAAAGAGCATTTAGTAGAGGCATTCCTGTTGTATCCAAAGATCTGTTATGTCCATTACAAGCCTCACTTGTAGAAATAACTTTTGTAATTTAGCCGTTAAAACTTTTTTGTTGTTTGAAGCATAGCATAGTTTCTAAATCATTTTCCCCCAACAGAAATTGCAGTTTTACACTATTTCTATCAAGACTGGCTAATTTGGAATTTCTGGTACAGAATGACATAAAGTAACATATAATTTCAACAACTTTTTGACCTGCTTTTTACTGGGTGTTGGGGGAAAGCTTTAAAAAATGAAACTAACATGCACTTTAGGGTTTCTTTGGATTCCTGCCCAGTGTAAGTATATCTGTAAATATAAAGAAAAGCTGTTAAAATGGATGATACCTTCTTTTTCACAACCATTACTATATAAAGCTTACTGCTTCCCATGCAGAATTATTTAAGCAACATTTTTAATACATATCCCAGGGGGCAATTCACAGACATACCCATAAAGTTCTGCATAAGTGATCTGCATTAATAGTACCTCAGTCTCTATTGACATATAATAGTTTGACATGATATTTTGTAATGGATATATTCACATTCATTTCAACAACATATAGTATTTTAAGATTTTATTTTCCTACTATCTTTGGGCACCTCCATTTTCCTGGTGTTTCAAGGGTCTGTCAAGTGTTTCAGTGTTTCTCAAAGCACCATGAAAGCACAATATAGATTAAATCTAGGGGTCTGGAAGCAAACTAGTTGATCACAGCTGTTCCACATTGCATTGAGTGTGAGGTGGTCTCTTAAGAGTATTCTTTTCTTATCATCCACGAAATACTAGATTAATATTAAAGGATGTTGGTAATGGATGATATAAGTCATTATAAGGTATAATAGGTAGCAAAATAAAGTAACCAAAAAAGAAATCATTCTGTCATCTCCGTGCAAATTGTATGTTATAGATTTGTAGTCAGAGCTCAGAATGACACAAATAGTTGTAAGAGCCATTGTGTCAAATTCTTAAAGATAAGTTTCATTTATGTTGATGTAGAATGTTGATGGTAAGAAGAAAGGTTAAGTAAATATCTGTAAAACCAATACATTTCGATTAATTTTGCAAAACTGTATTATTCTTTTAGGCTATTCCACATATATTTGGAACATTAATATATTCTCATAAATCATTGTACATTGGTTTCTGTAACACTTCATATGAAATAAGTGCCTAAAGTGGGATAATATTTTTATTATAACTAATGGTAGAAAATAGTTTAAATTTGTGGATATTTGAACCAGTTTTGTGACTTACTTGTAGTGCTACTAGTCAAGCAAGAGAGAATAAAACCAATAGGAGAACTGTAGAGATAGGATGGAGTCTTGTCCTCAGCTATGCATATAAACACCGCCTTACATGTATACATCAAGCATGTATAACTGGCACAATTTCAGGTGCATGTCATGTTAAAACTGGGAAAGGATGTCTTCAGTGTAGTTTCCATTTCTTTTCTTTTTTTAAGTTTGCTAACATTTAATTAAAACAATCAACTATAATAGCAAAGTAAAAGAATGAGTATATATAATGGCAGTCCTTGTGTTGTTGTTTTTTTAAAAAAAACTTCATTGTTCCATGTTCAGGATATTTATTTAGCAGAGAACAGGACCCACACACAGTTCACCTATGAAGCAGAAATTCTGTGTGGGTGTAGTGATGCATATTTAATGCATGGCTTAAAAAGAAAAATAGATTCAGTGACATGTGAGAAAATTTAGAAAAGTAAGTTTCATGCAAATTCAGGTAAGACTTATAGGAAATGTACTTTTTCCCCTCACCTGAGGTGTCATGTTTTACAGCAAAACCCTTTTCTTTCCATATTAAGTCATTAATAATTGTGTAGTCTTATTTGTATATTTAATGTGCTTTCCAGTTCAAAGAGCACCACAAAAAAATGTCAGCGTCCCATCCTCACCTCCAAGAACATGAGCTCATTAAAAATAGGACAAAATATATGGAGAATGATAATAGAATCGCAGAATAGTAGGGTTGAAAGGGGCCTATAAGACCATCAAGTCCAGGCCCCTGCTCAATGCAGGAATCTAAGTCAAAGCATCCCTGACAGATGGCTGTCCATCTTCATCTTGAATGTCTCCAGTGTGAGAGAGCCCACTACCTCTCTAGGTAATTGGTTCCATTGTCGTATTGCTCTAAAGGTCAGGATGTTTTTCCTGATGTTCAGCCGGAATCTGGCTTCCTGTAATTTGAGCCCATTATTCTGTGCCCTGCACTCTGGGATGATCGAGAAGAGATCCTGGCCTTCCTCTCTGTGACAACCTTTCAAGTACTTGAAGAGTACTATCTTATCTCCCCTCAGTCTTCTCTTCTCAAGGCTAAACATGCCCAGTTCTTTCAGTCTCTCCTCTTTGGCTTTGTTTCCAGTCCCCTCTTCGTTGCCTTCCTCTGAACCCTCTCTAGTTTGTCTGTATCCTTCTTAAAGTGTGGTGCCCAGAACTGGCCACAGTATTCCAGATGAGGCCTAACCAGTGCTGAGCAGAGGGGAACTAGTACCTCACATGATTTGGAAACTATACTTCTATTAATGCAGCCCAAAATAGCATTTGATCATGGCAGAGCCCAGCGGGGAGTCTTGCACCAGGGCTTAGGTTTCAGACAAAGGGAAGGGGGGCTAAACCGCCCTTGGTTTTCTTTCTGCTCCCCAATCCAGCATCCAGGCACCCAATTGAGCTCAAAGAGAATCTTTCTACTGGGGTGGGCGGAGATTGAGAGAAAGAGAGAGGTCCTTGCGTTCTTATTTTGATGTGTAACCTCTCTATAAAATGATGTTAACATCTATGGAAGATATAGGCACAAAGGCAATAAAATACATGGCTGCTGGTATTTCCTAATCTTCCCATTGATGTCCAAAGTTCATTTAACATTCCATTTGAAAACAGCAAATGGATATAGGACCATTGGGACTCTAAACATGTTTTGTGGCTGATGTAGTCAACTTGCCTGGCAATTGTGGAAGTGCAAATTTGTGAAAATGTAATGTATCTCATTGGTGCCGCCATACCTTTTCACACTAGCACATTGTCGTAGATGTAGTTCTGTCACCAAAAAACTGTACAGAACTTCCTTCACTCTGGCTTATAAATTCCGGTCCATAAGGATGGACTTTTTCCAAATGTATCTCTGTGATAACATTACATAGCATGTTTTTCCCTAGCTGATTTCCATACAAATATGACTATCAACTGGATATTGGTAAACAATCATAAGGGCATTTTGAAGTCACAGTAAATGCACTGATGCATGTGTTTTTGCTATCAGCTAGGCTTCTTTTGAGTTGTCTTATCTCCTACACCATGTTTCAGTCCAAGGTTGTTATGGAGTTTGCTCCTTCAGTGGTTTAGGGGAAGAGTTAAAACTCTTACAAATTGACTCATGTGTCAAAAAGCATGGAAAATCATACGTTGTGGCTCCTTCCTTAACTTCCACCATATAACCTAGGAGTGGGAAACCTGAGGCCCTAAACCACATGAAGCCTTCAGCCTAATTTCAAAAGCCCTGTGCCTGTAATCAGTCCAGACCTCTGGCAAGAGAGACATGTCCCATCCCTGTCATCTTTCTGGGTTGAAAGGAAAAGGGAAAGAGAGAAAAGGGGGAGGCAGAAAGAGAGAGAAAAGGAAGTGGAAGCAAGACAAAATAGGTGATCAACCCATTTTTGGCTCTGGCCCTCTGCACTGTTGCTTTCAGCCCCATCCACTGCTGACATACAATCCCAGACAAATTACACACATGGGAATGTGGCCCTTGACAGAAGATAAGCTGTCCACCCCTGATAAAAGCAGTAATGTCCTTACCGCTCAGTTGTATAGTGAGTCACTTGCAACATAGGCTCGCTGCACTTTGGTCTAGTACTGGCCCAAAACATTTTTCTGCCTGGGGTGGAAGGGCAAATGGCAGCCCATCCCCTACATACACAGTTAAAGACTGCCCAACTTATTTTGGCATCTGCATGATTTATTTTGGCATCTGAGGTAGAAAATCCCACAAGTGCCTCTCCCTGGGAGTAAAAATATACTAATAATTAATAACTCTTTGCTGCCCTTACATGCTGCCCCAAATCAGATGCTGGAGGCAGCTGCCTCACTCTGCTTGTGACTTGTTATGGGGAAATAACTTTGGAAATGGGTACTGCGTATACCTGGATTATGCTGGGAGGCAGGTAGAGTGCATATTAGGGAACACATTTGAGAGATGTGTGATGTGTTTTTGGCCATTAAGTTTCCAAGACAGCTAGGTGCGGATGCCATTATTTTTTTATGGGAAGAGGTGGGTGATGCATACCAGTGAATGAAATTTTGGGGAAGAGACAGGAGTAGCAACAACTTATGTGTGTTTCCATGTTTTCTGTTCAGGATTTTGTGTCATAGAAAAATACATTTTATTTTTTTTTAAGCCTGCTGAAAATGCACACTTCCCCCATAGGGTACGGCATGAAAATGTGCATTTTGCGGTGATTTGCACATTTGGGGAGGGGAGTGATTTGTGCATTTTTGCAATTGTGTATTTGTGCAAAGGCGAATTTGCGCAAATTCGGGAAATGGGGAAAATGATTCCATCAATGGGCAGACAACAGAATGAAACGCAACTGACAATCCACAAAACACAAACGGAATGGATTTTACAAAATCCATACATCCCTAGGTAGGTTATTATGGCAGTAACCAAAATGGGGCTACTGAAAAACAAGACAGGGGTATTGGTATCAGCATGCTCAGGGGGGATTGCAGAAGTAGAAAAAATCATTGGGGGGGGAAATGAATGAGGAATCCCCTCCCTCAAAACAGCCCACTGTGGACTGAGCATATGCGGTACCCACAGAATAGTTAATGTCTGTTTAGGCGGAGACAAAAAACTGGGGGGAGGGGTGAATGGAAAGAAGTATCCTGAAAATATCCTGAACAGGCACACTCCACATTGCAACATTTTGTTACATGTCCCACATGTTCTACCAAATTCCTTGCTGCTTCATCCATTCTGTTTAGCCACCATTGTATCCACTGTCTTGTGCATTCCTCATTATTCCACACTGTCTTGCCTTCTCCAGTCCCAGAGATGCAGCTCCATTTTCTTGTGTCACAGCCACTTAATAACATCTGGGAATGACAATGGAATTTATTTCAAAGTTGGCATTGCTTGTTGCAACAGTCTTTCCAATGGCCATCCCTTGCTATTATTTTTAACATGTAACCAAATGCTTATTTATATAACACCAGCTTAAGTATTGCTCTCAAGCAGCAGAGGAAGAGGAATGGAGCTAAAAGACTAAGGCAAAATGTGTGTGTGTGGAGCCTGAGGGTCAAACTGCTTGTGCTTTTTAGAAAGTGTGCTTAAGCTGGCCGCTTTTATTTTGAAGAAAAGCAGCTCCTGGGCTGGATTGTGGCTCCATGCCATTTTCCTGCTGAGAATCACCCCCACCCCCTCCAGTTGCTATTTGTCCCTGAAGGTGCAGTTTACTAACCATAAACAATTCTAGAAATGGAAAGAGGTTCTTACAGTGGAACAAAAGCTGATAGATAAAAGACATTTGTTACATACGTTATGGCTCCATCTTGTTTTATTTTGGTTCTGAATCAGTCTGTTGCCAGGTTTTGGGGACCTGGCCTCCTCGTGTTAAGAGGAGCGGGGGTTTTCTCTGTGCTGTCATCCTCCTACTTTCCCAGAAGATGCAAGAAAGAATATACACAGTTGCTAGGCAACAAACTATATGATTTCCCTTCTTGATCCCCTTCATTTTCCCTGGAGCAGGTTTCATGTCAGCATAGCGTGGTTTGCATCCATCTGTGAGGCAGAAGTCTAAGATGGTGGGTTGCTCTATCACCATTTGGATACAGTACGGCTGTTTTGCTCTACAGCTAGTGATATAATCCCAGTACAGAACTTCAGATTCATATTTTTTTTATTGGCGTGTGTGTGTTTTAATTCTTTCACCTGTTGAAATAGATCAAAGTGAGAACTTGGAACAATGGATTATTTCTTCATAGTTCTAGCTATTTGTATAGAAAACATTAAACGGAATTGGGACAAAACCAGTCTTCTGTATCTGTTTAAAGCCCTGTGTCTTCAAGGACTTGGAAACTGTGGCAAAGTTGACAGATAGCCATAATATGTGAAAGAGGAGTGAGGGGTTTTTCTAGGTATAGAGAATTCCTTTAGTCGTAAATCTGTGGTGCTGAGACCCGTCTCTGATTAAACGTTCTCAAAATAAAACTATTATATACAGTATCAGAGGCAGTGTGCCTCTCAATACAAGCTGTGATTATGCTCATGTCCTGCTTGGCAGCTTCCAATGGGACCTGTGTTGGGCTACTTTGGGAACAGAATGCTGGATAAGATGTTGGACTGATCCAGCCCAGCTCTCCTTATGTTGTTAGGACTGGTAGTGGGTGTCCAGGAGTTTTTTCCACCCCTACCTGGAAACACCAGGGATTGAATCTGGGAACTTTTGCATGCAAAACATGTGCTCTACTACTAATCTACATCTCTTCTCAATCATTCATTATTTTCATTTTTTTCCCATGGTATTTCCATTTATTTTCCATGCAAACCTTTTTGAGACTTTTATACATGACCTTCATTTTACAGGTGTTAACAATGCTCTTTCCTTACCATGGCTGGAGTTTTCTTGTGTGTGGGTTCAAGGAACCAAAACTACACAATCTTTATATCCTGTTCCTTTTCCAAGCAATTAAGTTTAAATTCCACAGTTCATGATTTCACTTGCACTGTCGTTCATGAGGTAAATAGTTTTTGATTTAGATTACAGATGGTGTGTAACAGGCATTATTTTACAAACAGCTATATGGTGTGTAGAATTTATGCTTCTATTTGGGCTATCAGTGATCTGACTTATGGATGATATTTCTATGACTGTTTGAAAGAGCACCAAAATCATGGAGTTTTAAAGTAGACATATTAAGCAATAAATAGTAGTACTGAAAAATCAATAATAAAACATAGGTGGTTGTTATGGCTAATTTAATTAAGTCTGTATCATGTGTAAAATTGCATTTACAAGTCAAGTTATAGCTAGTTGTTCTTATTGAAATGTAGCTCTTGTATACCATGTGAAAACACAGTGACACACAACTAGCTATAAAAAATGAAATATTCCAACATATCCAATATATCTGTGAATAAATGAGATGTGCAGAAGTAAAAAGGGAAAAAACAACTTAGGGCTGTTGAAAGAATTACATGAGAATAATAGAAGGGTGTTTTTTTTTACTTCATTTTATTGATTATTCCCAGAACTTTAAGTTTCACAGTTAGATTGACAACGGAGTTATTTGCCCATCCCCAGTGACTGACAATAGATAATGGAAAGGCTTTTACCATGATATAACAGCACAGAATAATTTCTAATTTACTACTGTAGTTCTCATCAAAAGTACCTCAGCAAAAACAGTAGATTTATCACTTCAATTACTGGAATTTCACATTTAGTTTAAAGAGACATGTTTCTATAATGTGACAGGCTTTACACATTCTGAACCTATTCAGACATTTCAGCTATCAGAATAATCAGGCACAGATATAAATGAAAGCAATTGTTTTAGTTTTATAACTTTCAGTTCTTTCTGCTTGGCAGTGAATGAAACAGAGTCAAAACTCAGGGTATTTGCCAAAGGACGCATATTTTCAGACCTAAATTCTTTTCTTCTTTTATCATGGTGTTCCCAGTATTGAATATGAGTATCAATAAAATACCATTGGGTCAATAATTACAAATCATCATACATTAGAAGTGTCTGACATCCAAAACATTTAAAGAATCAGAACTTTGATCAGATAGCAGCGGTGTTTATAGAGGACAAGTGGGACCCACAACAAAAAACTGCAGTATAGAATACCCTTTTCCAGGATACTCCATTCCATTCCTCCTCCCCACCCCCGGTTTTCCAGCCCCCACCCCCAGTCAGTCAGCATTCCATGGCCACTGAGCGTGCTCATTCCTCATTGTGCATTTGGGGAAAGGGAAATCCCTTTAGGAGGGTTATTCCCCTAAAGATTTTTGTACTTTTGAAAATCTCGAGGTTCCCCCGAGCATGCTGATACTTCCCTCTTGTGCATGGGCAATGCCATTTTAGCTAAATAAGGATCCACACTCAGAGGCTAGAATCATATACATTCTATTAATATATATATATGATTCCCTTGCTGATGGCTGGTTCATACACAAGCAACCTCTGAATTTGAGGATAACAACCTCTTATACCAGGACAGCCCTTGTCCCACCTCAGTACTCCTGTTTAAAATGCAGCTGTTAATCCATTCACTGTGTCTTTTGGCCATACAAGTTTCAACATTGCCCACTTGGCTTCTTTCCCTTTCACATGAATTCCTTGTCACTATTTTTGTTCCTCTCTGTGACTTGCACCGGTCTCCTTCTTCACCATGTTTCCTCCTCCTTTCCTTCTTGAAGGAGATCAGGGCAGCAAAACTGAATTGTCCCATTTTATAAAGACCAAGCAGGGATGGGGAGTTCCCTGTCATGCAAAATGAATGTGGAGCAAGGCAAGGCAAGGGCTAAAGAGGCAGGCTGGGTTGAAAAAACTTATGGACTAGCTGCGGAAATGTAATGGGACAGGAACAAATATCCAAGCCTAGCTCCCAGAAGGACATTGGTTTGACACACCTTGAAGCTGAAGATCCTGACAACTGTTGTCGTCATTTGTTAAATATCACAACAGGTATTGCTGTTGTGATATTTATACCATTATAGATTGAATAAATCAAATCTAAAGTTTGGGATAAGGAAGGATATTTTGAAGGAATACTTTTAAAAAAATTGCATCTGACAGGCATGCGCTGTAGCAGATGTTAACAAATCTTGGGGTAAGGCTGACTGAAGTATTTTGAGAAAACTGAGATAATGTCAGTGGCAAAATTTATTTTACCAAGTGCAGATGTAAGACATCAAGTTCTCAGACTGATGGCAGAATTAACAAAAAACACCATCTGCTTCAATAATTATCTGGAAATACCCATATTCTTGGATTTGTTTTAATACCACTTAGTTTCCAGCTTTATTTTATCTGTGTTTGCACACCAACAAGACTAGATTTTGCAAAATGAAGACTCATTCCATCTGATCATTTAAAAATGTGTTTTTGCATGAATAATGAATCTTTGAATTGTTACTAAACAAGCAAATTATTTGTGTATGTGTCACATCGGTTATCAAGTTTGCACATGTGACAGCTTCAACAGCCGTCATGTAAAATGCATAGAGCTTGTAACCATATGTTTTTGCTTGACAAAAAGCTGAAACTCAAGATCAATTTTCAATATGGAATGCACAAATTAACACTTTAAAATGTACCACAATATGTACAGCTTGGCAAAATATGCAGAAATAGCACGTTTCTAGATATTAACTGATATCTTTGGATTCGACCTTAAGGTATTCAATCATTTTGATTAAAAGACTGATTTCTCATAAAACAGTCTGTTGGAGGCACAAAACCAATGACATTTGAGCATTCATATATTTTCATAAACTTTGAACAATGTCAGTGAGACACCTCTTCAATCTTGGCCACACAACAGCAGGGTATTCAATCTTTCTTTAGCTTAAGACAGAAAATTTGAATATCAGCATAGAGTTATTAATGTGACAGTTCACATGGCACTAACCATGTTGATTCTTAGGAAGCAGATCAGTGGAACATATAGTGTGAATGCTTTGCACATATTTTTTTTTAAACCAACCAAAGCAAGCCTGTACTCTTTCAAAATGGAATTGATTACCTGGGATGCTTTATAGGTAAAACATAAAAAGAGCAAGCATCAGGTTGCCCATGACACAAGTACTATTTTCATACTATTTTATTGCTTATTCATGCTCTTGACTGACTATTAAAAGTAATAAAATATGCCGTGCAACTGTCGTTGTGTACTATCTTGGGGGGGGGGGAGGGTTGGGGGTTGGTAGGTTTTCCTTAATAACCAGCCTCATTAAAAATGACTGAGCTGCACAAAATTAGTTGGCTGCGGGGTGTGTGTGTGTGTGTTTGCTGCTGCATGAATTTAAAGCTGCAAGTTGATAAAGATATCCTATTCCCATGCATTTCCCCTCAAATTAGACTTAGGCTAATACAACCATTTTATTTTACTTTATATCATGCTGCAGGTGAGATGCAATGTGGTTTTAAACCCCCCACCCTCAGAAAACACTAATGCACTGTAAATGAGAAAACAAGTTTCAAAATGTTATTTATATATCGCTATATACCCCTGATAACATTGGTTTGAGTTTTTCCCCCTTTCTCTCTACTGTGTTGTTCCCTGAGCAGCTTGGGATAAAGCAGATGGGCTGTAAGGCGAAGATGAACCTTTCTGTCCTACCCAAACAGCAAATGTGACAACACATGGTTTAGTAAGACGACAGTGAGGTACATGTCTTGAAATGTTATAAAGCACCCACAGATGTCTCTAAAATTTTCACAACTGTAGTCCTGCCAAGTTCAAAAATAACACTATAACTATCACTATGATAGTAGGATGCTTCATTGTTGTGATTATGTAAGAGTGGGGTTCCAACACCTACAGCTGGTGAAAACTATCTGATTTCCTCCAAATCTTTGTCCATTCTGTCCTTGGTTATATTAATTCATTGTAATCCTAAACACACCTGCTAGGAAGAGTGGGACTTCTGAATAAACATGCGTGGATTGCACTTCAAGTCAGTAGGCCATATATCTTTTGTAATCCTTTCGTAGCATTTTGCACTGCATCTTTATTTAGGAATGAATTTGCTTTTAATACCAGTACATGATTGTTTTGCGTTTTTAAAGAACACTTTTAATGAGTGAACTGGGCAGCTCATCCATAACTGGAAAAAAAATCCTCTGGAACGAAACATATTAACAGTTTAGCAACACTTTGCAGTACTTCACAATAACTACGATCTTTCTTTCTCGTTTTATCCATAAGGGAAATCCTTGTGAGAAGAAAACAAACCCAGAAATTAGCATTGCATTAAAGCTCCTTTTACAGCAAATGTGCCATGAGGGTCCATCAGAAGATTTTTATCTGTGCGCTACACTACAGCTGGCACCAAAAAGCCATACAACTAGTTGCATTCACCCAAAGGAACCTTGGGTTTGTGCCATATGCCACAAAGTAAATTACTTTTCAACTGTGGCGACTTGTAAAACCAGTTTGTGGTATAGCATAGGGTGTCTGCTGTTAAAGGGGAAAAAGTGACAAATCCCGACAGCATTCATAAGCTCTTGCATGCACCTAAAGTAGCTCTTTGGACCCCAACCTATATGTGAAGGTACACATGCTGCCACCCAGCCCCATGTTACAACATTGACCCCCTACTGTCTCAAAAAGGACAGAGACAGTAAGAAGAATGCCATTCAGTATTTCTTCCTGTCCTATCTGAATAGTGCAGGGGAGAAGCTATAGCTCATTGTTAGCACCCATGCTTTGTATTCAGAAGGTCCCAGGTTCAGTTCCTGGCATCTCCAGGTCAGGCTGAGAAAAATCCTTTTCTGAGGCCCTGAAGAGCCGTTCCCAGTCAGTGGACAATACAAAGATGGACCCGTGGTCTGACTCAGTAAAGCAGCTTCCTGTGTTTCTGTGAATGGGTGTATTAATGTTTCACCCCTGTTACTATAAGCCCCAGTAGCTTAGTTTAAAATATTGTACATGGGACTTCATATATATAATTAAAAATATCAAATATATGTATTATTGCAGTAAACTCATCTTATTTCAGACACAAAATCTTTTTTCTTCAATAGAAGATATGGATATTATAAGCAGTCACATAATACAAAGATCCTAAATACTTGCTCCACTATATCCACCATGTTTTGAGGCAGTGATGAGTATCCCTCTTCCTGGGCACGTAATTGCTACCACAGCAAATCTCATTATTCAGTCACTAAAATTCAGTCATTTATCCCAGTTCACAGTTTCATGTGCATTCTGTGGTGAGCACAGGGGTCCAACACATGTGGAAATTCTGATTCATTTAAGTGACAGCAGCTGATGTGCCTATGCAAAGGCATGTGTGCTCATGTCATCTCCCTCTGTTGATATGATGATAGATTTCATCTATCACGTGTTTGCATGTGTACCTATGAATTTACAATTACTGCCCCAAAACTTATTGCATGCATTTGGACATTTGAGACAACAGTCCCAGAAATAAGCCAGAAGAAGAGCTGGATGTTAGGGGAAAATCTGAGCAAAACTATAGCGTTATAAAACACAGTATACAGTTGGTTAATGCTATAGTTTTGTTTTATTTATTTTGTTCAATTATCTAATCTTAGTCTGTCCTCTTCTGCAAAATGCATTAGTGACTATAGACCTGATTTATTCAAGAAAAAACATCTCACTGAACTCAGTATTTGGATAAGCAGTGAAAGATGGGTTCTAATGGAAGACATGCTATCACTGATCAGTGAGAGGATAGTGGTAGCAACAATAGCATAAATTCAGAATGCGTGATTCCCTTCTAACTAGTGAACAAAAGCTGTTTCTTGGCTGGTCATTAGGGCTGCATGTGGAAAGTTCAGCAAAATCCTCAGTGAAGTATCTATTTAAAAATATTTTTAAGCCGACTAATAGGAAAGCATTCTGCACAATACTGTTTGACATCTATTTCAGCCCAGAACTTTGACAAGGCCTCTCTCCAACCCTTGCAATTGCAGTCACAACTCTGTGGGTGAGAAGCCTTAGGAAAGCTTTATTTTCATTTCCAGCAGTGAGCCTTTTATAATAAGAATGGGCAGTGGCAATGTCTCCTTTGCATCTCTCCACTCCTCTTTTTTTTTCCATCACCATACAGTGGGAATGGGGGGAGGCAAATATGATACTACTAAAATATTAAGGTTGATACATGTTTTGTTCAGATAGGTTACATTCAATTGGAATGCATGAAGTAATTTCAAATGTAACTTTTCTTCATTGTGGGTAGAGTGAAGCACTGCTGAAAGCCTGGGCCCTATAGTATAAGTGGTACAGAATTCTTGACACCATTCAGGTTCTAGCAATGTATACCACTCCTGACAGTAATGGAAGCACAAATTCAGATTCAGTAATATATCTTAAGCAAACATATACAACGCATATTAGCAGTTTTTTTTTTAAAGAGTGAATGCTTAGAAGGGATATAGCTATAATTTATTGGCCTCAGGCTATTAAAATTACTGAGAATTGTGGTTTAATGCCCAAGCTACAGCTGTGTTTGTTGCCCATTATTACACAATGAAGGCATTCTTTTTATAACTCTAGGGCAATAATGAGCACTAATTTAATCACCCCAAGTTGTCAATACATGTTTTATTATACCTGTGGATCTGTTTTCCAGTCTCCCAAGGTAATCCCGCAGTGGAAGTGCCATTAGGCACCAACCATTTGTCAGGAAGCAGTTTGTATTTTGTTTCATTGCAGAGACCCGTGTACAGCATAGTAGCCATCATGCATACAATTAGCACATTTTTTTTAAGTGAATGCTCACCATTGTGAACTGCAGTTGCTTTTCTTTTCCACTACAGCAAGAAGCTGCAGTATTTCCTAAAACAAAAAAAAGGTCTATATAACTATGTTTGCTATTTGTAACATATGGCTTTCCAGTTGTTAGTATGATCAGTGACTCTTTTTTGTGGGAATTGTTCAAAGTTCTTAGGATGCCATG
Source organism: Heloderma suspectum (assembly GCF_057233095.1). Classification (NCBI taxonomy): domain Eukaryota; kingdom Metazoa; phylum Chordata; class Lepidosauria; order Squamata; family Helodermatidae; genus Heloderma; species Heloderma suspectum. The sequence goes on from NC_139461.1 coordinate 96,498,363, forward strand.
TGAACTATTCTTACTTGCAAAAAAAGTTGTCTCAATAATAATAATAATAATAATAATAATAATGTATTATTTATATCACACTTTTCTGTTAAGTATACCCAGAGCAGCATACAGCATAGCAACAAAACCATACATTATTTTAATAAAAATACAACTAAAAATCAATAACAAAAAACTTATACTAAAATTAGCATTAAGAAAACTGACAGCAACAAGGTTGAAGGATGTTACAAATTAAAACTGGCAGCAATAAGACATTTAAAAGCCTGTCAAAATAAGAAAGTCTACAGGTCATAGCATTCCAGAATCATAGGATTTTAATGCCAGTAAAAAACTAAGATCATGGCATCTGGCCCCATCACTTCCTGGCATATAGAAGGGGAAGAAATGGAAGCAGTGACAGATTTTATTTTCTTGGGCTCCAAGATCACCGCAGATGGTGACTGCAGCCATGAAATTAAAAGACACTTGCTCCTTGGGAGGAAAGCTATGGCTAACCTAGACAGCATAGTAAGAAGCAGAGACATCACCTTGCCGACAAAGGTCCATATAATCAAAGCTATGGTTTTCCCAGTAGTAACATATGGCTGTGAGAGCTGGACTGTAAGGAAGTCCGAGCGCCGAAGAATCGATGCTTTTGAACTGTGGTGCTGGAGAAGACTTACGAGTCCCCTGGACTGCAAGGAGGTCAAATCAGTCCATCCTAAAGGAAATCAACCCTGAGTGCTCATTGGAAGGACAGATACTGAAGCTGAAGCTCAAATATTTTGGCCACCTAATGCAAAGAGAAAACTCTCTGGAAAAGACCCTGATGCTGGGAAAGATTGAAGGCAAAAGGAGAAGGGGACGGCCGAGGATGAGATGGCTAGATAGCATCACCGATGCAATGAATATGAACTTGAGCACACTCCGGGAGAGAGCGGAGGACAAGAAGGCCTGGCGTGCTATGGTCCATGGGGTCATGAAGAGTCGGACACAACGACTGAACAACAACAATCACAGTTAGTATGCAAACAGGACCTGGAATCTGAAGGGCATTTGCTTGCTACAGTGTATTTTCAACTGGCTTATTTTGTCTTGTTTGTAAATGCTGTTTCTTGGACAAGATTAACAGGGAGAGTGTGAAGACGAAGGGTGATCATTGGAGGTATTTGGGCACCTGAAGGCCCAGTGGTGTAGCACAGGCATGGTCAGAAGGTTGATCTACAGATGTTTTGGACTTCAACTCCCAGAAATCCTTGCCAGCATGGCTAACAGATAGGAATGCTATGTGTTGAAGTCCAAAACATCTGGAGGTCTGCTTTCTGCCCACCCCTGGTGAAGTGGATGGCCTTTTGGTATACCTTAAATTTATACATATTCAGTATGTATGAATATGAAGCACTCTGGATAGCAAATCACCCTTGCCAGCGTGCCAGGAGAGAACTTTCCCCTCTCTGGCAAGCTCCCTCCCTAACCCAATTCCATCACGAATTTCAAAGAATCCAAGAATGGGGAGATGTCTCCCTACTTTCACAAGGAGCACCTGGTCTGAAGTACCCTCATAGCCAGGAGTAGGCAACCTGGTGCCCTCCAGATATTTTGGAGTACAACTCACATAAGAAACTATGCAGGAACAGCAAGGTCAGAGCAGGTGGAATACAGGCACATTTACACAGTAATTCAATTCTCCCCTGAGGTCTTTGTTTGAGCTGCCTGACACGAAGAAAGCAAGAGGATTCCTTTCAGGCAAGCTTAACTATTAACTATCTTTAATTGTTTGCATGGTGGATTAGCTCAGAACCTGGAGGAAGAAGTGTCAGGTCCAGTTCTCCCATTCTCCCTTCTTGTAGTCTGGCATTAAAGCAGAGAGAAGAGGCAACCTTGGTAAAAGGCCTCAGAGCAGCTCTTTCTCTGTCACACACAGGGGTTTATACATTTCTTTTATTTCAAAAGCTGCTCAGGATAGAGGCTTGGAAAAGGCTGTAGATATTACTAATTAGCTATGGTTGCTATGCTAGACTGTGATGCTCTGCATGTGTACTTTGGAGTAAGCCCCATTGAAACTGTAACTTATTTCAGAATAAACATATATAGGATTGCACTGTAACTCTTTCACAGTGGTAGCATTAATTTATTAAGCACCTGAATACAACTAGTGATCCATCTAAGGTGTAACCCTAAGAAACCTTGCTTAGATGTACGACCCACTGAAACTGTGATAGGACTGGATTTTGCAGCTGGCTTCTAGACAATAAAGCCTGGCTTGGAAATCCAGTTACACTTTGCATACCCCTGATAATTGCTCTGTCTCTCATGAACGCTTCACCAAAGGTTGTGTGTGATGGTGGTGATGATGGTGATTGATGATGATGATGATGATGATGATAGGTTAGGAGGAAGGTTAGGATGCAAGAATGGTTGCTGATTTGCCTTTACTTCAAAATAACCACAGAACCCCAGTGTTTTAGGGCGAGTTATTTGAATTACAATCAAGTGACACTACGCCACTAGATTGAAGTCATTACAAGCAGTGGTGGCATATAAATATTGAATATGGTTGGCACTCAGCTACAGCTGGTTTGTTTGTTTATCTATTTATTTATTTACACCATTTATTAACTGCCCTACATCTGGCGGGGGGGACACCCAAGGTATGATGCTAGTCTTCTTTAAGTCAATGGTGGACAACTAGTGGCCCTACACATGTTTGGGCCTAAAGCTCCCATCAACCCTCACCATTGGTTGTGCTGGCTAGGGCTGATGGGAGTTGTAGGTGAAAACATCTGGAGAACCACAAGTTATCCACCCCTGCTTTAAGCTGAGATAAGGTTCTTCATATGGATGAGCTGTCATTTGCAAATATGAGCCGTGTGGCTGACCTTGCACCTAGTTCTCTGTTAGTAAAAGTAAAAGATCCCCCAGCAGAACTGTCAAAGCAGCTGGCATAACTATGAGACCTGATATTGCTAATCTCAAATTTCCAAAACTTTCATTCAGAATGGACCTTGAAATTAAATCATGTGTTTAGAAAGCACAATAGATTTGGAGACCTAGGATTTGTCTTCAGGTTTTGAACATTTTCCAGATATTCACATGCATCTGCAGTCATAACGTATGCAGGCCTACTTTTAAAAAATAATAATAGAAGCATTTACAAACTATCCAGAAGTGTACTTTACACAATCTGTAGGCTTTTTTTTTTAAAGACCACTCATATTTATTGTAGCAACCATTAATACAAACCAGAGACAGCACAAATCCCTCTGTCAGTGTAAGTATTCAGGAAAAGAGTAATAGCACCCATACACATGAAGACTGCATCTGAAAAAGAAACAGAAACCTTACAATATGCTCTTAAGTTTCCTTCCTCTTTTCTTTTAATGTACTCAGTTTATCTGTTCCAGGGCAGCCAAGCTGTGACAGATGAGCCACGTGATCACTTCCGTTGTGGCTCTCACACAATAAAAGAATGAATATAAACTAGCTAGGAGATCCCTACTTAAACTAGCTAGGAGATCCCTACTTAGCAAATACACTGGGGTGCGAATGAGACTTGCCATAACAATTTTATCCACTCCATCCACCCACGTACTAAAGACCTTGGGATTGGAGGTGGCAGTAGCAATAACGCAATCTGTAGAGTAGCAGTAATGCAATCTGAGTAGAATGGTAGAAGAAGCTTGTTCTGACCTGGGAGGTGGTGTTTAATCTGGATACGTTTTCACTCGGTCATCTCTTGGAGGCCCAAGTGATATCTGTGATGCAAAACACCTTCCACTTTGCTTAGGCTGGTGCACTAGCTGCAGCCCCTCTGAGAGCTGTCGTGGCTCAGTGGTAGAGCACACGCTTTGCACGCAGCAGTGGCCAGTTTAAATCCCTGGCATCTCAGGTCGAACTGGAAAAATTCCTGCCTGACATCCTGGAGAGCTACTGCCAGCCAGTGCCAACAATACTGGGCTAGATGTACCAATGGTCTGACTCAGTATAAGGCAGCGTCTTATGACAGAGCCTGACCACAGTTATCCACACTCTAATGCCGTTCCATTTAGTGACAACTGCAATGTGTTTTGCTTTGGGCAGCCTTTGAAAACTGCAGTTTGTTCAAAGCACAGCAGGTGAATTGCTGAGATCGGGCATATGGATCAAATCTCACTGGCTTCAAATGAGTGCACCTGTTCCCAATCTGTTTCTGAGTATAATTCAAAGTGTTGGTTTTAATCTTGAGAGCTCTTAAATGGCTTTGGACCTAGGTACTTAAAGGCTTGCCTTTTCTACAAGAACCTGCCCCAGTTATTATGATTTTCCCCAAATGCCCTTCTCTGGGTTCCACCTAGGTACGGGGAAGAAATACATTTGGTTTGCATTTTAATGCAAATGTTCCTAATTCACACTTGCTGGACCAGTATGTGAACCAAAAAGCAATTATCCTTTGGTTTTCATACTTGTCTACATTTTGTGATGCAGTTCTCCAATCAAAAAATGCATACAAAAAAGGGGGGGGCTCACAAAAATGCATCCATTAGTGACAATAATGTACAAAAATGCATATTTTAAGAGAAATTGCATACAAAAGTATGTACATTAGGAGAAAGGCGCATGGAAATTCATACAGATTTCATGCAGGTTTTAAAAAAGAATTAACAAATTGATGCAGAAATGGGATGGAATGACTTAAGATTAGAAAAATAACAGAGAGAAACTGGAATTGGCAAATTTGTCCATCACCAATTCGAAGGTCAAATGTGAGGTGAAAACAGGCATTTTCAGTCTTGGTGCCCCAATTGTGGAAAGTTGTCTTGGGGTAAATTTGCTTGGTACCAAGTCTGGTTTTTTGGCACCTGGTGAAAACCTATAACCCAGACCTTTTAGACTTGATGGTTTTAATGCTGTTTCATCACTGAATGTTGGTTAGCTCTGCTTTTAACTGTTTTGTTGGTTATTGTTACTGTTTTTATTGATTTTTCTATAAGCAACTTTGGGAGCCCTGTTGGCTGAAGAGTGGGATATAAATGTCTAAAATAAACATTAAATAATAAGTTGAATAGATTGGATTGGAAGGCAAGATCTAAGGAGCTGGAGGGATACCAACAGAAGGAACTACTGTTGAGGGATGGGACCAGATGAACTGATGATGTGTCTGTGGGTCTTGGCCATATCAACATTTTGTTATGCCACTCATAGGCTTAGAAAAGTAGGCAATTGGTGATACATGCAATTCTTATATTTCCTCAAGGACTATTTGTTGCTTCTTATTGAAAAGCAAATCGATTTCTTTTTCACGAAAGGGAATCATTTTTAAGAATATGGGGTAATTTGTCAAATTATTAATTACTTTTCTTTTGTTTTGCTAGTTTGCATTAGACAGATGGAATTCTGATCTTTAACAGCCCCATGACTCATGGAACTGCTTGTGTACTAAAATGCCATTATTAACACAACAGTAGTTTTCAGCAATTGGTAATTATTGCCATAATTAAACATTTATCAAGAAACAAGTATTTATCATTCATTAAACTTTCATTAAAAATCCATCTTAGCACAAGCTAGATTAGCCAGTGATTTTCAAGTGATAGCTTTTTAACTTCTGGCAGGAATGTGGTGAAAGATGTACGTATGGTAATGTTCCAGGAACTGTAAACATTATAGGATTTCTGATGCAGTTTATTTTAAGTATTTATTAGGTTTGGTCTGGGGCAAAACAATTGGCATTCTCCTTTGACATTTTTAGCATCATAGCTGGCAAAAAAAAAACACCATGTTGCCCTTGGCAATGGGAAGCTACTGCTAAGAGTGGTTCTTACATGCATTTACATAACTTAAATTCCCCAAGGCATGAAATGTTTATACATATTGGGACATTAAAATGTATTATTGTGAATGGGTTCCTAATTTAACCTGTGTTTTTAGTATGACATAAGAGAAATGTCTCAGGCAAAGTATTTGGAACTGGGATAACTTGGAAAGGGTTGCCTGAATCATGAAATATATTGACATTCTTCACTTTTTTTCCTACCAGAATGAAAAGTACTTCTATTTTGTCATTCAACTGCAATATATTCATTATACCATTTAGGGTTTTTTTTAATTAATCTTCTTACCCTGAGCACTAGGAAATATTGGAATGGTATCCACAGTTTGTTCACTTTGACTCATTTATAGACTAATTATCTTTTCCATATTTGGTAGTGACAACAATTAAATTGACTAGTGTAAAAGTTTGCAAAGACAAAAGTATAGTTAGTGCTCTTACTGTTCTCTTGATTCCATTCAGCCACCGCCTCAATTTGTATGTGTTTAGGTTTTCCTCATACTTGCATGTCGTTAACTTTCTTCCTTAATTCTTGCCTTATGAAGCAAGTTACATTTTATACTGAATAACATTCTTTTACACTGAAAGTGGTTGGTGTCCTACTCTTGTCCACTCTGATTGGCGATTTTATCTTCCAATCCATTATTTTGTTTTCTGTTTACAGTTAGATCTGTACTGCTCTTGTAGGTTTTAGCATTTAACCCTTTTTTACAAATTCAACTATTCTCCACTGAGTGCCAATTTGCAAAGGTTAATATAAGTTTAGAATGGTCTATTTGATTGTCTAGACTGTGCCAGAGGAAAAAAAAAATATAGCATTCGGTAAGTAACACTGTCTTGGAAAGCTCTGTCACATACATACTAGCAGTTCACATCATAGCCTGTATTCAGCAACTTTGTTGTGCTTTCTCTTGGGCAAAAAATTTACTGTATCAGTGCTTTTATGTCACAAGAATGAATTGAATTTGTACCCTTTAGTGCAAACAACAATAGACAGTGTGGTAACCTAGTGGAAAACAAATAGACGCCCCGTCCCTGTTGGGGATTCAGAGAGGTTCAGAAAGATGGAGCTGACGGTAGAGAGGTGGCAGATAAAAACAGGCCGAAGCAGGAAAGAATCCTGCGGTCATTTATTACCATGCCATCTTCATAGTGTTTGCTGAACCAAGGTGCAGAGTAATGATTCAGACAAATGATGTTAATAATAATAGCTGGCCCTTTGGCAAAAACTGAATACCTGGTATTGCAGTGTGAGACCTAATCAGATTCTCTCAAACTTTACTTCAAAAATGATAGAATTTTCTAACTTGAGGTTTTTTTTCCTGTCAATTGATTCCCTCTAGATATATCAGTTTAAAACAATAGGAAAGGAATGAAGATGATAAGCACTCATTTCCCCCAACAAGATAGACAAAGGCAGTCAAATGGTTACATTCTCGACATGTAACGAAAGCTAGTGTTAAAATATTATGTTTGCTATGCACATTCATACACCTTGGAACCTATAGTTAACAGCTACTGCGGATGTCACATGTACAATGAATAACCAAACCGTGACTTAGTGGTGTGGGTTTTCTTAAGGAGTTTCACCTTTTTCTAATAACGGCATATTCCATCCATCTCTAATTTTCTATACATTTACTGCAAACCAAAGAAACTGCTTGTTCTTTTTTGTCTGCCTTTTATCTTGACCACCTTATTTCATCTTGTACAGTAGTATATAAGTTATGGCTTCATTCCCAAGTATATGTTTTTATTATTATTATTATTATTATTATTATTATTATTATTATTTTGCTTTAATTTGTTTTAATTTACATCATACCTGTGCATTTGAGGAATATAGGATATAATTATATTTTAATAGCTGCAGTTGAAACAGCATCTGTTTAACTCCAAACAACATCAGACTTATTAATTAGCTACATTTTGGCATCAATTTATCACACATGCTTTGACACATTAGATACTTGAAGCTTAAACTATTTGTGTAATGCAGAAAATAAATAAATAAATGGAATACGGAGACACTGTTATAGATCATCTGTAGGGGAAAATTATGTTGGCATGTGGGAGGTTAATGTACACACTCCAGATTTCTTTGCTTGATTTGCTATTTTCTTCTTCATAACTCTAGGTAAACAGTTTGTGCTGCCATTTTATACACAGGTTAAATGTAGTTGCAGGCTATTATACATCATTAGAGTAAGTAATATTCATTCACAGAAGAAAAATGGAAGCTTTTCACTTGTAGCCACTTGGACATTTCATTTTTCATATAGCACGCCACTGCAAAAATTAGTTGTGGCAGGCTTGATATACTTTATAGCCTGGTACCCTGAAATTAAGCAATGAATCACACCATTTTGGCTTATTAGAGCTAATGCATTTTTTCCTGATAGCATATTTTGTAAAACAATACAGTTTACACAACATGCTGCTGCATCAGACCTAATAATTTCTCACTTCAGCTTTTTCAGAAGCTTGTAGCAGAAGCTTGAAAACACTGCATTCCATTGCTTCTGCTGCCATCATACACTATTTGCCTTCTAGATCAGGGCAGTACACAAGTACAGGATTTTTGGCCCCAAGTATAGGATGTCTTCTGGCATGGAAGTAGCCACACATAGGTGCATGCACATGCATACAATTCACTCTCTCACTCACACACACACACACACACACACACCACTTAGTCAAATCCAACTCTTGCCCAAGAGCATTTCAGAGGCCTGGCACCTCCTTTGATCAGATAAAATCAACACTCCTCCTAGAAACCTCAGTTCTCAAACCATCCAGTCATCCAGGAATTGTGGCTCCTGGTCTTTCTCCCTCCTCTAATCCACTCTCTTGCTGAAGGATCCTGACATCTCATACCTGGAACTTTTTTGGAACCACCACCACCCCTCAAGAAGAAATGCTCTTGGAACAGGTGCTATAGTTCCTGCCATAGAATCTTCATTCCTAGAGCGTCTTAGGAGGCAGGGAGGAGCTTTTGAGTACTGCTTCCTAGGACAGTCCAAGGACACTCTAAGAACAAGGCTTCTAATCCAGGGGTAGGCAAGCTTTTTGGGCTGCAGGCACATTTAAGCAATTAGAGAAACTGTCCTGGGCACCACCACAAAATAGTTGGTATGGGAGGCATGGCAAAGGACAGGTATGCTGCCCAAAAAACTGAGTACAAGGCAGAGGTCAGGTCTGAGCCCCAACATACTAAACAACACATTTGAACACACATTTTTGGTACCAACAGAAACCTATTTCACAGAAATCCCAGCTACTAGTAAGAAAATGTGTTTTTTTTTTAAAGTGGGAGGGGTAGGACACCTTGGTGGGCACCAAGTTAGGTGTCTAGGGGCACACTGGTGCCCATGGGCACTATATTGCCTACCCCTGCCATACAGCCTGTTCCTAGAGTGTTTTACCCTTTTTCCTGGAGATCGGGGGGAGGGGGACTGCCAGGCAGAACTTGGAGGGCTACCTAAAGTCCACAGGGCTTGCACCCCTTTTCTAGATCAAGGAACCCATCAAGGAAACACATTCTAGATCAACCATTTCCATACTGTGGACTGCATTTCAGATACATGAAGCATCTCCAGACCAATTACTGAACACAGAGACTGTGCCTTATTTGTCCTGCCTCTTCCACCCATCTGTCACAATCCCCCAACCCTTCTCAAACCTGCTCAATTACTGCCATGCTCCCATGCACCCAATCACATCCTTCCATGATTCCAGCTACCTCTCCCCAACACCAGTGCAGTCTGAATAGCCTCCTTCCTGCCACACTTGCAGAGCCTTCTTCCTTGCTTCTGTTATCTCTGTTCCCAACTGAGAACCTTCTTTTCCAAACTCACAGTTGTCTTTTTATCCCATCTTTCATTGCCCAGATGATATCAGGCTATAAAGTACAACTATACAAGTACTAGAAATACAGGATACAGATTTTAGACCTTTTAGTAAATAAATCCCAGGGTACCTCTCTCCAATGATGCCCATTTGTCCACCCCATTTCATGCCTCCTTGTGATCTCTCCTTCTGCCCACAGCCCAGTCAAACACCGTCCTTCGTAACACAGCTCTTTTCACATTATGTTTAGCAACATCCTGATTATCCAGCCAACAATAACCACATTAATACACAGAGCAAAGTTATTCAGCTGGGCTTAATTGAAGTCTAGGTATGCAATGACTGAGTGAACAGAGGCCGCTGAATCATGCTGCAGGCCCCAGTGCACAATATTTGGTCAATAACAAGTTTATTACTAATTATATCCAATAAATAGAAAATAGTGTGCATTTATTTATGTATGGCAGCTAGCACATTTAAGAAGACAAAAAGGAACTCATAAACTGCCATAGAAACTTTAAAAAGATGTGGCAGCACAGCTGATGTCCTTTGCACTTGCAGTCATTGTACATAGTTAGAGCTAGGAAGTCCCAACGACAGCTTGCTGTGTATGTCTGATTTCCAATGGGCATTGTTCCCACTTGCCTGCATAATACATTAAGAAGGCCACTTCTTAGGGTTTGAGAATTCTGTTAGCTGAGATGTTTTGTCATAGGGAAAGATATTGTTGTACAATAGTATCTATAGGTATTGTGTCAAGAAGAAGAATGTCTTATTTGCCCTTCTTGGGTTATTGCATGGTTTACACAAAGACTGTGATGAGTTTATGGAAAACAAAGAAACTAAGAGAGAGGTGGAGGAGCTACCAGCACAGTCAAAAGATGTGGGTTTCACATTTGCCAAAGATAATTTGTGGCTATCGCCTTTCAGTCATTTTATCTTTCAATTCAGTGGATTTCTATACCACTTTTCATTAAAAACAACAACACTAAAGGGAAGTGGTTTACAAGATAAAATCAAGATAAGATAAAATCAATCTTTCAAAACAATAAAACTGTGTTAAAACAATATCTCATTAAAATAACCAGGGGCAGCTGATAATGCTAGTGATCAGAGAACTCCTGGACAAAAAGATGTGTATTGAGTCAGCGGCAGAAGCTCTCTACACTAGGATCCCGCCTGATCTCAAGAGGATGCTAATACCACATGGTGGGAAGGATGTATGAAAATGTCATTTCAATTCGCAAATCACTCAGAAATGCCTTGTTCGCAACCCCGAACATGAATGTGAATGGGAGCGCATGTTTTCCAAGTGTGTTTGCAAATTCCTAAACTTGTTTTCATGTTCTCAAAATGGACACTTTTTAAAAATGAACATTTTTTGAAAAATGCACACTTTTCCTGTTTGAACGAACTGAGAAACAGGTCACAAATGAGAATAGGAGCAAGCCAAACTGAACTTTGAAGTAAAGTTCAGAGAATTTCAGTGAGCTCAGTCATTCTCTCATCCCAGCATACTAGGTGCCACAACTGAGAAGCCCCTCCTCCACACTATGGCCAAATGAGCCTTAGTAGCCTGGGGTATGGTAAGATGTCCCCCTCATAATGTAGAAACCATTCATACACAAACATATATTCTCTTCCTAAAAGCCACAGACACACTGGGCAAAACAGAGGCACATGAGGTAACATAATGCGTAACAGATGTGTAAAGTAAAACTGACATCTTGTTGTTCAGTCATTCAGTCGTGTCCGACTCTTCATGACCCCATGGACCATAGCATGCCAGGCCTTCCTGTCCTCCGCTCTCTCCCGGAGTGTGCTCAAGTCCATATTCATTGCATCGGTGATGCTATCTAGCCATCTAAACCTCTGCTGTCCCCTTCTCCTTTTGCCTTCAATCTTTCCCAGCATCAGGGTCTTTTCCAGGGAGTTTTCTCTTCACATTAGGTGGCCAAAATATTTCAACTTCAGCTGCAGTATCTGTCCTTCCAATGAGCAGTCAGGGTTGATTTCCTGTAGGATGGACTGATTTGACCTCCTTGCAGTCCAGGGGACTTGTAAGAGTCTTCTCCAGCACCACAGTTGGAAAGCATCGATTCTTCGGTGCTCGGACTTCCTTATAGTCCAGCTCTCACAGCCATATGTTGCTACTGGGAAAATCATAGCTTTGATTAGATGGACCTTTGTCGGCAAGGTGATGTCTCAGCTTCTTACTATGCTGTCTAGGTGTGCCATAGCTTTCCTCCCAAGCGTCTTTTAATTTCATGGCTACAGTCACTGTCTGCGGTGATCTTGGAGCCCAAGAAAATAAAATCTGTCACTGCTTCCATTTCTTCTCCTTCTATATGCCAGGAAGTGATGGGGCCAGATGCCATGATCTTAAGTTTTTAATGTTGAGTTTCAAACCAGCTTTTGCACTCTCCACTTTCACCCTCAACATCAGGCTCTTTAGATCCTCTTCGCTTTCTGCCATTAGGGTGGTATCGTCTGCGTATCTGAGGTTGTTGATAATTCTCCCGGCCATCTTAATTCCGACCTGTGATTCATCCAGACCCGGCGTTTCTCATGATGTACTCTGCATATAAATTAAATAAGCAGGGTGACAATATACAGCCTTGTCATACTCCTTCCCCAATTTTGAACCAATTGGTTGTTCCATGTCTGGTTCTTACTGTTGCTTCTTGGCCCTCGTACAGGTTTCTCAGGAGACAGGTAAGGTGGTCTGGTACTCCCATCTCTTTCAGAATTTGCCACAGTTTGTTGTGATCCACACAATCAAAGGCTTTAGCGTAGTCAATGAAGCAGAAATAGACGTTTTCCTGGAATTCTCTTGCTTTCTCCATGATCCAGCGAATGTTGGCGATTTGATCTCTAGTTCCTCTGCCTCTTCGATACCCAGCTTGTACTTCCGGTAGTTCTCTGTTCACATACTGCTGAAGCCTAGCTTGTAGGATTTCGAGCATAAACTTGCTGGCATGTGAAATGAGCGCAATTGTACGGTAGTTTGAACACTCTTTGGCATTGCCCTTCTTTGGAATTGGAATGTAAACTGATCTTTTCCAGTCTTGTGGCCATTGCAGAGTGTTCCAAATTTGTTGGTATATTGAGTGCAGCACTTTAACAGCATCATCTGTTAGGATTTTAAATAACTCAGCTGGAATACTGTCATCTCCGCTAGCTTTGTTGTTAGTAATGCTTCCTAGGGCCCACTTGACTTCACTCTCTAAGATGTCCGGCTCAAGTTCAGTGACTGCACTATCATGGCTACCAGGGACATTAAGATCTTTCCTGTATAGTTCTTCTGTGTATTCTTTCCACCTCTTCTTCATCTCATCTGCTTCTGTTAGGTCCCTGCCTTCTTTGTCCTTTATCATGTCTGTCTTTGCACAAAATGTTCCCTTGAGATCTCCGATTTTCTTGAAGAGATCTCTAGTCTTTCCATTCTGTTGTTTTCTTTGATTTCTTTGCATTGTTCATTTAAGAAGGCCTTCTTGTCTCTTCTTGCTATTCTCTGGAACTCTGCATTCAGTTGGATATATCTTGCCCTTTCTCCCTTGCTTTTCGCTTCCCTTCTTTCCTCAGCTATTTGTAAAGCCTCATCAGACAGCCACTTGGCTTTCTTGCATTTCTTTTTCTTTGGGATGGATTGAGTTGCTGCCTCCTGAACAATGTTACGGACCTCCGTCCACGGTTCCTCAGGCAGTCTGTCTATCAGGTCTAATCCCTGAAATCTATTCCTCACCTCCACTGTATATTCATAAGGGATAGGATTTCGGTCATACCTGAATGGTTTAGTGGTTTTCCCTACGTTCTTCAATTTAAGCCGAAATTTTGCAACAAGAAGCTCATGATCTGAGCCACAGTCAGCTCCAGGACTTGTTTTTATTGACTGTATAGAGCTTCTCCATCTTTGGCTGCAAAGGACATAATCAATCTGATTTCGATATTGACCATCTGGTGATGTCCATGTGTAGAGTTGCCTCTTGTGCTGTTGGAAAAGAGTGTTTTCTATGATCAGCGTGTTCTCTTGGCAAAACTCTATTAGCCTTTGTCCTGCTTCATTTTGTACACCAAGGCCATGCTTGCCTGTTATCCCGGTGATTTCTTGACTTCCTACTTTAGCATTCCAATCCCCTATGATGAAGAGGACATCTTTTTTTGGTGTTAGTTCTAGAAGGTGTTGTAGATCTTCATAGAACCGATCAACCTCAGCTGCTTCGGCCTCAGTGGTTGGGGCATACACTTGAATTACTGTGATGTTGAATGGTTTGCCTTGGATTCGTACTGAGATCATTCTGTCGTTTTTGAGATTGTACCCCAGTACTGCTTTCCCCACCCTTTTGTTGACTATGAGTGCTACTCCATTTCTTCTAAGGGATTCTTGCCCACAGTAGTAGATATGATGGTCACCTGAATTAAATTCACCCATGCTTGTCCATTTGAGTTCGCTGATTCCCAAGATGTTGATGTTCAATCTTGCGATCTCATGTTTGACCACCTCCAGCTTACCTTGATTCATTGATCTTACATTCCAGGTTCCTAAACAATATTGTTCTTTACAGCATCGGACTTTCTTTTCACCACCAGACACATCCACAGCTGAGTGTCCTTTCGGCTTTGGCCCAGCCGCTTCACTCTTTCTGGCGCTACTTGGAAATTCCCTCTGCTCTTCCCCAGTAGTATATTGGACACCACCTTCCGACCTGAGGGGCTCATCTTCCAGCGTCATATCTTTTAGCCTTGTGATAAGTTCGATGGGGTTCTTGGCAAGAATACTGGAGTGGGTTGCCATTTCCTTCTCCAGTGGACCACATTTTGTCAGAACTCTCCACCGTGACCTGTCCGTCTTGGGTGGTCCTGCACGGCATAGCTTATGGCTTCACTGAGTTACACAAGCCCCTTCGCCACAACAAGGCAGTGATCCATGAAAAACTGACATCTAGTATCTCAAAATAAAGTCATCCTGATGTTGCAGTTCGTTACAAGGTGCAGTGCAACCCTATTTCTCTCTACTCCACAGTATGCTCCACTGAGTTCTATGGGACTTTCTTCCAGATAGGTGTTAGAGGATTGTAGCCTTAGAAGTCACCAGAGACATGTCACGTGCAAAATTGTTGGTCATTTCTCATTACATTTCCAGTGGGGTCAACTTTCATATTAAAAGTGGGAGTTGGTGGTGATGAAGGCCTGACGCATGCCTGGTGGAGTCTGTTCTTATTTAAACCCATAATTGGGTGGTGGGGGGGTGGGAAGAAGGAGAGTTGCTCTACTCCTGGCATGTTTCTGAGCATCCTATCTAAAAATATAAATGTAGGTTAGATCCCTAATCATATTAAAGCCCTAATAAGTATTTTAACCAGCCTGCACTATATGATATAAGCACAAGCAGCTGCCTCCCTCACCCCACTCAAAATAGCATTGGTGCTTCGGCATGCAATTTACAAAAATGACAAACAAGGGTGGTACATTCCCCAAGGTGAATGTGAGTTGACTGATTAGCTAGTACTTTAACTCTAGTTTCTTGCAAATTACAGACGTAAGAAACCCTGCAATTTATATGTACTTTTGGAAGGGAACACTTTAATCCCGTGATTCATGAAAGCAAAGTGGTAATAATTTAAGTACCATATTTTATTTATCCCTCAGAGTTGTCAGCTGATACCAGAAGTATTTTCACTATTTTTGGGTTGCTGCCTTTGGCCACCTAATTGCTTCTTAGGAAGTAAGAGGGAATTGCTTATATAACGACATGGATTGTCTTTGGCAGCGTCAAGCCGAAGCATCAGTCAGTCCATCTGGGTAAAATCACAAGCTGACTCCGATATTGCTAAATATTTATACTGTCAAATACACACAGACATCCAGATGAAAAGAGGCATTCATTAGGAATTCTCCGGCTTGTCAGTTTAAAGATGTAGATTAGAGCAAAACCTCCCACTATGGTACTGAGAGCTCAGGAAAAGTCTATATTTAGCCATTCTAAGCAATAAATATCATCATATTGCCTCATTTAGGTAAATAGAGAATAAATATTGTCAAGATGATCCTAGAGATAATGTAAACAGATCCCTGTTCAGAGTCTGTGTTACTAGGGTAAGTTCCAGGACATTGAAATGCTGATGACGCTTTCTGGTTTAACCCTTTTCTCCTAATCGCAGCCCCCTCCCCCTTTTGAGATAACAGCCAGATTTTGTTCCGTACAAATCAGGGCAGTATGAGTGAAGAAAAGCATGCCTTTTTAAAAGTGAGTTGATTTTGTGCTATAAGTGAATTACTGCATTATGCTAATTAGTGGTTTGGCTTTAATATTTTTTTGGCATCGCTAAAGGCTGCTGCTGGTTGGAAAATAAAGATATCTGTAGCAACACCACAGTTCATTCTGCATCTTAACATGAAAACTGACAAAGGCCATCAATCACAGGAGAACATTACAGCTGTAAGATTAAGACATGATTTCTACATTATATCAAGTTAAAGTCCATACTGAAATTTATTTTATAGCTCATCTTTTTCCTAAGATTACATGAACTCTGTTGTAAGAATGCATCCTCTGTAAATTTGTACCTAAACAACAACAACAATTAAGTTCATGGCTGGTGTTTTAATATTTGACAGGTTGTATTTTAATTGATAAAAGGGGGTCCACTAAGAGAAATAGCTGGAATGCAGGTAGTGTTGCATATAGTCACACATACATACATACACATTGCCCACAAGGGGAAGGATAGCCAACATCTAGGGTTTAGTTAATTATACTAGATGATTTTGAGATTAATAATTAACATCTCTCTTTATAACTAAATATCCATAATTAATCAGCGAATCATAATGTGAAGACTAATTAAGTTCCAACTCAAATCTTAACAGAAAATCCATATTACTATCCAGCATCATTAATTACTCTAGTAATCAAAGTTATCTCTCCTGGGATTTGACATAAAGCTTTGTAGGTTTATAAACTAAGCTATTATCTTAAAAAATATTTTGAAAGTAGTTTTAAATCACATTAGAGATAACTGAAGTGTTAGATTGGTTATTTAAACAAGTTTTCATTTCCCCTGTATGGTATTATCAATAATACACTCAGTTTTATCCAATGTATCAAGGGATATCCCCTTTCTCATCCCCCTCCCATTTTGCAGTTCTATTAGAGCTTTTATTTGGCATAAGTATCTGCTTTTCAGTGTTTTTTCAAATAAGCTTCCCCTCTTTGGGGTTGTTTTCCCTATAGCCTTTGGAGTGCTAGTTAGCAATGTAAAAATAAATTACGGTGTATCTATACTGGCATAAGGCTTAGAAAAAGAAAAATAGCAAGAGAAAATAGGTTTTTGATTGCATTAAATGGAAACTATAGAACAACTTGACCAAAACCAAATGGATAAGAGAAAAATGGGGGTAGTGGTGGTGCTGTGTAGTTTTCTTTTTTTTTAATCCACTGTAAACCATTCTTACTGTAATTAGCAGGAACACCACACAAAGGGGCATTTGAAATATATTCACTTGAATTTTGAATAACTATTAAATTTTCATAGCTACAAACTAATACCACAAGCTGGTATTATGGTCACAAACTGAAATCTTGTATCTGCTTTTCATTTAGAAAGCAAGGGGTTAAAAAAATCCACATTTTTCAATTAGTTTTAGCACCAGATCTTCCAAGAACACACCATCTGATACTGTTCTTTTGTGTGGCAGCTGTAAAAATTCCAAGCAATTTTTACTGTCAAACTCTTGACTAAATAGAGGCTGTTAACTTAAGCAGATATCTGAGGTTATTTGGTGGCAATCAAGAACTCACAGCACTTCAGCTAATGGGTTATGATCAGAAACTGTTCCTAATAGCCAGCTAGACGGATCTGAATATGAAGATTTCTATAATTTTGTTGTCAGCTTGTGATGTACTCTAGTGCTAATTATTTGGAACAATTATGTTTTCCTAATAACAAAAGAAGAAGCAGTGAATTAAGCAGGCTTACCTTCAGATCTTTAGATAACAGTTTAAATGCACTTGCCATTAAGAAATAACATTTCTTTTTTTTCTGTATGGAACCCTAATTATTGAAGATGCTTGTCTTTTAAATGTGTTTCCTCTACTTCTTTTAAGCATGTTCAATGTGTCAGTTTACATTGATGAATGTACTAACTAGTATTTTCTCAGTCTTAGGTTTATGCCTGTACCTCCCATAGACTGCTTACTTCATTTGGTTATTCAAAAACCATAATTAGTGCGGTAATTAACATGTAGATCCTTCAAAGGGAGACTGCTAGAATCATGGGACGTCACCCATCATTCTTACTGATGTATGGATGATAAAGAGACTTAAGTTGAGGTGACAACCGGATTCGGATTACAGCACATTAACTGAGCTGCAGGGAAATTCAGATAGGACCCTGGTCCACAGAGCCTTTCCTTTTGAAAAAAAGTAATTATCCACACTGTTTCTATAATGCATCTAGGTGTTATCCAGCATTTGCAGCTGTCAAATCATTTGTTTTAAAACGCCTTTTTATAACTTAACTTTTGAGTTTTGCACATTATTTCTTAACCAATTACAGAGCCAAGGTGCCAAGATGTTAAAAAAATAATAATCTACAGAACCATAACAGAGAGAAGGGGAGAGAGAGCGAGAGAGAGAGAGAGAGAGAGAGAGAGAAAGAGTGTGTCTTTGTGACAATTGATTTCAGACAATTTGATGGTAATTTTTGAGTTGATGTGGTTTAGAGTCTTAAAATTGCAGATATAAAGAAAAGCCACATTTTTCTTCAGTTCCCCAGAGGATTTTTTTTTGTATACATTCCACTTATCAAATAAGATGAATTTGTGGCATTTTCCAAGACAAAGTACGTGAGTTATGCATATGAAGATAAATTTTCATGGTGCCAATGGATGTCCCTTTGATATGCCTGAAGCTGAGGACTACCATAATGTGTACTGGAACACTAGTTCAATCCATGTTATCTTACCTGGCCTTTCTCTTACCATAATTAGTGGCCCTCCTTTTTACAAGGTTTTAAGTCAGTGATGTGCCAGAGGCAAAAGAAATCTGCATAGAACCCTATAGAGACAGTGCATGGGACTAGGTGGAATGGCCTCTGTACACTGGATATAACTTTATTTGCTAAAGAGGTCATTTGAAAAATTCCTTAGGGTGTTTATGCCCTTTTGTCCCTCAGAGTAGTGAAAAAACAGCTCCACTGTAATATATTCTAGACAGGTGACCTTATGCCAGTCCTATACTATAAGCTTTGTTTCTATTAAAATAGGCTATGGGGGAGGTAAGGAGAACAAGTAGGGGTGTTAATCTATAACCCTCTACCTCACATGGGCTTTTTAATGCTAATTGCCACATATGCAGATCATCTGTCTCATAGGTCCTAGTGCCAGTTGAATCACCATAGCAACATTTCCTTTCATGGTGTACAGATATCTAAATGAATGTGGATCTGGCTCTGTTATCAAAGTCCTGAACCTGCACACACTTGCTTGCATGCCTAATTGTATGTGTACATAACAATATATATGCATAATGAAAGTTATATATGTGAACAAAGCCATGCAATGATTCTGTCAATGGACATGAAATTATACATGTCCGCATATGGGAGTTGGAGGTCAAATCTTGCAGTGTGAAGTTGCAGTTTGTGTCTGAGCAGACTCCTCCTTGGGAGCCTTTCCCCCCCCCTTTCTCAGACGGACTGAGAGTTTGTTTCTGGTTGATGTAGCAGAAGATAATTGAGCAATTATACTCAACACAAGGTGTGGTTGTCACAGGATAATCACACTACTATGCATTATGAGTTATTCATACAGTTGCTTAGAAGTGTTTATCTTCTATTCTATGAAGAGATGCTTTATGCCATTCAGAATAAAGGACTTCCATACTGTTCTTTGAAAACAAATAATATGTGCAATTAGTAGATATTTTGTAGCTCTAGAGTAATCGCATTAGCCCTTGCTTATCAATAGCCAGGTATTAGACAGCATTGAAAATACATTTCTAATTTATGAACAACAGATCTGAATTCACCTCATAATTCACAGGTGTGACCTCACTGAACATTGCAATTAATGGGTGTTGTGTCATCTCCAGGAGTTATGAGATTTTCAGAGTTTTTAATTGCTTTTCAGCGAAAGTCATTTGAACAGTCCTGTGAATACAATTGTCCTTTGAGAGTAGTGTTCTCAGAATGAAGCTGTTCCAGAGACACTGTGTAGCACAGTAGTGTCATATAGTGGTTAACAGCATGGGCTGTGAGGTTACATTTCATCTCACCTATGAACCCACTAAGTGGCCTTGGGCATCTCTCAGTCCCTGCAATTTCTCTCTATTCCACCCCCCTCCCCCAAATATTGGGATAATAATACTGACCTACAATACAGAGTTGTAAACACTACTGAGATACTGTATGTAACATGCTATGAACACTCAAACAGTACTATATAGACACTAAGTATTATTACAGAACACCACTACCAGAAGTTCACAAGATAGTAAGATGGGTCATTTAGGGATGCTCCCCAGAGCCCAACATTCATTCATTCATCCCCCCCCCCTTTCCATCATCAATCCTAGGTCCAGACATGGACAAGTGCTACTTGTTTTCTAATGCAGTCAGTTGAAACTAAGTGTCAGAAATACCTCCAGCTGTCATGACTCCCCACTTCTAAGATGATTGTTGGTTGTGAAACAGAACCATTTGGTCTTAACAACCTATGGCTGGAACATCAAAACTCCCTCAGGTGTTTTCAGAAGTTGAAAGTTGCACCAATTGCTTAGAATGAGGAAAGAAGGGAGGTCTCTTTTTGCTTGACTGCAGCTCCATGCATTGAATTACTCCCAGGTACTTTGAAAGGGCACCCATCATGGCCTTTTATAGGCTTCCACTGACCTGGCTATTTCCCTTTCTGCTTCAGCTACAGTAAGAAAGACTGCTTGGCTCCATATAGTAAGCTGGTAGAAGACTACAGATAAGGAGTGGATTCAGTTCTTATATCCTCCATGCTCCTTGCCATGGTTTGTCTTTGAGTGGGGAAAAAAAAAGTTGTTCTGCTATCACTTTACATGTGACTTAATTGCATCCCATGAAATCAAGCAGTTTAAGTTTCTAAAGTATTTCCTTTGATTTTTTATTTTACTCTTTCTGATGAGTTATATGAAGTGATAGTTATGGCTACTTCTGATTACTGCCTAGGCTGTCTATCATCAACTCTTGCATACAAGCACCTTATAAACCAGGCATAGGTGATCCATGAACCAAGAGCCAGATCTGTCCCTTTGCTGAATTTCATCGAGCCCTTGAAAGATCTAGTCATTCAGGCTTGCTAGATCCCTGTTATCCCTGATTGAAAGAACTACCAATTGCCTGCAGGAGAGTCTTAATTTTTAAGATTTCTGACAAAGTTAGATAGACATTCATTTAATCACCTTTGCTGTATCAGTGACAATAACATGAAAGATGAACAGTTAACTAATAATAAGCCCAGTAGGTTTTAAAAGTGCATAAAGAAGATTATTTTTCTGAAATTGCAAATTGTCAGCTACAATCTTCTGTAAGCCCTATTGAACAGACTGAGAAACTGTGGCCTGTTAGCTACAGCTTTCACTACCTAGATCTTGCCAAAAGCTTAAAAACTACAGCAGGATAAATAAGGCTGAAGTCCTAAACACATTGGAGACAAGCCCCATTGAACAAAGTGGACTTACTTCTGAATAAGCATGCATAGGATTGTGGCAATATGTTCTATATAATACAGTTAAGAAATACAGTTAAGAGTTCACTGCCTAGAAAAGTGAACAATGTCATCCTGATAACTTTTGACACTGAAATAAAATCACTTCTGGGGGGAGAGTGAAATAGCAAATGATTTTCAAGACTCTTGACAATGATAGATGCATAGTTCTTTCACATTTGAGGTAACTCACAATACCAACTATTTAACAACAACAACACATTTAAGGAACAAAGAGTTAAATGGCAAAATTAAAAGATGTACAAATTATCATCTGAAAAGACGTATGTAGTTATAATAATCTGAAACCCCAACCTTCCCCTCCACCCCCAATGCTAACATAAAGGTTGTGTCGGGTGTACGTATCTTCCACTTGGTAAACAGGGTACTGCTTCATCTCACTGTTTATTGCTGAGAAAACATGTATTCCCTGCTACACTGACACCAAATTGGGGTGATCATGAAAATACTTCCTCCTCTTCAAATGATCTTTTGTTATAACACTTCTCTCCCCACCCCCCACCCCGCTTTCCATTCTTTTTTTTTTTCCACGGGGTGGGGTGGGGAAAATAAAATATAGTATGTAAACCAATTATTCAACCAAATTACTTTGATCAGTGGGAACTGACAATTAGTGTTACAGCATCTCAACAGTGAAATCCACACAATAGAGCAGTCTGAGATATTCTGCACTGCAAATTAAATGAATGTAGTGAATTTATTTTATGCAGCAAGCAGTGTGTGTGTGTGTGTGTGTGTGTGTGTGTGTGAAAGGGGGGGGGTGAATAAAATCAGATATGTTCAACTGTTTTCTTACTGATTCTGTTCAGCATGTTAGATGTTAATTGTTTCATTTTTCTAATTGATAGTTAATGTATTGTGACAGCTCTCTTGACAGAGCTCTAGATGACTAATGTCAGCACTTAGAAAATATTCACAGGGGAACTTGCTGATCAGTTAATCAATGGCTCTTAGAAATTTGCCACCCCATCAGCCAGTGTTTGGATTGCCAATCGCTGCAGACCAAGTGCGTATTGGCCAGGGTTACTTGTAATGCTGTGTGTGCTTAATTCTCTCTCCCCCGCCCCTTAAAAGCACACTGTAGGATAGACTTTAAGGCACATACAAAGCAGAGGCACATGACTGGGTTTATTCCCAAAGCTCAAGCACATCATCAGCACTTCCATAAAATAGCTGTGAAGCTGCAAGAGCATTCTGGGTATTGTCATGCAAATGAGAACACCAAGCACACCACTTTGCTTCAAAATTGCTTTGCAGTGACAATTAGCTTTTAAAACAGAAGTAGGTTTTGTCAGGCTTAAGCTTGCAACCATAACCCTACACACAGTGTGGGACCAGCTTTCAAAGGGGAGGGGGAGGGAAGGGAAGGGAGCCTGCATACAAAAATCCTGATTCAACTTTCCAGTGTTCAAATTGTCACACAGGGAACTATAAGCTTTCAAATGCAAGATTTACTCCAGTTTAAGCTTATGGCAGCTGCAAAACTAGGACGCTCTTGGATATATTCAGTCCAGCCACAAGTCACTGACATTACATTTGTCAAGCACTGAGGCCTCTTGTTCAGGCATGTTTGAGGCTAAACGAAGGGGAAATAGCAAATATTGTAGATTACCAATGGATCCTGGGTATGAGGCACCAGGGGTCTCAAACTGGAAACTCTGGGAGCAGGACTGTCATTCTTTCCTCCCTGCACCATTGGGCCAATGTGAAGGTAGAGTAAGTAATTCCTGGGCCTTGTCTCTGGTGCTCTGTAGCAGCATCCTATGGTGGCCAATACGTGTATTGCAGCTTTCAGCCCAGTAGGAACAGGTGACTCTGACCCTATATAAGTACGCCGGCCTGGCTTCCCAACATTTGCAACATGTTGCTCACTGCAGGTTGAGCTGCTGAAGATAGCCAGGGAGCCCTGCCTGAGCCTACTGAAATGTTGGATTGCCTTCTGGCCATGTGCCCTAACATTTCGTTCAGAATTTATCCTGGAACAGGATATTTTGCTCAGCTTGCTCCTGGAACAAGTCAGCCTTGTGCCCCAGATATGGGACACCTTGCCAAGCACCTTTGCCAAGAATGTTGATGACCCCTGCAAGATTCACACTGCTGAAGCACATAGCTCACGCCATCTTGCAACTTAGATCAACTCTGCTCTGCTTTACGAGTTCTGCCAGGGTTTTTGCAAGTGGTAAGGGATCAATTGGTTCCTGTGAATCTGATCCATCCACTGTCCTGGAAGAGTTTATGGACTTATTTCTCTGGATCGCTACCTAACTGCATGAGATGGACTGAAATGCTACCATTGGATCTTAAATAATCCATTGCACTCCTGTGAGCACAGCCCTTCCTTGAAACCCACCACAGCTCAAGCAGACAAACATGCAACTGGACATGGCCCAGCCAATGACTCTCTGCTGCAAAACAAGAGAGTACAAATAGTCCTGCATATATTGCAGAGGTGTATGACACTTTATCCCCTTCATGGATCACTGCCTTGTTGTGGTAAAGGGGCTTGCGTAACTCAGTGAAGCCATAAGCTACGCCATGCAGGGCCACCCAAGACGGACAGGTCATGGTGGACAGTTCTGACAAAATGTGGTCCACTGGAGAAGGAAATGGCAACCCACTCCAGTATTCTTGCCAAGAAAACCCCATGGAACGTATCACAAGGCTAAAAGATATGACGCCAGAAGATGAGCCAGTCAGGTCGGAAGGTGTCCAATATACTACTGGGGAAGAGCAGAGGGAATTTCCAAGTAGCGCCAGAAAGAGTGAAGCGGCTGGGCCAAAGCCAAAAGGACACTCAGCTGTGGATGTGACTGGTGGTGAAAACAAAATCTAGGGATGTCAGAGAATTCCGCCACGGATCTCGGGGAGGCCGAATGCCAGCGCATTCGGCCCCCCGAAATCGGTGGCGGAACGGTCTGCCCCCCCGCCCCCCCCCCGGGACGGGACTTATCTTGGGCGGATCTTCCTGGCGGCGGCGGCGGCGGTTCGGCAGCAGCAGCGGCCGGTCTTCTGACCGGCTGCCGCCGCCGCCATTTCCAGTTAAAAAACAAAACAAAACAAAAAAAGTGATAGGCTACATAAAGATTTACATAGCCTATCACGGCTAGATTTTTAAAAAAAACACCATGATAGGCTACATAAATGTAGCGTCTACGCTATTTGCGTTCCCCTTATTTTTGCCGTCTTAGTCTACGTAAATGTTTACATAGACTAAGACGTGCCAAAATAAGGAACGCAAATGGTGGCACCCATGGGCGCCGCCATTTGCGTACGCGCATTTTGTTTTTTTAAAAAATCAGCCGTGATAGGTTACATAAACAATTACGTAGCCTATCACGGCTGACTGCAGGGACGCAAACGGCGGTGGCTACGGCCGCCACCATTTGCGTCCCTGCTAGCCAGCGGCCAGATGTCCGGCCACTGGCGGAGCCGGCCGGCGGCTCTGCAGAATCCCTGTGGAGCGGAGCCGGCCAGCCAGGATTCCGGGGGGGAGGAACGGAGCGCCTCCCCCCCTGGCCAGAATTCCGGGGGGAGGGACGGTACGCCTCCCCCCCAGCATCAGCATAATCCGCAGAAAGGTAAGTCACTTTCGTACATCCCTAACGATGCTGTAAAGAACAATATTGTTTAGGAACCTGGAATGTAAGATCAATGAATCAAGGTAAGCTGGAGGTGGTCAAACTTGAGATGGCAAGACTGAACATTGACATCTTGGGAATCAGCAAACTAAAATGGACAAGCATGGGCAAATTTAATTCAGGTGACCATCATATCTACAACTGTGGGCAAGAATCCCTTAGAAGAAATGGAGTAGCACTCATAGTCAACAAAAGGTGGGAAAAGCAGTACTGGGGTACAATCTCAAAAACGACAGAATGATCTCAGTACGAATCCAAGGCAAACCATTCCACATCACAGTAATTCAAGTCTATGCCCCAACCACTGAGGCCAAAGAAGCTGAGGTTGATCGGTTCTATGAAGACCTACAACTCCTTCTAGAACTAACACCAAAAAAAGATGTCCTCTTCATCATAGGGGATTAGAATGCTAAAGTAGGAAGTCAAGAAATCACCGGGATAACAGGCAAGCATGGCCTTGGTGTACAAAATGAAGCAGGACAAAGGCTAATAGAGTTTTGCCAAGAGAACATGCTGATCATAGCAAACACTCTTTTCCAACAGCAGAAGAGGCGACTCTACACATGGACATCACCAGATGGTCAATATCGAAATCAGATTGATTATGTCCTTTGCAGCCAAAGATGGAGAAGCTCCATACAGTCAGTAAAAACAAGACCTGGAGCTAACTGTGGCTCAGATCATGAGCTTCTTGTTGCAAAATTTTGGCTTTAATTGAAGAACGTAGGGAAAACCACTAAACCATTCAGGTATGTTGTTGTTCAGTCGTTCAGTCGTGTCCGACTCTTCGTGACCCCATGGACCATAGCACGCCAGGCCTTCCTGTCCTGCGCTCTCTCCCGGAGCGTGCTCAAGTTCATACTCATTGCATCTGTGATGCTATCTAGCCATCTCATCCTCTGCCGTCCCCTTCTCCTTTTGCCTTCAGTCTTTCCCAGCATCAGGGTCTTTTCCAGGGAGTTTTCTCTTCGCATTAGGTGGCCAAAATATTGGAGCTTCTTGCCATCTCATGTTTGACCACCTCCAGCTTACCTTGATTCATTGATCTGACATTCCAGGTTCCTAAACAATATTGTTCTTTACAGCATCGGATTTTCTTTTCACCACCAGACACATCCACAGCTGAGTGTCCTTTCGGGTTTGGCCCAGCCGCTTCACTCTTTCTGGCGCTACTTGGAAATACCCTCTGCTCTTCCCCAGTAGCATATTGGACACCTTCCGACCTGAGGGGCTCATCTTCCGGCGTCATATCTTTTAGCCTTGTGATACGTTCCATGGGGTTTTCTTGGCAAGAATACTGGGGTGGGTTGCAATTTCCTTCTCCAGTGGACCACATTTTGTCAGAACTCTCTGCCATGACCTGTCCGTCTTGGGTGGCCCTGCACGGCATAGCTTATGGCTTCACTGAGTTACGCAAGCCCCTTCGCCACAACAAGGCAGTGATCCATGAAGGGGATTCAGGTATGACCTCAATCCTATCCCTTATGAATATACAGTGGAGGTGAGGAATAGATGTTAGGGATTAGACCTGATAGACAGAGTGCCTGAGGAACTATGGACGGAGGTCCGTAACATTGTTCAGGAGGCAGCAACTCAATCCATCCCAAAGAAAAAGAAATGCAAGAAAGCCAAGTGGCTGTCTGATGAGTCTTTACAAGTAGCTGAGGAAAGAAGGGAAGCGAAAAACAAGGGAGAAAGGGGAAGATATATCCAACTGAATACAGAGTTCCAGAGAATAGCAAGGAGAGACAAGAAGGCCTTCTTAAATGAACAATGCAAAGAAATTGAGGAAAACAATAGAATGGGAAAGACTAGAGATCTCTTCAAGAAAATCGGAGATCTCAAGGGAACGTTTTGTGCAAAGACGGGCATGATAAAGGACAAAGAAGGCAGGGCCCTAACAGAAGCAGATGAGATTAAGAAGAGGTGGAAAGAATACACAGAAGAACTATACAGGAAAGATCTTAATGTCCCTGATAGCCATGATAGTGCGGTCACTGAACTTGAGCCGGACATCCTAGAGAGTGAAGTCAAGTGGGCCCTAGGAAGCATTACTAACAACAAAGCTAGTGGAAATGAAATAAATAAAACATAACAAATATTTAGTAAGCATAAAATCCCTGTATCAGTTTCACATGGGTCTTTCAATGGGTAAGTTCATATGTCACGCTCAGCCATCCTGAAGATAAACCATTGTGGGTTGTTTTTTCACTGGATAACCCACATTACTCCTGACAGACAATTGGGCACACTACAGCTTGCTTTAGGTTGTTTCCCCCTCACTCCTTCCACCTGGTCCCAGGATGTATCCCAGGCGCCTTTGCAGCAGAACCGCTCATTTCCTCATTTGCTACATCAGCATCTTTTTGCAGCTGGTCTGCTAAAGTTGCTGGCTCACAGGGGAAAATTGACCATCCCCATATCAGATCACAAAAAAGGAAATAATTTTCTGAGCCCGTATGAATGTGATAATATATTTGCAATTTTTTCCCCCAGGGGTCTTGCACAAGTGCGCAGGAGCGCAAGATCATCTGTCCACTATTTAGCGTAGCATAGGGATATCCCCCTCTTGTCAATGTCCTTGTCAATTTCATCCTCCACTTCAGGACTTGCCTTGCAGTGAACACCTTTTAAAAAAAGATTGCTTCACATACTACCAAAGTAATTACACCCACCTGAAAAAATCGTCCTGCAGCTGCCAGCCGCTTTTGGCTCCTCCCTCCCACCCACTTTCATGCTAGCCACTTCCTTCCACTGCTCTCCATTGTTAGTTGTCAGATATACATATGGGTTACAGAGAGTGGTGGGGATTAGTAAAGATATGCAGGTTTCAAGGCACGCAAATTATATCGATCGCCAAATATACACACATTTCAAGGCAGAGCAGTAAAGCAGACTTTCGAATGTGTGCACTTGCGCAAGACTGAAAATACAAAAAAAAAATTTTAAGGGTTGCAAATGTCCTTTCTTCTCAGTTTTTAGGTGCATGGAACAGAGGGCACTGACAAAGAATGAGGGAAGATGATGGCGGCAGTAGCAAGATTGCAATGAGCGGCAGAGGGTTTCACTGCTCTTGCTGGGCAGCTCTCTAGCCATTCCCAACAACCCACAATGAAGTCGCCCTGCCAGGTTCAGACATCACAACAAGCCACCCTGAGAACAAGCCACCCTGAACAACCCAACAACAAGCCATGGGTTCTCAGGGTGGCTTGTTCATGGAAAACAACCCATACCAGGTCAATGACAGCCCAAAGAAAAGGATCTTAAAAGACTGTGATTCATGAAGAGATGAATCTCTGGGAAGTCTCCAGGGGAACGGTATCCCACATTTGAACCACATGATTGTCCCCAACTGCACACATATTAAACAGTTGCAATAGAACGAAACATGTTTGTACAATGGAATTTCAAGACCTGCTCAAATTGTTTTGAGTTAAAAGGGTGAGAAACTCCATACTCAATGCTTCTTCCCTTGGGAAGTTTCCTTTTTTTTTCCTTTTGCTTTGGAAGCTTTGCTGAAGGGTGATATATACATATTTGAAATAAATAAAATAAAAAACAAACTGAAAGGTTATGGCACCTAATCAATAATATATCTTCTCATGCCTTCCCACTGCTATTCATTCTCTCTCTCTCTCACACACACACACACACGCACACACAGTATCTATGAAAGTAGGGAGTGATAAAAGTTTGAAATATAAGAGAGGGAAAAGCATTATATAGAGGGAAATCATTGGAAAGCAAGGGATATACTTGGGGAAAACCATTTGGATCACAATAAAGCTGGGCCTCTGCTATTCCCCATCTTTCCTGGTGCTGGTTTTCCTCTCTCTCTCCGCCTTGCAAGGTACCTCTGGGGAAGGGAGGAGGAGACAGCTGGTGGTAAGCTATACTACTTCTGAGTTATGCCAAACTTTGGCTTATCTCATAACTGGCCTGGCTTTTCTGAACTGGGGTACTAATTTCTGATCCTCCCCCATTCCAACATTTTTGCAACGTACTTAATTACAGTGGCTTCACACATCAGTTGATGGATGCTGCGAAACCCTGATGTGAGTATGAAGCAAATGTGTCTGATTCCTTTGGTTACATTGTTCAATTAAGCTTCACCAAAGTCTACCTTTCAATAGTACTGAATTTATTTGTTTAAAAAATAATTCATTTATATAAAAACACTGTGATGGCACATGTAATGTGTGATGGCATATAGTGGTTTCCATCATAAGAACACAAGAAAAGCCATGCTGGATCAGACCAAGGGTCTATCTAGTCTAGCATTCTGTTCAAACAGTGGCCAACCAGCTGTTGCTCAGGTACCACAACAGGACACGAGTGCAACAGCACCCTCCCACCCACGTTCCCCAGTAACTGGTGTTCATAGGCCTACTGCCTCTGGTACTGGAGGTAGAACATACCATAGCCATCAGGACTAGTAGCTATCGATAGCCTTCTCCTCCAAGACTGTATCCAACCCCCTTTTAAAGCCATCCAAATTGGTGGCCATCACTATATCTTGAGGTAGTAAATTCCACAGTTTAACTAAGCGCTGTGTGAAGTACTTTTATCTCCCACCAGTCAGCTTCATGTATGTTGTGTATACTGTGTTTTATCAATGTATATTGTGTTTCACAGGATTATATAAGCAAAAGGAGACACTCCTGTCCTGAGTAGCTTACAATCTAATTGTTGACAGTGGGGATAATTGCGGGAGAAGACTGGGGGAACTGATTGCCTGGAGGTGCCGGGGAATGAACCTGGGACCTGCACTGCACCACTGAGCTTACAGCCACTCTAGGAAAGGTTTCATGCTTCACTGGGCCAGACGCATCCTTGGTTTTCACAAGATCCGGAAGCTGAAGGACCCAGGCTATGGCACAGCCTATTGCTACCTTCTATCCCAAAGTCTGCAGGGCCTGCTGAGTGAGCAGGTAAGCCTGGGCCTGTTTGATCCACAACTCTATGAGTACAAGTAGTTGGGGACAAGGGTGAGGCCTTTCAGGAAGTACAAGGACCAAGATTGTCTTTGAATTACTGCCCAAGGAAGTACAGCTGGTTCATGTGCAGGCTGGTTCTTTTCCCATCCTGGTTACAGGCTGGGTCTTTATACAGTCAAGTTAATATAAAGTGTCACTTCAGTCGTTAAGTCATGTCCGACTCTTCCTGACCCCATGGACCATAGCACGCCAGGCCTTCCTGTCCTCCGCTCTCTCCTGGAGTGTGCTCAAGTCCATATTCATTGCATCGGTGATGCTATCTAGCCATCTCATCCTCGGCCGTCCCCTTCTCCTTTTGCCTTCAATCTTTCCCAGCATCAGGGTCTTTTCCAGGGAGTTTTCTCTTTGCATTAGGTGGCCAAAATATTTGAGCTTCAGCTTCAGTATCTGTCCTTCCAGTGAGCAGTGGGGTTGATTTCCTTTAGGATTGACTAAGTTGACCTCCTTGCAGTCCACGGGACTCGTAAGAGTCTTCTCCAGCACCACGGTTCGAAAGCATCAATTCTTCTGCATTCAGCCTTCCTTATAGTCCAGCTCTCACAGCAATATGTTACTACTGGGAAAACCATAGCTTTGATTATACGAATCTTTGTCAGCAAGGTGATGTCTCTGCTTGTTACTATACCGATCAACCTCAGCTTCTTTGGCCTCAATGGTTGGGGCTACTGGGAAAACCATAGCTTTGATTAGACGGACCTTTGTCGGCAAGGTGATGTCTCTGCTTCTTACTATGTTGTCTAGGTTTGTCATAGCTTTCCTCCCAAGGAGCAAGCGTTTTTTAATTTCATGGCTACAGTCACCGTCTGTGGTGATCTTGGAGCCCAAGAAAATAAAATCTGTCACTGTTTCCATTTCTTCCCCTTCCATATGCCAGGAAGTGATGGGGCCAGAATGCCATGATCTTCGTTTTTTTAATGTTGAGTTTCAAACCAGCTTTTGCACTCTCCTCTTTCACCCTCAACAAGAGGCTCTTTAGATCCTCTTCGCTTTCTGCCATTAGGGTGGTATCATCTGCGTATCTGAGGTTGTTGATAATTCTCCCAGCCATCTTAATTCCGACCTGTGATTCATCCAACCCGGCGTTTCTCATGATGTACTCTGCATATAAGTTAAATAAGCAGGGCGACAATATGCAGCCTTGTCGTACTCCTTTCCCAATTTTGAACCAATCGGTTGTTCCATGTCTGGTTCTTACTGTTGCTTCTTGACCCTAGTAAATTGCTATAAATAAATGATTAAATAGTACTAGTCTCTATAAGAGGAGAGATATTCTCTTGGATGGGCTATAAGTCTACTCAACCCAATCGAGGTCTGTATTTGTGTTATACTATTGATTGGTAGGAAATTAAGAATAATCAGCTGCATTCACAACACAGAGCAAATACATGTTGTTTTCTTCAGAGTGTTAAGAGGTGGGATGTATTTGTTTTAGTTTCTAGATACCAAGAAGCCAGCCATCTAAGCATGGCAAATGATGATTTCACTGAAAGCGTTTGTGCTGCTATGATGTCATCTAACTAAAAATGAAAAATTGACATTGGAATTAAAAACAAAACAAAATGAGAAATCTACAAAGCACATTGTTTAACTAGAACTCCAGGAGACCAGTTGATCAAACAGAACATATTAAAATTGCTGGCTCAGTTTTGGGCAGTCACAGACTTAATTGGCAGTCCCTTGCCCTCTTGCACTTCAGCCTGTAGCTTTCTTTGTCTACAAGCGTGATGCAAAGTGACAGTAACTGAGGTTTCCTAAAAACGAAGCATGCAGTATGACAGACCCATCTGTAGCTGCCTTCTGAAACAAAAATGCCCAATTCTGTCATTACTGCCTTTTGTTTCTGCACAGTACTTTCCATGTGACTGTTTTGTGAATGCTTGCTGGTGGAGTCCATAAGCTACAATTTATCTCACTACTTGCCTTATTGTGCCCCTTGTCCTGAGTTGTCATACTTGTTTCTTTGCCAATTCGGGCTCCTTTCTTGCGTTCCATTAAATCTCCAAATGCTCCTAGCAATCTTTCAACTTACAGGACTGCACACCTAAAATGTGCTATAAGGATTACAGATCAAAAAATAAACTGCACAGGAGCATTTCATCAGTTAGAAGGACACAAGGGTACAGTTTATGTTAAGTTCCATCCATAAACCTGTAATGATTTTATTATATTGGTGTCGGTTTTCATTACTTTCCTGAATGGGTGTACCCTGCTTAATGCACAAT
The DNA here is from genome assembly GCF_057233095.1 of Heloderma suspectum. NCBI lineage: Eukaryota > Metazoa > Chordata > Lepidosauria > Squamata > Helodermatidae > Heloderma > Heloderma suspectum. The sequence goes on from NC_139461.1 coordinate 96,530,615, forward strand.
ATTTGCATCTGATGAACCAACAAGTTTAAATATGGTTTGCTTAAATGTTTTATAAATTTACATTCAAATTTATCAGGAATAATTCTATTTGAAATCACACAGGACTAAGTACATTTCTTGTAAAATACATTTGAGTTGAAATGCCCGGGCCCAGACCATTAATCTACAGATCTACAGTATAAATGTTGTGTTTTTAAGGGAGTTGAAAAGGAAAAAAAAGTTTTTTGTTGCTGCTGTTTGGGGTAAGTAAATGTCTAGAGAACCGAAGCATAAACTTCTCATTCCCCAGACAAGCCCATGGATGAGGACGCAGGGTGGGCGGGGGGGAGATGTGGCAGGGAGAGAATGCCAAGGTGGGTTGTATTCTACTGTTGACAGCAGTTGCAAGAGTATTTCTTGGAAAAAAAGGCATCCTTAACCAGTTTGTACTTCAGGGGTTAAGAACAACACCTTAAATCCTACCTAGAAAATTGCCTGCCTGTCAGTGCAGGTCATAAAAAATCTGTTCCTTTCATTGTGAAGTTCTTGTTCTTCTGCTTATAAGTGGGCAGCTGTATTCTGTGCTATCTTCAGTCTCTGGTGGTTTATGGTGGCAAAGGTATTGCATATGCCGCAACATCTACTTATTAAAGCAACTGTGGAAGAACAAGATAGAGAAAGAAGAGGGGATATTCCCTGCCCACAGTACCTTTCATTCGATGTTCTAGTAGCATCTATTATTGGGCAAGGAATATATGGTGCTTAAAAAGCAGTTTCAATTTCCATATTGGATACTTGCATCTTAAATACAACAAGCAGCCCCACATTTTATGTGTGCGCTATGTGTTGCTGAGTAGCCTCTATCCATTGAAATGGTTTGTTTGTTTGTTTGTTTGTTTATAAGATTTATATGCTACCTTTTAGGGAGAACCCTCTCAAGGCTGCATACAACAAAATTTAAAACCACAAAACAGAATTGAACAAGGATAAAAACAATGATAAAATCAAAAGTAACAATTAAAACCAGATAGCACCATATACATAACGGCACCCAATAAAAAGATCTTAATGTCCCTGATAGCCATGATAGTGCGGTCACTGAACTTGAGCCGGACATCCTCGAGAGTGAAGTCAAGTGGGCCTTAGGAAGCATTACTAACAACAAAGCTAGCGGAGATGACAGTATTCCAGCTGAGCTATTTAAAATCCTAAAAGATGATGCTGTTAATGTGCTGCACACAATATGCCAACAAATTTGGAACACTCAACAGTGGCCACAAGACTGGAAAAGGTCAGTTTACATTCCAATTCCAAAGAAGGGCAACGCCAAAGAGTGTTCAAACTACCGTACAATTGCGCTCATTTCACATGCCAGCAAGTTTATGCTCAAAATCCTACAAGCTAGGCTTCAGCAGTATGTGAACCGAGAACTGCCGGAAGTACAAGCTGGGTTTCGAAGAGGGAGAGGAACTAGAGATCAAATCGCCAACATTCGCTGGATCATGGAGAAAGCAAGAGAATTCCAGAAAAACGTCTATTTCTGCTTCATTGACTACGCTAAAGCCTTTGATTGTGTGGATCACAACAAACTGTGGCAAATTCTTAAAGTGATGGGAGTACCAGACCGCCTTACCTGTCTCCTGAGAAACCTGTATGAGGGTCAAGAAGCAACAGTAAGAACCAGACATGGAACAACCGAGTGGTTCAAAATTGGGAAAGGAGTACGACAAGGCTGCATATTGTCGCCCTGCTTATTTAACTTATATGCAGAGTACATCATGAGAAACGCCGGGTTGGATGAATCACAGGTCGGAATTAAGATTGCTGGGAGAATTATCAACAACCTCCGATATGCAGATGATACCACCCTAATGGCAGAAAGCGAAGAGGATCTAAAGAGCCTCTTGTTGAGGGTGAAAGAGGAGAGTGCAAAAACTGGTTTGAAACTCAACATTAAAAAAACTAAGATCATGGCATCTGGCCCCATCACTTCCTGGCATATAGAAGGGGAAGAAATGGAAGCAGTGACGGATTTTACTTTCTTGGGCTCCAAGATCACCACAGACGGTGACTGTAGCCATGAAATTAAATTTTGCTCCTTGGGAGGAAAGCTATGGCAAACCTAGACAGCATAGTAAGAAGCAGAGACATCACCTTGCCGACAAAGGTCCGTCTAATCAAAGCTATGGTTTTCCCAGTAGTAATGTATGGCTGTGAGAGCTGGACTATACGGAAGGCTGAGTGCCGAAGAATCGATGGTTTCGAACTGTGGTGCTGGAGAAGACTCTTACGAGTCCCCTGGACTGCAAGGAGGTCGGATCAGTCAATCCTAAAGGAAATCAACCCTGAGTGCTTATTGGAAGGACAGATACTGTAGCTGAAGCTCAAATATTTTGGCCACCTAATGCGAAGAGAAAACTCTCTGGAAAAGACCCTGATGCTGGGAAAGACTGAGGGCAAAAGGAGAAGGGGACGGCAGAGGATGAGATGGCTAGATAGCATCCCCGATGCAATGAATATGAACTTGAGCACACTCCGGGAGAGAACGCACGACAGGAAGGCCTGGCGTGCTATGGTCCATGGGGTCACGAAGAGTCGGACACGACTGAACGACTGAACAACAACAACAACAACAACAACAACCCAATAAAACCCTGGCGTAATTATAGACCAAGGTAAACAGGTTAATCTTTAGGGCCCACTCAAGGGTCTGTAATGATGGAGCCTGGTGAATATCAATTGGAAGAGAGTTCCACAAGTGGGAGGCCACTGCCAAGAAGTCCCTATCCCTCGTGCCCCGCAGCCTAATTGCTTTGATAGGCAGGCACACCAGAAGGGTCTCTAACATTGATCTCAGAGTGTGGGTAGGCCAGTATGTGTAAGGGCAGACCTGGACCAAAGTATTTAGGGATTTGAAGCACTTTAAATTGCCCCAGAAATACACTGGTAGCTAATGCAGTTGACAATATATAGGTGTCACATGATCCAACTGCCTACCACCTTAAGCAGACACATTTTGTACCAGTTGAAGTTTACGAACCATCTTTAAAGGCACACCTACATAGAGCGCATTACAGTAATCCAGGCTAGATGTCACTAAAGCATGGATCACTGAAGCAAGGTCCATCCTCTCCAGATAGGGTCACAGTTGGAGTATCGGCCTAAGCTGGTAAAAAGCACTCCTGGCTACTGCTACTACATGAGCTTCCCCAGTTAGCACTGAGTCCAGGAGAACTCCCAAAGTGTGTACCTAGTCTCCATCTAGGACCAGTTGCAAGCCTCCATCCAGAGCAGTCCGTTTCCCTACCCACAGTATCTCTGCGTTATCTAGATTAACTTTCAGCTTGTTTGTCCTTGTCTAAAGGATGGAGGTGGTTCAACAGCTTTGTTTAGTGGGTTGGATCACTTCTTAGATGCTAACTTCTAGTTTTATAAAATTTGAAGTTTAGAGGGCACTTCTAAGATGAAAATTAGACCAAACACAGGAAATCTGTGATTAGCATTCACTATGGGTTGGTTTGTTTAATAATTTGGATCCTGCACACCACTTTGAAGATGGGGGAAGCAGAGCTCTAGGTGAAGGAGTTTAACCTTTTCTTCTTTTGCCTTAGATACCTCCCCCTGCCCCCAAGCTATTAATAGCTACAGGGTTATCTATGCTGAACCTGTCTTTTTCCCCTGTGGCTAATGTCAGCTCAGGAGGGATGGGTGAACATAGATCAGGAAAAGAGGTAAGAAAACCTCTCACAGACCACCACTCTCTAACCATTAATGCAGCCACAATGGCTTCTAACTAAGGATGTCAGAGAAATACACAATGGAACCAAATGTGTTTGGATTTTTATAAATCTGACCCAGGGATCACACATCGGACTGGCTTTTCCCGTCAGGCAGATTCCATGGACTTGTGGGCCGTTTTTTCTAACTTTCTGAATTCTGTGCAAATTTCAAATGTAGAAAAATACACAAAATTTAAAAACCCACCCCAAAATGTGTATTTTCCCCATAAGCTAAAGTGTAAAAATGCACATTTTGAGAAATGTTCACATTTTGGTGGAATTTGCGGATTTTCACACATGCGAATTTGCACAAATACACATTCACACAATTGTGGATTTGTGCAAATTCAGAAACTAAAAAAAATCCAATTCTGTTGATAGACGTACAATGGAACGAAAGGCACCTAACACAGACAGAACTGATTTCACACAAGCCGTACATCCCTACTTCTAATGAGGAAAAAAACCACACACACAGAAACACCCTATGGGAGAATCCTATTCATGGGTCCCCCACTTCATGAGAAAAGGCCATAGCTTAGTGGTAGAGCACATAGCATCTCCATGAAGGGCTGGGGAAAAGGCTTGTCTGAAATCCTGGAGAGCTGCCATCAGTCAGTGGGAATAACACTGAGCTAAATACTGGCTCAGGAGTAGCAGCTTCCTATATTCCTGTGCTCTATGTCTGGATCAGGTGGGCAATTGTGGGGGTCTGGGAGCTGTTTTCGCCTTCTCTGGACCCACCCAGTCTGCAAAATTAAATAAATAAATATGGCACCCATCACAGCTACAGCACACCAAAAGGGTCAAAATTAGCTTGTTTGCAAACAAGGTATTTTTTTACCTTTTTGGTACTATCTAGCTGCTATGGGTGCCCCCCCATTTTATTTTATTTATTTCATTTCTTTACCGCCCAATAGCCGAAGCTCTCTGGGCGGTTAACAAAAATTAAAACCAGAAAGCACACAGTAAAACAATATAAAATATAAAACCATTAAAATCACAATCTAACAATACACACCAGAGTAAAACCTAGCAGCTGAATGCAGGGGGTGGCAGGGGCCACATATGGCCTATGTTTTGCCCACCCCTGGACTAGTTTGACACCAAGGCATACAGTAGAATTGAATGGTAATAACTAGTGCCTTCTATGCAGTGTTTTCCTTCCAGAGCACTGAACATATAATGTGCCTAGCTGACTGGGAGCTTATATTGAGACAGATTCTGCTGGGTGCCAGCATGTTTCATCCTGAGCCAATGAGCTGTCAAGCAGGAGAGAAGAGAATCTGGTACTTCTCTGGGCCTAACTACACATTATTTTAAATGCTTGAAGCAACGTCAGGGGGTGATCTGGATTGGGACCACAGGACACGGGGAAAGGGAAGTTTAATCCTTCCCACCCTGCTGTGATCCTGAAAAAAGTGTGTTGACCCCCTCACGTGGCAAATAGCTATACTAAAACAAGCTCCCTCATGGCACCAGTATTTCAAAAGTAGATTCTGTTCTGGTCATCACAGTTGTGGAAGTAAGGCAAGCTGACCATATCTCAGGGGGTAAAATTGATGCCTCATATTCTGAAATATTTCCTACCCATTAGTGTTGAGTGTGAAGCACCCATAAAAATATGGGTGTTTTTTTCCAAGAGCAAAATATGATGTTGCAATGTCCTAACTTGATTGATACTGGTGACTATAGTAAGAAGAGACCAATTAGCAGTACAATAGGCCAGAGCTATTCAGAGGATTAAGGAGTCACAGATACAAGAAAGCATGCATAAGAACGCATACTCACAAACTGAAGTACATGCAATATGCACTGAAAGGTGTAGTTATATTTAAAAAAGTGATCAATTTAACAGGAGAAATGGTTGTTTTAAGCTGTGATGATCTATTTATTAAACACGTGCTAAAATACCCTTTAGCAAATAGAATCTAAGAACCAGCCTCTCATTTGAGACCTTTAAAGTGCAATCCTATGCTGGCTGGGGAATGCTGGGAGCTGTAGGACTTCTTTTCTTCCAAACATGCATAGGATTGTGCCCTTGGCTGGGCTGAATAACTGTGGTTCCTGTGTATTCCTTGGCTGATGGAAATTAATGGAATCAAGCCTAAGGATTTTTTGTTATTATTATTAAGAATGGAAAAATACATATATGAACCCAAATAATACATTGTAAGAGAAAGGAGTAATAGTATCAGTAGTATTGATGCTATTAGAAGTATTGGTACAGAGATGATAGAAAATGGATGTAAGGCATTATAGCTCTTAATAGACGTTGCTAAATTTGTAGAAAAATAATTCACACCCCATTACTAGTAGAAGGCAGTTTTATAGTACCAAGGAATCTAGTCTTGTAAAACAGGACAATTTGGTAGACATGCTGCCTACCTCCCCAGTGAGTTGTGACACTTTAGTTTTAGACTTTGGTGCAGAAGAAGCTGCCCATGGGTTCAAAACACACCACTACAAGCTTTATTTCATGGAATCCTAGTAAGTGTAGTCTGTATGAAGAGGCCTGGAGCACAGTGGACTGGATGGCCAAGACTAGTTGGATAAGCAGCAGCCAAACTCAAAAGGCAACACACTTAAAATAAAAAAAACATTTGTTTGAGGTAACATGTCTCTTGGTTGTGGTCAACTAAAACCCCTGCGGTGTCTGACCATCTCCAGCAAATTTGTTTTTAAAGGCATGGAATTCAGTTGAAACAAACTGCTAAATGCCAAAGCATGCCAGTGTTAGCAAATGTGTTTAAGCACCACATTTCACAGACTGGCAGTGAAAAGACATGACACGTTGGCAAGGATTGCTCGCTACTAATGCTAGAAAATCAGCACCCCTTCTTCCTCCATTTGATTGGCAGCTATTCCTAATGCTTTGTCAGGTACCAAAGCATGGCAAGGAAGCCCCACATGCAGGGCATGCTTGTAGTTCAGAAACACACTGTTGGCAAAAGATAATGGATGGTTATTGCAGCAAAACATGTCTTGCTCCTCCATATCGTTGGAATTTCCATGGATTTCATCTGGAAACTAAAGGCTAATTCACAAGTGCAAGTACATCAATGGGTTACTCAGCAGTGACTCAGGGGAATATGGGAACTGCTTCCAAGGAAAATGAGGTGATTGAGATATTACTGTGTGACATGAAAGCTCTCTGTGGTCTTTGCCCCTACATCTCAGATTGCTGTTTCAGAAATGCAAGTCATCACTTGATAGCACAGTCTTTGAGTGATGAGAATACATATATCATGTATGAACATATATAAAATAAACAGACAAAAATCATTAGTTTCAGTTACCCAGCACCTTGTGTTTCAGTTTTAATTTCTGTTAAACTGTCCAAATGTTCTCTCACCTAAACAAAACAGTTAATTCTTTTCTCAAAACCTGATTGTTTCAACACTGAGTTGGAGAACACTGTGCTTGGAAGGTTACTTAGGATGCAATCCTATGCATGTTTAGACAGAGAAAAGGCCTACAACTCCAGCCTGGGGAATGCTGGGAGTTGTAGGCCTTTTCTCTGTCTAAACTTGCATAGGATTGCGCCCTGACTAACTAGAGGTTTAGTCTTAGTCTTTGTTGCAGAAAGGATAGGCACTCCTCATCCTTAGATGTCAAATCTAACAAAATGTGTGTTCATTCTGTTCCAGACATCAGTTTTCCTAAATGTTTGAAGTAATTCCATAAGTAGGAATGCAGCACAACCATTGTTTAGTATGAAGGCTCCTTTTGCTACATATTTATTGATATTAAATATAATTGTTCATTGAAATTTCTGCCTAATTTATAAACATGCTAGGCAGCTTACAAAAAATATAAACCAGCAATGGAAAAAAAATCTAAAATGACAGTATAAATCATGACAAAATCTAAATCTCATAATGTCTAAAACCAGGGGTGAGCAACTTGTAGCCCTCCAAATGTTTTGGCTTATAACTCCCATCAGCCCTAGCTGGCATAGGCAATGGTGAGGGATCATGGGAATTGTAGGCCAAAACATCTGGAAGGCCACAAGTTGCCCACCCCTGGTCTAAACCCATAATGTTACTGGTTGCAGTGATGAGAATATTTGGATTGTCTGATCTTTGCATTTTATAAAGTTTAGCTTCAGTAGTCCCTTTACCATATCTCTGTATTACTAATATTTTGCATCTTTGAATATTGTTATCTGATTCCAAGTGCAGCAACAGTGGGTCTTGTGTACTGCTCTGTATAAAGCATTCGTCTCCCAGATTTTCATGATCAGATAAGGTAATTTGGGCCATCCCATGATACTTTGCCACCTCAGATGGCTGCAGTGTATCATCTGAGAAGTGTGCCCCCCAAAATGCTGTGATGCAATTCTTGTATTGCGTGCCTTTTTTCATTGTGACTCTCTTTAAAATATTTCTGTCCCATGTGACTCTTGGTTTATTTGTGCAGTTGGACTGCCCTGGAGGTAATCGTATCATGTCAGCTTCTATTAATGTAGTATTTGTGAATCATAATAATTTATCCATACATTTATTCAAAAAGCTCTGCCCCACTTTATTCCTTTTTAGAGTGTGACTCTCAACAATAGGAAAACAAATATCATTAAAAAATCTATGTTGCTAAAATAATGTCCAATCAAACAATTACATTAAATCTGTTTTCTACTGATCTCTGCAAATTGTGGGTTTAATCTAAGTGTTAGATAAAACAAACATGAGATCAATATAAAATGCAACAATATAGCATCAACAGTTGCAGAATAAAACCCAGGCACCTCTTAGGAGTCCTGCAAAACATGAAAGTTTTGAAAGCTTTCTAGAATGTTGTGGTGTATGATATTGATGAATTTATCTTAAGGAGACATTCTGCATCAGTTTAAGCTTCGGGTTTTTAATGGTATCCTCACTTAAACACATTACAGCAATTAATCCTAGAGACTATAGGATCAGTTTATTTATAGGCATGAATAATGATGGTCCCCATGGTTGCTTCATGACCTGAAGGGTTTCTGCCTCCCCTAGCAGGTAAATTTGATCTCACCTGGAAGTATGCCCTCAGTATAGGTCTAGATGGAACAGTCGGTCATAACAGCATAGGCCCTATTCAGGCCTTCAGTTCCCCCATACAATTAGAATCGCATGGGGGGAGAGTGGGGGGACACTCACTAGCCTCGTACATGTATTGGAGGGGAGAGTTCTATAGCAGGGAGCCTGTGTACTCAAGTAGGTTTCCTGTGTCATTTCGAACCCAGAGTTCTAAGTCATGTGGGGAGCCTACACAAGGGCAGCAGGCTTCCCACTGCACAAGGGCAGCAGGCTTCCCACTGCACAAGGGCAGCAGGCTTCCCACTGCACGAGGGCAGCAGGCTTCCCACTGCACGAGGGCAGCAGGCTTCCCACTGCACGAGGGCAGCAGGCTTCCCACTGCACGAGGGCAGCAGGCTTCCCACTGCACGAGGGCAGCAGGCTTCCCACTGCACGAGGGCAGCAGGCTTCCCACTGCACGAGGGCAGCAGGCTTCCCACTGCACGAGGGCAGCAGGCTTCCCACTGCACGAGGGCAGCAGGCTTCCCACTGCACGAGGGCAGCAGGCTTCCCACTGCACGAGGGCAGCAGGCTTCCCACTCCAACATGTGGAAGGTGGCAAGGCCAGATACAAGGGTGGTATGGGTGGAGATCGGACTGCTGATCCATCTAGCCCAGCAGTGCCTATCCTGACAGGCAGCAGCTCTCCGGGGTTTCAGGCAGAGGCCTTTCATGTTTCTTTGTTATTAAAGCATTTTTATACCACTTCATCCCTAAAGGCTTACAAAACCAAACCAAACCACAACGAATAACAAAACTGAACTCAACATTGAATAACAAAAATTAAAATGAAGTCCTTAAAATCAAAAGGAGCAGAGTTAAAACCGTCACCATTAACACCAAAGAGGAATAAGAATGTTTTCATTGCCCTCCTAATCAGGGATGAGGTTAGTCTCACCTCTGGGTAGCACATCACCTGCTCCCTCATCCTTTTAGCTGAAGATGCCAGGAACGGAACCCAGGATCTTCTGCAGGCAACACTTGTACAAAAGCTGTTGGAGCTTGGTCCCTCCTCTCTCTCCCTCTATGGTCCATTCTGGTCCACCTTCTGGAATTTGTCCTGTGGATATGTTTCAAAGTTGGTAGACTGGATGAGGGTTTATACATTTCAGCTTGATCCAGACAAGATGGAGATGTTAATTGTGGGAGGCCTGATTTGATCTAGACATTGGTGGTTCTCATGTTGTGCTCACCCTGAAAGATCAAGTGTGCTCCTGGATGCAGCACTGCTCCTGAAAACCCAAGAAGCATATTGTGGCCAGATGTGCTTTTTATCCATTTTCAGCAGATACGTTAGCTGTGGCTGTTACTGGACAAGAGTGATCTGACCACTGTTATACACGGCTGTGTAACTTTAATCCTAGACTACTGTAACACATTCCATGTCACATCTAACATGACAGCTTTGAAGACCATCTGGTAACTTCAGTTGGTTCAGAATGAGGCAGCCTGCCTGTTGGTGGGAATCAGCAAGAGAGTGTGCCCATAATACCCATAAAGAAGACAGTGCTGGCACTTGGAAGAGATTGGTTGTGTACATTGTCTAGCTACATTGGCTCCTAATTTGTTGCTGGGCTCAATGCAAAGTGTTGGTTTTGATCTCTAAAGCTCTAAACAGCTTGGAGAATTTCTCCTGCCATTATGAATATCCTTGCAAACTTCACTTGTCATACTAGTGCCTATCTTATGTTGTACTTTATTATATATTGTCTTGGATATAGGTTTAGTCATATTTAGAATAGACCTCTAATGAGACTTAAATTAATCATGGCTAACTTAAGGCCCATTGATTTTATTGAGTCCACTCAAACTATGACAAAATCTGGATCCAACCTATCTTTTCCAAGTGCCAGCATTGTCTTATTTTAGGTAGCCAGTTTGCACGTATAAGGGACAGGACATGCCTAATGGTGTTACCATCATTATGGAACTGCCTTCCTAGAGCGGTTCAACAGGCCTGCTTTTCAGAGGTTGGTTTAGGCCTTACTATTCTAGATGGCACTGAATGAAACATGATTTTTTTCTTGTACTTACTTAGGGTGCAATCCTGTGCATGTTTAGACAGAAAAAAATGCTGGGAGTTGTAGGACTTTTTGTGTCTAAACATGCATAGGATGCTCCCTTAGTTGTTTTATTACTAATTGCTACTATATGATTCTACAGGGTTTTTTTTTAATATTTTGAACTAGTTTTGTTCAGTTGATATTTTGGAGTCTTACCTGACCACAAGGCTATTTAGAGCATGCCAAAAAATATTAATTTTAGTAATATCAAAGGAATGAAACTGAGCCCAAATGAATCAACAAAAGAGCTTCGATGAAAGGAAATCAAAGGAATCAAGATTTAATACCCTGGCCTTGCTTCACATGTCTCACAGTAAACAGTGGATGAAGCAGCGGGCTTCTTTGTTGCCTCTCTCCTTCAGTAGAGCTGCACTCACTATTAAGGCTGCAATCCATTACCCCAATTTCCTGGGGATAATTGAACTCAATGGGACTTACTTCTGAGTAGAAATGCCTATGATTGTGATGTAATTTGCATATTCCTCTTTTTGTTTTTTTTAATCACATCTCTGTTTAAAAATATTTCACCAATTACTCAAAAGTTCCTTTTATTAACAATTATGTACAGTAAAGTCTCTCTATGTTCACAATGGCCCAGTTCACTGGCAAACTCACTTGCTACCACATGGTCATGATTACCCGTGGTTTAAACCACCCATGGGTAGTTGTGATGTGCAAATTGGACCAAAGTGTAGTCTGGCATTCAAATGAAATGAATAATTGTTTGGAAAATAGACATTCTACTGTACATGTATCCATACTCATTATAGCTTAAGTATAAATATGTTTGCCAGTGCATTGTTAAACATTTGTCAAATGGGCTAGAAACACCAAACCATCCAAATGGATTTGATAATTTGAAGGAAAACATATTTTTAAACTGAGGTCGTCAGAGGGCATATCCCTGGTGGTTCCACATGGACCCATAGCCTGGCTGGAGTCCACCAGGAAAAGAGCCTCCAGTGTGCTGGCCCCCTTCCTGTGGAGCTCTCTGCCTTTGGAGATCAGACAGGCGCCAACATTGTGTTGCTTTCGGTGCCTCCTGAAGACATTGTTATTTTGAGAGGGCTGCCTTGAGTGACTAGCCACAGTTTATTAAGTTCAGAATCTGTTTCTTTTAAAATGTTTTAATTGTTTTAATATGGTGTTTTATTATTTTATTTTGTTGTTCACCACTCCGAAATCTTTGATGTGGAGCAGTATATAAATATTGTAAATAAAATAAATAAAATAAACTCTGTGAAGTTCTAGGCTGCTGTTTGTGATAAAATTTTACATTCTTAAGCAGTTTGGCTCTCAATCCTGAGGAACCCTGTCCTTGAGTTGCTTGGGAGCACAATGATCAGAACTTACTTCTGATGTTTTCTAAGCATTTCGTGGCAGCATTTTCATAGTGGAATGACCTCTACTACTATCTCTAAACATTTTCAATTTACAGGCTCAAGAATTTTTGCTCTCTTTGGCTCTCATTCTCTTGAAAGGGTCAGCCCTTTGTGAATTTGCCACAAGAAAGAAAGAGTTTAAAATACCCTGTAGACACGACTAGCCTAATAGGAGTATAGTGACAATGAATACACAACGTACAATGTTTTAATATTTATAGACAAAATTCACATTGTTTTAAGTGTACACAAGCAGCTGCTGTCATTTGGCTGTGAGCAGATGTTAGACCTCCAAAAGCATAGATGATAATTAAAATACTAACTGTTAGTGTTTTACCCCAGCTGCAGGTTCTGTTTACTGTAAATCTGATTTTAATGTTGTCTCTGTGCAGTTGTTGAATAGTGGTTTGTTTTCTACCATACATAAGAAAGTGTCTGCAATGAAGACAAATGGTTATTTCCTATAATTTGCTCTGGAAAGATATGACAATACTGTGTAACGTGCTTCCATTTATAAACAAAGCATGGATATGACTAGCAAGTTATGACAGGGATCGTTTTTAGTGCACTAACAAGGAAGCATAACTAGGCAAGTTAAAACCATAAGACCCCCAAATCCTCAGTTGGATCACCTGGAGAATGCAATACCCTCTTGTAAATTATGTATTTGTTTTCATTGCTGTTATTACTGTAAATTATGTACATAGTAAACATCAATGTATGTGGTGCTTTACAGACTAACATAAGCACAAAGGAAGCCTTTTTGCAAATATATTAAGGGTACAGTTTATCTCTGTAGGTATAGTACACATGGTAGAGAGTCTGGCATAGGGCTCAGTGGAACTCTGTTCTCTCTTTCCCTCCTTCACGAGCTGGTGTTCATATGTGCACACTGACCGTTAATCAAAATGTGTGGCCATTGTGTGTCTCCAGTAGAATCCTCTACTAACCATCCCTCTCCGGTCCACAATTTATTCAAGCACTGACAGTATAGCAAGGAGTGTTTCATGCAGATGGGATCCAAATGCATCTCATGTTGCTACAAAGTGGTGCTTCTGTCCTTTGGAGCACCTAAACAGGATATGGTTGCATGGCTTCCTGTTTGGCCTTGGTGTTGAGATCCTTTCTCATGCTGGCATTGCTGGTAATCTCTACTAGCCTTTCAGTGTTCTATGTGAACTATATGCTATGAGAAAAAGTGACGCAGTATGGCAATATTAATTCTGCCAAGAAAACATGTGTCTGCCCTGCCCTCTGGCTGCAGGATGTGAGTCACTTATGCTGGACACCCTGTAGTAGCAGCACCGCCACCAGAACATCCTCCTTAAATTCTGGTTCACACAGGATTATTCACATCTTTTGATGGAGGTTGATGGGTTATAATTATGGGGAAGCTGTTTTACACACCAGTGGAACAGCCTTCACATTCCAAGCAGGAGTGAATTGGTCCCCAGACAGGCAAAATTATAGAGCTGGGTTGGCTTGACCTCTTCTCACTGTTGCCTCAGGGCAGAAGTAAGACATGGTTGCTGCTGCCTCCATGGCTGCTCCTACGCCCATCTGGTATGAAGACTCTCCCCATATAGTTTGCCTTCCTGGATATGATGCCTGACCCCTTGTCCTTGCTTCAGTGATGTATAAGTATGTCAAGAAGCCGAACCATATGGGAGGAAATCTTTTCTTGTGCTCAGATGGGCAGCTTTGGAGGCAGTGGAAACCACAGCGGGAAAGGTACATGTAAAACGAGCCTTGGGGGAAAGTCCTGCATACAGTATATGCTTAGCAAGTGGTCATATGACTGCCTGTAGGGTCAGACATTATTTAAAAGCCTCAGTAATCACCTGTGAGGTTTGTAGTCTTTTGGATATTCCGCTCATTCACCATCCAGCCACAGGGTAGGATTCCCATCTCATTTCACCAGTGATGATAGCCAGCATATCAGCTACCAATTTTAGACCCCTCATCTCCTTTTGGCCATAGGCTTTACAGATGGGGAGGCAGGGAAAGTCAGCTGTTTCTATTTCAGTAACAGAGAAAAGGGAGATAATTGGTCATCCTACTTCAGTCCTGGCACTGGGTTTTTCTGGGAGCCTTGGGCAAAGGAACATATAACCAGTATTATTTCAACTGATAAGTATATGTATACTACTGAAACACTGGCATTCTATATGAAATTGTTTAATTATTATAGACGTAAAGTATTTTCATAGTTGTAATAAATGTAGAGTAGTGGAATAGCATTATTTTAATGACAGCTTCCCTCTGCCCATCAGATAAAATCTTAGAAAAATGTCTGTTTAGAAGAATAGACAAGATAATCAAAACAGCAAAAAAAATTCTATATATCATCTAACACTTGGTAATCCATTTCCTTGATTTTATTTTGATGAGCATGTTATGCTTAGTCCACATGTATGCCTGAGGCGCAGGATGTTAGTGGTGGCAGCAAAAGCAGAGGTTTACATGCAATATTACATTAACCCAGACTTTCCTGACACGTTGTGCATTACTTTGGGAGACCAGTCTTTTTAATGCCATCTTTATCTGCTACACGATGCATGAAATCTACTTTCTGTTTTAGAACTGCAAATGACCCTTGACCCCTTTAGTGGAGAAACAATGTGACCTTTCTATTGTCATCAGCTTTCATTCTCTTGAAAATTCTATGAATTTTTATTGCAAGTTTTTTTAAGCCAAGCTGAGGCTTCAACAAATTACTTGACACAGATGAGATGAAGTTGTTGAAGTAGTGTTAGATAAGTTTTACAGCCAGCATGTGTGCTGCTGAACAGTACAAAGCCAGTGTCCTACAATGTCATACACCAGTAACTGCTGAGCCTACTATTGGATAAATACATCATTTTATGGAACATTGATTGTTCTATAAACCCAATGGAGTATTATGCTCTATGATCAAACCATTTAGATTGTGTGTAGAGCACAGAAAATGCCATATTCAGGATGGTACTAAAAGTGCCATTTGTGTATTTTATGGATGTCATTACAGGGGAAACTTCCCTCTGTAGGCCCTGTTTACTGCAAAATTTTTTAGTCTGTAATGACATTTTTCATTCACAACGTATGCCTTCAAGAGAGGGGGCCCTTGTTTTATTTGTTTCATTCGAGTCGACTGCACAAATCCTGTACATTTTAATTAAATGTGAGCTTAACAAAAGAATAAGGTATTTATTCTTGGAGGGTGGGGGACAGGGAAATGAAGACTGTAACAAAAAATAATGCAGACACACAACAGAAAGCAGTCAGTCCCTGGGTTCAAAAACACAGCTGAGCTAAACCCCGTTGGTGCTCTTCATGAATCACATTACACAACAAAGCATATCTTGTAGTCCCATTTTGCTGCGTAGGTGGCCTTTAAAAATGAATAGAATGTGCAAATATAGATTTAATATCCCAAAATATTTGACATTTTCCATTTTAAAAATAAGAATAGCTAAAAATGCCAGTTGATAAATAAGGGATCTGTTGAAAATACAGAAATCTTGGAAAGAAACCAGTTCTGTGATCATGGTACCCGTAGATATGAAACACCTCTATGGGGTTCTTTTTTCCCCTTGGATAGCATTCTTGCGTCATTGTATTTTGTCAGTTTCAAATGTATTTCTGTTCATTTTCACTTTGTAATGACAGGCCATCAGCAGCAAGTACAGCTTTATAATATTAATACAGTTTTGCATTTTAGTTTTTTATTTGGCATGGCAAATATTCCATATTCTCTTCTCCCCACCAGCGCTGCCCCAAATACATTTTTTAAATATAAGACTTTAATTGTAGAGTTTCACCTGATGTTGCATAGGGGATGGTGATGTTTATAACTAATATAAAAATACTATAAATGTGTTGACTAGGAATGTTAAAAATATGCTTTGCCATAACTAACCCTCAAAACACACCTTGCAAATTGCATATTACTTCTATTAGATTCCCTCCTCTCAAAACAAAGGAAATCCATTCAATTCCACATATTACATTTACCATGAAGATCACTAAAATTGAAGTTGATGTTCCCAATAAATTTTTGGTCCAGTTAAAATTTAAACTTACAGTACAGATTCCCATTAGTTTAACTGACACTTGAACTTCTACACAGCTCAACATTAATTCATTATAGTTGAAATGGAAGAATCTTCAGTGGGTGAATCTTTTACAATCTGATTGAGGCTGTTACATTTTATAGGATCCATTTTTCAAAGCACTACTGACAGCACTCGTAGTTATTAAATTGCTGAATCAAAAGATGGACCTGCAATTGCATTTATGAACTGTGATGGAATAGCTGGGGTTGCACTGAGCCGAGGTTAAGATGTTGGCGTAGTTAAGCTTCATCACACCCCTTTAGTGACAGCAGTATTTACCCATGTAGTTTACTTTAATGGTCAGGAAGTGGCTTAACTCACCTCTGGATTCAAATAGATTAAGCAAGCAGTCAGAATGGCATAATTATCAGTGCTGCAAGGAATTTACAGGATAACTCAACCCCCAAGAGACTTCCCATTCAATTGCCGAGTAAAGACTGGAGATGCATAAATTCACAGATGCCGCACTTACCTCAGAACCTAAGGAAAGGAATGTATTTCTTCATCTTCTTCCCTTCATACTCCATTCTCGTCCACTTCCTGAATATCACATTGTGTGTCTCCGTTGTATGATTCTGATCTGTGGCATTATTTTGATGGATAGCTACATAAAAATAGGATTTGTGATGGTATTTTGATGTGAGACCATATCATTGCATGACTCATTTTACATCATGTCAACAAAGCTGGACTCCTGAGAGAATTAATTACACCGATACCGTTATGAAATGTGGATGAGTTCTGACTATTCTCTTAATTGTCCCTTTGTGGTCGTGCTGATTTTCTCCTTTCTACTCTTTTTCCAAGTTGGGTGCCTTGAATATGCTCATGTCCAGAGAGAGAGAGAGAGACATAAACACAGTTATAAAAGGACACAGAAACCATCATGTGGTTTCCTATAGTTTTTCCTTGAGCGAATTTAATCAGTAAGTGCTAGGTCAGTCATGCTGTATCACATGGAAAAACTTTTCAACAATTTAAATTGTTAATTTTCCTTTAAAAAATAATTATTAATGCTTCCTCTTGCCTTGCAACCTAACATTAAGACTGTGTAATTTCATCTTATATTTTTAATGGCAAACGGTAGTCTTTTAACTGAGTAGCAGCCACAGAAATATTCAGCAACTACAGCTGCTTTGCATTTAAAATATTATATCTTAGCATACCTGTGACTCAGCATTTGGGTCAGAAGTACTATTTCGATACGTGTGAGACCTTAGGGTTGATACAATCTAGATTATGGTGTGTTTGGTGCCCATGTTAAATTTGCTGATATGGCAGCTGCCAGCTCTGGGCAAGACAGTAATATGAAGTGAGTACTGCCCACTGACCAGGCTGTTTTCCATACCAACAAGTTGGTATGAGCTTGCCATGGTGTGCTAAAACAATTTGCTTAGGCATGGGACCCCATCAATTTCAAGTACCTGCCACATACCCTTTGTTACTATATTAACAAGATATTGAGATGTGGGTCTTTCTGGCGATAAGCCCTTTACCAGTTTGTTTATATACTTCAGTTTTGAATTCTGCAGATCTTTTAACAACTTACTATTGTTTTATGCAATTGAGATTGAGAGACCAATCATTTCAAGGACAATGGGCTGGATCCAGAGTAAGTTCATTGAACTTCATTCCCACTGAAATCAGTGAGACTTCACTTAGTAATGAGTAACTGTTAATACTGATTTCAATGGAACCTAAGTTAGGCTCCTTGGAGGAAAAGGTGGGATATAAATGTAATAAATAATTTTTTTGTGAACTGCCCAGAGAGCTTTGGTTATTGGGCAGTATAGAAATAAATAAATAAATAAATTTACTCTGGATCCAGCCCAACAGGCCAGTTCACATGATCAAAGAAGCCACCATGGTTTAAATAAGCTGTGGTGGCTTATTTTAAACCCTGGCACCTACCAGGTGTCATTTCCCTAATCACCCTAATCACCCACCCAGGCATGGCTTGCCATCCCATCTGAACCTGGGCGGTATGGCTTCATTGAAGGGGAAACAACCTTCAAATAACCCTACAACAGGCCAAGAGTTATTTAAGTGTTGTTTTCCCCTGCCTCAATGAAGCCATGCCGCCCAGATTCAGATGGCACAACAAGCCACAACCGGGTGGGTTATTATGCAAATTGTTCTGGCATGCACCGCAGTACCAGCCGCACTGATCATACAGCTGGGTCAATGTGTGTGCACTAAGGGCTTGTTTGTACATTGTGTAGATGGTAGAGTTAATCAGGATTGTCTTTCAAGACATATCATGGCTCCCCTGTTGCATTCACACGTGACAGATTTGGCAGTGTATGGTTTAACTTTCTTACAGCTCTGAGGACCTGCTCCCAGTTACAGACTGTACAAAGAGAAGACAATCACTTTTAGTAAAATGGGCAGTAGAGATCAGTGACTGCATAACACACGATATATATGAAAACATTCATGAGGCAAGGAGTGCTCATATGCTGAAGGAAACTGTGGCTTAGACTCATTGTAATGTGTCTCTACAACCTTTACTGAACTGTTTATTATTCTTGTTAAATGACAGTAGCTTGAAAGTGCAGTTCTGCTTTTCTCTGAAAATTATCTTACAGTACGTAGTTGCCTATTATGCACGTAGAAAGTCTTGAGGTAACTCTTGAGTTGGCAGCAGGATTTTGCAGTTTTTTAAAGTCAGGCTTTAATCAATTAATTGGTGCTATTTATACTGCAAAATATTAATTGCAGATTAAATTATTGATTGACTGATTGATTTTGGTACTATTGTGAATGAGAAAAGCTTCTCGGACTCTAAAGTCCAACCTAGAAGCCTGCCACACTGATTCACCAGCTCCCTCTTCCCTGTGCTAGATCCAATACAAAAGTAACTTAGGATGCAATCCTAAAATGCTGCTGCTGCTATTGTTGTTACTGTTGTTTTGGCCATCATCACAACTTTTAGACACCTTTCTCGGAAAAGACTCCAGACATTTTAAAACAAAAATTGAAACATATAAAAATTTAAAATGATTTAAAACAGCTCAAAACAATTCGCAATAAAACAACACAAACAAATAAAACAACTAAATTAAGAAGCCCTTCATATGTGGTCAAATGACTGGGATAGAAGAAAGTCTTCACCTGGCCCCCCAAAGAGGACAATGTTGACAGAGAAACTCTTGTTGAACATAATAGGTCTTACTTCTAAGTAAACACACTTGGATTATGCTGTAAAAAATGGATTTTCCTTCCAATTTGTACCTAAATCAAGGAGATAGTTTGCCTTTCATGATGAAACTGCAGTGGCACAGTTCAGACATCATGATCTTAGTCTGATAAGAGCTATGCACCCATGTACTTCCTTTCTTCTCCTTTCTTGCAGCAGGCTTTGGTGCTTCCATCCTGGCATCCAAACCAGAACACTGCAGTTTAGTTGTTCATATCCTGGTATGTAAGCTGCCATTAAACTACATATCCCCCAGTCTGGACATCACAGAAATCTGTGGTTTAATAAACTGGGATATAAGCACTGAGGCTCGGTGCACAAGGGGAAGGTGGGAGGAGAAAAGGGAGCACATGGCTTGGAGCATCACTACACCAGCCTAAAATCCCAGATTTAAAACTAGGCTTTCTGCTTCCATTTTAAATGCAGGATCTCAACGGACTCCCTTTACACACGCTTCCTTTCCCCCCTCCCCTTTCCCCTTCCTTCTCCCGTTTATCTGAGTCTTCCATATGTTTCATTGGTCTAGCTCCTCTTCTTGCCGCTTTTCCTTTTTCACGGAGGAAACTCAAGCAGAACACAAGCAGGGTAATTTGATGGCTCATTATCTCCGATCTATTTAAAAATGGAATAAAGGTCATTTAGTGCAGGAGACGCCCTGGAGGTTCACAGCATCATCTAAAGGGCCCGCAAACTTCTGTGAGTGAGCAATCTCAATAGCAGGATAAAAGCTCCGTGTGAAGGAGCCCTTGTTCTTTGGCCAATAATCCATGGCTTATTGGACTAATATTGTAACCTTGGAACTGGGCTAATGACTTTCATTCTAGCAATAAGCACTACAGACAATTGAAACTGACATTGCAGGTGAAATCAGTGTGGATAATCATCACATTTCTTTTTGATGCAATTTTGAGACTGGTATATATTATTGCAGTTGGAAATATTTCATATGACCAAACATCCTGAATAAGAATATGGATTTCTAATAATGCTGATGCTTTAAAAATTATTATTAAATTCAATACTGTTTATTTCATGCTTAACATAAGCTTCATTAGTTAAAAATATAGTCAAATTATAATTAAATGGTTAAAAGGCAAAAGATAGAAAACAAATCAATTTCTTAAAAATTCAGTCAGCATACAGACATGTCTTTTTTAAATTAAAACTATGGATGCTGTCCACCCTGACAAAACAGTTTCCATTGGTGAAACGGATTCCCCTTCCCATATCCCCCCAAATTTGCTCTGTATGGCTAGGGGACCTCTGGAGCAGATTTGGGGAGAACTGTAGGGAGGAAGAGAGGAAAGGAAAGTTCCATTGCACAAGTGGAAGTTCATTTGTGCAACATTGAATATCAACCCTTGAAGAGAAGAGAATATGCTCTCCATGATAATAGGCTAGTTCCCAGCCTCACAGTCTGATGTCTCTGGTCCAGAGTCCTTGACACAGATAGACACAGCCTTCAGAAATCTCCATGATAGGTATCTGGAAGGACACTGTTGGAAAGACCTCTTATATTCTTCTGGGAATAAACCAGATCTTGTTTTGTCTTGTATATGTGGGCATTCACTTTGCAGATGCTAACGTAGTATTTATTTGGACCAGGACTTAAATTAAGAATAATGCATATTAATGATAATTTGCAATTTAGATCTCCTTCCATAGTTAATCTTTTGATTTATTGAACTATTTTAACTGTTTTGACATTTTTAACCATCCTTTTTCTTCTTTTTTTAGGCATAGTTTCTAAATCCTATGAATGCCGACTGAAGGGTCAGGGAGCTACATTTGTGGAAACCACCAGCCCTTTTTCCACAACAGCCCTTGATGAAATTTCTCCAATTCATGATAAGATCCTTCAAGGCGGCAGGAGACATCCACAATCCCCTGAGCAAGTTCAACAGGTCATTATTATTCAAGGATATGACAGTGATTTTGCAATTGACGCCTCAGTGGAGGAAACCGCAGCAGCTACCCTTCAGACATTGGCAATGGCTGGCCAAGTGGCAAGGGTCGTCCATATTACTGAAGATGGACAAGTTATAACTACAAGTCAAAATGGGTCTCATGTGAGCAGCATGATTCCAGGACAAATACTCACTGAACAACTGCCAGATGGGAAAACACAAGTGGTAGTGGTTGAAGGCCCACTAGGAGGAACTGATATTGAAGATGCTATTTCCATAGGGACAGCTTCAGACCACAGTAATCCCATGGTGCAACAGATAATGAGACAGGAAATTTTAGATCCATCAGAGGTTACCAGAGTACACCCACCCGAGTCTGCCTCAGCACTGGACGCCTTGCTTTGTGCTGTAACAGAGCTTGGTGAAGCAGAAAACAAAGCAGAACTCCTGGACAGGGCACGGTTTTGTCACAAAGAAACACTGCAAATGTCAAATCCAGAAGCAGACATTGTTTCTAATGACAGCATGACCCAAGGAACGCATATGTTCCATGAGGTTCAAGGAACTGAGGCAGAGGGAGAATCCATGGAAGTAGTAACTCAGGTTGTGCACCCATCTACCATAATTGCATCTCAGGAGAGAGCTCAGGTCACTTTCAAGAAGATGGTTGAAGGAGTGCTCCAGTTTGCTGTGTGCGATAAAGTTGCAGCAGACCAGCTGATGAAAGAAGGTGTCACTCAGGTTATTTTGAATGAGGAAGGAACTGTACATATGGTGGCTCGAGAAGGATCTCAGATAATAATGCAAGAAGCTGGCAGACATACCCTGAGTGTCCAAAATGAACACATGGACTTGGTTGGGTCCGATGGAGAAATTTCACAGATCATTGTCACGGAGGAACTTGCTCAAGCCATGGTTCAGGATTCTAACAGCAACTTCTCCGATGGTGCAACCCATTACATTGTAACAGGAATACCACAAGAGATCGAGGATGAGTCTGGAGTATATTCACATACCGTGATAGAGACAGATGAGCCTCAAGAGATTTTGCAGGCTGGCACTGTTATAAATTCTGATAATGTATCCTCTAATGGAAATGGTGAACACCTAGCTAGTATGGTCATTTATACAGAAGATGGTTCACAAACAGCTATTATCCAGGGCCAAAGAGACAGCAGTGAACTATAAAAACATGAAAGAACTCGAACTAATAGGGCCAACAACAGGCAAGGTTAAACATTGGACACTTGGAGATATTATATTTCATTTTTAATTTGGAAAGCATTTTTGAATGGTATTCCTCCACCTAGGTGTTCAACACATCCTGTGTGAAGTTAGCATCAGCAGCTAAGAACGTTATACAGAAACAGAATTCTCCTAGTCTTACATGAACAGTGTTCAGACCTGATTGCAAACACTGAAAGATTTACAAAATAAAATCAAAACAGGCATAGGTGCAGCCACTAAAGATATCAATTTAATTATCTTCATTAGTTTGGTTATTTTGTTCATCACCATTTTATTATATTGTGACTTTCTAGCGTTACGTTTGTCTTTTTTGTGATTAATTATGTTAAACTTGACTTGCATATGGGAAGCAAACATCTATACATGCACCCATATCACCTAGTTAAGATAGGCATATACAATTTATTGATAAAAATTGCATTCTACAAACACAATAGTTTTTACATTCACAGATCAACCAGGCATTCTGAACTTCTATAAACACAGCCTAGTTATTCCTACTGAAAACCCAGTGTTGCCAATGAAATAATTTCATTATATGTGTTTGAGTTGCCTTTCTTTGACTATATTGGCTTTTCCCCCCATTGGACGTCCAACAGAGCCCTAGTTAAAATCTCTGTGGAAGAATTCACAAAGGAACCTGTTGATTCAGAAAGGCCTTAATGCCTGTAAGCTCAGCTTAATTTTATATAAACAATTTCTTCATTTGAAATATTCATGCAATGTTTTTTTAAAACGAATAGTGCTTCACATATATATACCGTTCTGCAGTTCATTTTGTGCAGGTCTTTTGGAAACATGAGATGAGGGGTTTTTTACACATAAAATTCTGCCATTGACCTTAACAAGTGGAAGAGAGTTGACCTGGCATTTCTTTCTGGATCAGAATGTTGATTATCTAGTTGTGGATAAGTTCTGACTGTTCAGTGTAAGTGCCTGTTGAAAAGACACAGCTTTCTGATTGAGATGCTTCTGTTTTCCCCAAGTAATATAAGCTACAATATGGATGGGGGTGTTTTTGGTTCTTTCCAATAAAATGATAGCATTAAAAGGAATACTGTCTTTTTTAATATCAGGCTGCCATCCTACACCCATTTACCTGGGAGTAAGCGACATTTCAAGTCAATGGGATTTGAATTCAATGAGATTTACTTCTGAGTTGACATATATAGGATTGCACTGCCAATCAATACATGAAGCTGGCATTAAACAGAGTTTATCACAGACCTGCACAAACTGTCAGCTGCTAGGTCCTTGAGACAACTTCCTTGTTTTTGCAGTTGGAGAAAAGCAGAAAAAAGTAGATTTCTCAAACCCCTGGGGGTCACCATATATGACTAATGGATCACAAGTTGTACAACCCTTGTCTACCATATCTCTATCTCTCTGGTTGGCTGGTAGGCTGGGAGAGATGAAGGAACACAGGAGTTGGATTTCTTAAATGCACTTGTTCAATTTGTTATAGTGCAAAGGGTATCACCATCAACCAGGAAGAATACACATTAACTATATTTCAGATTGCCAAAGATGGAGAAGCCAGGGTACAGTAGATTCCTTTAGAATTAACTACTTAAACATCTGTTTCCCAAGGTGCTGCACAGAACACATACTTCTTGGGATGGCAGATACTTTGTTGTTGTTTTTATTTTCCAGGTTAGATATGTCAGATCAGCTAAAAAAGAGAATACAATTTCAAAAAAGACAGAGAGATTCATAATTAGCCGAGTTTGACTTGCTCATCCTTCTTAAAAGTGACAGTGTTTCTTCTTAAACACTGTCTTCAGCAGTCGGTGACAGGATCAACTCCTGTTTGTTATCAGGATAAAAGTGACCTTTACAAAATGATGGCCCTCTGCAAGATTCTCATAGATGCTCAAATGGATGTTTTTCATTGAAAAGATTTCTTCGTGATCATTTTGCCTGTTAACCGGAGCCCTCTGGTCTTGTGGCTTGGATGCTAATTCTTAGCTGTGCTCAGTCCTGTATGGCTAACCTTTCCGCTGCAGTACAGGGTGTTGACATTGACATGCTGCAGTTTACCATTTGTGATTTATTTAGGATAAATATGTCTCAGGTGGCATTTAATCCTTCATAAAACCAGTGTAGCCTGCAGTGTCAAACCAGCAATCATATTGTATGCACAATGAAAAGAGCAGACCTTTGCATAAAGGGTGGGGGAGATTGCAGGAAGTGTTCACCGGCTTGGAAGTGCTGAGAAGATGCTCTGGAAATCCCGATTAATGAGACTTGTCCTTTTTGCCTTGGAGCATATCCTGTTGGCTACCGCCACCAAGCTCAGAACAAGGCCTGCTATTCAGTGTGTGCCTGGATTAAACGTGCAGGGGTTGGAGTCCAGTTAGTTCATGAACCAGCATGAACTGGTGCTCCTTGAACATGTCCATAACCCCCGTGTTTTATCTCTGTGTCAGCAGCTCACTTGGGAGGGGGGCAGTTTCCTATCTCCTCTCCATGCCAGGATGCACTACTGAATTCCTTGCCATGTTTGCTTCTCATTTCCATGATATCTGTTTCCATGGGTGCAGCTGTCAGTCAAACCATGAGTGGCCATACCTGAATCTGTACATGAACGGAGTATTCTCCTTGAAGCCAGCTGCTGTAGCTAGAGGGCTGAGCTGGAAAAAGTCAGAAGCTAGAGCCCGAAGTGCATCAGTCAGTTCCCAGCTGGGCAAGGACAAAAGGCTGGGCTCCCAGGACCTGTCCTAGGCCTGGCCAGCCCAGAGGCCTCACACTCTCTGCCAAGTCAGTGCTCCTGCTCATGCCTGCATACAAAGTGCCAGGCATGAAACTAGGTCCTAGTGACTAAAGCCGCGAAGCTCCTGGAGTCCCAGACTGTGGGATGATTTTGTGGATGGTTTTTGTCAGAGATCCAGAAAAATCAGTTTGGCTTACCAGCCAGCCTCTATTTGTCCTCATTATCAACTCTGCTCTGTCCCTCACCCCCTGAACTCCTCTTTCATGTGCAGAGGTCTTTGGGGAGAGGCAAGGGTTTTTCCTCATTTGGGCTGTGGGATGGAGAATGCAAGACACAGCAGAAGTCGCTCCTGCTGTTCCTTCCCTTCTTCAAAGAAAAAAAGGGGCAGCACCAATCACAAGAAAGCAAAAAGAGAGACACAAACCTCAAAATGGTACTGGAAAACATGATTTTATAAAATGCTGGATGAATTTCAGTGAGACCTTCTTCAAGACACAAGAATATAATTTTCCTATTAAGGCAATATCTCTGCCATGTTGCTCTTGGGACGAGGCAGGTTAGAAGTTTAAAACAATAAACTCAGTAACTTTGAACTCTGGGGCACAGTTTAATGTTGGTGCAGGTAAGCCAAAATCTTGGGGTGTCCTATTTCTTATCATGTATCTCAGCTCAGTTGTGTTACACTGTAGAAGAGAGGGATAAGGAAACTACTTATTTGCAGAAGTAATGAAGGCTTTTTATTTCTTCTATCCTGTCCTTTAGATGGCCAATTGGGCATTCCCCGGGTAGAATTCCTTCCATTACTATGAACTGGACCATCTAGGGGAGGAAATTCACAACAACAGAATGAGAAGCATGTTGGTGTATTATCCAGATTTTCATGGAATTGGCCTTGGTCCATCAGGGAAACATGCAGCAAGATAAGCCAAGCGTACCCTACCTTTAAAACCTGTTTTTCAGCACTTGAAAGCAACATACTTCTGGGTAGGGTAAGAGGAGTAGAATGTCATCAACCTGGCAGGGGCTGCTCAACCCATGGAGAGGCTTGTTTCCCGCCCCTGTCCAGGCTCCATACTGCTACTACATTATGAATGGAGAGCAACTAATTGTCCCCATGTGTGCAGATTTCCCTGAAGAAACCAAAATTCTCCCGTGCAGCTTCTGAAGGCTCCTGATAGCTCCCCCCACCCCAATTTTGCCACACCAGCAATCTGCTGTGGATTTATTGCTCCCACCCCATTTACCCCCATGTGTGCACTTTTGCCTATTGCTTCCAAACCCCCTTCCAAACAACAAAGAAGCACAACATCACAACAGCCATTTAAGACAGCAACAGAGAGGGGAAACCGCTTTAGGGGGAGTTACTAAAGTTAGCCTTTAGCCCTGTCACTGCAGAGGAGCGAGATCTATTTCTTACTTCTGAATAAACACACACAGAAGTAGGGTATGTTAAAGATAAAATGCAGGCTAGCTAAGATGAATGAGTATGGTCGCTGCTGCATTCCCGGGGATTTTCTCAATGGGAAAATCTACTTCCATTGGGGAAACAAGAGGGAATGGGGTGTCCCACCCCCTTGACTACATCACTGCCAGGTCACAGGCACACCCATGATTTAATGTGAGTGGGACATGGCACACTGTGGTAAAACCGCCAGGGAGTGGCTTTCAGTTAAAAAAAAAAAAAAGATGGAGTAAAAGGAGTTTCAGAAAATGCGGCTTTTCAAGAGGGAAGCAGCTGGTTGGCAGCGGCTTGGTGATGATGTCATCTATCGTGAAGGAACTCAAACTGCTCTAACTTTGAACTAAATCGCTTGTAAAGACAGCCCCCTGGCCTTAATCTGAGCAGCTCTGAAACCTGCTTCAAATGGCATGGCATAGAACCAGAAAAAGGGAAATGATAATGTGCATTATCATCTCTGCACATGCACAGAGACAGTAACTGTGTATGTACAGTGCATTTTCCTTCATTGCAGCCAGCAGCCAGTACCCCTGTTCCAGATGAGGGGGCATGACTCCTAGGCCAATTGAACCCAATAGCACCTCTCTCTTTTATAAACTTTACTAGGAGAGGGAGGAGATGGAAAGCTCCCTGGCAAACAGCTGCAGCCTTTCCCGGTGAAACATATACCTTCCAGCAGTGTCTCCTGCCATGTTTTGCAAAAAATGTACCTTGAAAGTAAATTCTTTAAAAGAAATGTATTTTAACAAAAGCAAAACAAAAAGCCCAAAGCTAAATGCTATTCTGTCTCCAACCAGCAGCCGTTCACCATGGAAGTGAGGTGAACCAGAGCCAATAGCTGATGTACCAAGAGGTATGCACATGTGGGTTGTGAACAAAGCTGCGAGCGTTGTTGTCATTTATAAATGCTGCCTTTATAACATCAGTGTGTTGATGGCAAGGTCCTTCAAGAGATACATTTGTTATGTTTGCAGGCGCAATCGTGTCGGGGAGCTCTTCACAATGAACTCTCCTGCCTAAGGCTGGCCCAAGATTGCATCTGAACTGTCTCCCACTTTAGAAAAGCATCAGGGACCAAGAGTCAGGGGTTTGAGCCACTGGCAAGATAGACAAAGAACATTCAACAAGTTAGAGAGGCAAGTTAGGCCCCAACAAAAACAACTTTTTCCTGTGTTCTGTCGTGTGTGTTACCTAAGCAAAACTATCATAAAGAACCCAGAGGAGAAATGCTCATCCTGAACTCTGAGGCACAGTTAGTTCTAGTGAACAGATTATGTAATGGAAAAGGGTCATTCATTTGGTAAAAAGTGGAATGTTCACCCCCCCCTCATTTTGCAGTACAATATTAGCCCATAATTTCAAATAGCACAAGACTCACTTTAAACAGCTTACTTCTGTTCCAGCTTATTGAAGAGTACAATTCGTTTTCTGCTCCTCTAGGGTGATATCATTTTATATGAAGAAAAAAGTTAGCTCAGATGGCAGTTATACGTTTCGGAAGCACCTTCTAATCAGGGATTGGTGATTCATTATTAGCTTCAGCAGGCGATCTATCTGACATGTAAGGGGAAAAAATTAGCAGCTGTCACTGCATGATGAGTTAATTTCCTGATAGGTCTGACACTGAAAAGCCATTTGAAGACATGGAGATGGCTGATGAGAAAACCTGACGCTGCTTTATAATTGGAGAGAAAGCAAGGGCACCAAGACAGAACAATGTGCAAGGGAGGGGCTCAGGCTGATCTACAAGTGGTAGTGGCTGTTTGCTAGAAAGGGTGCTTCACAAGCTGCTGGGACACACACACACCCCTTAGATATTTCATACTCTGAAACAGAAGCCAGCTATTCCCTTGTTGCTCCGTGTTGTTATTTTCAGTGGTTTGCAATTAATGTACCCAGACAGTTTTACTCCTTGTGATCTGTGCATATGCCAGGTACAAGCATGCGGTTGGTTTCTTCTGCGGATGACATGGAAAGCTAACATTATAGTGGGGTATGAGAAAATGAGGTTCTCTCCGTTTTAAAACAGTTTCTGCTACTGTTTTCTTTAATCACAGCTGCTGATATTGGTCACTGAAATAGATCTTTGGCTTTTGGGCAGTATAGAAATGAAATAAGTAAGTAAATAAGTAAGTAAGTAAATTGAATGGAAGCAAGCGTTTGATTAAAAACAAAACAGCAAATTGCACAATAGTAAAAACTAGAATTACAAAATGAATACTTAACAAAAAAGTTAGTGAGCATCTGCAATAAAAGTGAAACAGGCCACATTCCTTGGTGCACAGCCTTCTGAGTAAACATGCATAGGATTGCACTGATAATAGATATTCTAGAAACATCAGTTACATCATGAGAAATGCCGGGTTGGATGAATCACAGGTCGGAATTAAGATTGCCGGGAGAATTATCAACAACCTCAGATACGCAGATGATACCACCCTAATGGCAGAAAGCGAAGAGGATCTAAAGAGCCTCTTGTGGAGGGTGAAAGTGGAGAGTGCAAAAGCTGGTCTGAAACTCGACATTAAAAAAACTAAGGCCATGACATCTGGCCCCATCACTTCCTGGCATATACAGTCAGGGCCAGAAATATTGGAACAAGGATAACTGTTTTGGCAGTTGGCCTCTGTACACCACCACATTGAAGTTGAAAGGAAACACACCCAGATGGGAGCGAAGTCAGGACTTTCAGCTGTAATTCAAGGGGTTTGATAAAAGTGGGGCACTACCCATTCAGGAAGGACAGCCAGTGGCATACACACACACCCATCGTTGGGGGCTCATAAGTAATGGAACAAACCAACATCATTTCAAACTTAAGGATTGCCTTTAATACCTGGATGAAAATCCTTTGCAGTCAATGACTGCCTGAAGTGTGGAACCCATGGACATGACCAAATGCTGAGTTTCCTCCCTTGAGATGCTTTGCCAGGCCTTTACTGCAGCTGCCTTCAGCTGCTGCTTGTTTGTGGGTCTTTCTTCCCTCAGTCTTGTCTTCAGGAAGTGAAAAGCATGCCCTATTGGGTGGAGATCAGGTGACCGACTTGGCCATTGAAGAACATCCCACTTCTTTGCCTTGAGAAACTCTTGGGTAGCTTTTGCTGTATGTTTTGGGTCATTATCCATCTGCAATATGAAGCGGCGTCCTATCAGTTTGGCAGCATTCAGCTGAATCTGAGCAGAAAGTATAGCCCTATACACTTCAGAATTCATCCTGCTGCTTTTATCAGCAAACAGGTCATCAGTAAACACCAGTGGCCCGTTTCCATTGGCAGCCATACATGCCCATGCCATAACACTGCCTCCACCATGTTTGACAGATGCTGTGGTATGCTTTGGATCATGAGCTGTTCCTTTCCTTCTCCATACTTTTCTCTTCCCATCATTCTGGTACAAGTTAATCTTGGTTTCATCAGTCCAAAGAATCTTATTCCAGAACTGGGCAGGCTTTTTTAGGTGTTTGCTGGCAAAGGCTAATCTGGCCAGTCTGTTCTTGAGCGTTACCAGTGGTTTGCACTTTGTTGTGAAGCATCTGTATTTACATTCATAAAGCTGTCTCTTGACCGTCGATGTTGACAATGACATGCCTACCTCCTCAAGAGTGTTCTTGACCTGGCTAGATGTTGTGAAATGGTTCCTCTGCACCATGAGCAGAATTCTGCAGTCATCCACTTTAGTTGTCTTCCGTGGTCTTCCAGGCCTTTTGCTGTTGCTGAGCTTGCCAGTTAAGTCCTTCTTTTTCAGGATGTTCCAAACTGTTGTGCTGGCCACTTGCACTGTTTTTACGATCTCTCTGATGGGTTTATTTTGTTTCCTCAGCCTAATGATGGCCTCCTTCACTCACATGGACACCTCTTTGGACCTCATGTTGGGAGTTCTAGTGAACAGCTACCAAATGCAAGTGCAACACTCAGAACCACCTCCAGACCTTTAATCTGCTTGATTGGTCATGGGGTACCCAGGAAACAGGCCACACCTGGCCATGCAGCTACTTGTCAGCCATTCATTCCATTACTTATGAGCCACCAACAATGGGGGTGTGTGTATGCCACTAGCTGTACTTCCTGAATGGTTAGTGCCCCACTTTTGCCAAACCCCTTGAATTACAGCTGAAAGTCCTGACTTCACTCCCATCTGGGTGTGTTTCCTTTCAACTTCAATGTGGTGGTGTACAGAGGCCAACTGCCAAAACAGTTATCCTTGTTCCAATATTTCTGGCCCTGACTGTAGAAGGGGAAGAAATGGAAGCAGTGACAGATTTTATTGTCTTGGGCTCCAAGATCACCGCAGTCAGTGACTGTAGCCATGAAATTAAAAGACGCTTGCTCCTTGGGAGGAAAGCTATGGCAAATCTAGACAGCATAGTAAGAAGCAGAGACATCACCTTGCCGACAAAGGTCCATATAATCAAAGCTATGGTTTTCCCAGTAGCAACGTATGGCTGTGAGAGCTGGACTATAAGGAAGGCTGAGCACTGAAGAATTGATGCTTTCGAACTGTGGTGCCGGAGAAGACTGTTACGAGTCCCCTGGACTGCAAGGAGGTCAAATCAGTCCATCCTAGAGGAAATCAACCTTGACTGCTCATTGGAAGGACAGATACTGAAGCTGAAGCTCAAATATTTTGGCTTCTAATGTGAAGAGAAAACTCCCTGGAAAAGACCCTGATGCTGGGAAAGACTGAAGGCAAAAGGAGAAGGGGACGGCAGAGGATGAGATGGCTAGATAGCATCACCGATGCAATGAATATGGACTTGAGCACACTCCGGGAGAGAGCAGAGGACAGGAAGGCCTGGCGTGCTATGGTCCACGAGGTCATGAAGAGTCGGACACGACTTAACGACTGAACAACAACAACAACAAAGAAACATCAAAAATATCAGGATAAGAAGGAGTCTGGAAAGAATCTCTATATTTGGTTACAGTCAGATGGAGTTAAGTGAAGAGCACAGACTGATCATATCTGACTAATATGTAGCTTCCAACAAGCCAAATACTTAATGGTGCAATCCTATATGTAGGAGATATATCTATCTCCTTGGAAGTAAGTCCCATTGAGTTCAGTACAGATTACCCCCAGGTGAGTGGGTATAGGAATGCAGCCACAGTCATTTTTTCCCTTCTGATTGTCACAGACCCATTAGTGGCTGTAAGATGTGGTGTTCCCCCTCCCCCTACATCCACACACAATTTCCCCTCCACATTCCATCCATCATAATGCTAGAATTTTGCTACTACTGTATAGAAAAACAAGTTGTTCACTTCCATTGTGCTCTACATATCCAGGGTTGCATTCCAGTGGAATGCAGCTGAACTGGAGAAGTGGCTAGAGCAAACAGCATCGCATCCCTCTCCCTCTCCCCCTATAGTCTTTCTCCACAATATCCCGTGTGGTTGGAGCAGGCATTCAACAAAGATTGCTATCACAGGAGGTACTGTGTCTGTGAATCCCTTTCATCAGCCTTCATGGGCACAGTAGGGCAAGATGAGCAACTTGTGGCCCTCTAGATGGTTTGGCCTACAACTCCCATCATTCCTCACCATCAGCTACGCTGGCTAGAACTGATGGGTGTTGCTGGCCAAAACAGCTGGAAAGGCAGACGGTGCACATCCCTGCACTAGGGAAAGTCCATGCTTTTCCTAGAAGGGACTCTGGAAACCAGCACAGTCCCCAACAGTTCCTTCTTCCTTGCCCACACAGTTTTTGAGAACATTGAGGCTGGCAGGGCATGAAGGAAGTACCAGGTGCCTCTGTTGGAGTAGCCCTGAAAGCAGCTCCCTCCCTCCCTGTCCCATGTGGGCCAGCATGCTTCAGCGAGAAGACAAGGGGACATTCCTTCTTTCTCCCTGGTCTGTGCTGGGCCTAGGGCACCTTTAAGCTAAACAAAAACAGGGGAACAAGGCTGTGTTCTACCACCCATGAAGCAACCTTGTTGGGCACTCCCCTTTCTCTGACTTCGTCTCTTCAGACAAGGTGCCAGCAGCGGCTTCTGTAGCCAGCAAGAGAGCCTGTGAATCATTGACGCACCCACAGATATTGCTGCAGCCACCTGCGTGTCTATGCCTGGACCTCAAAATCTGGCCCCAGAAAACGAAGTGGGAACATCATTCCACAGAGCATTTCTCCATCTCCATTCCACAACATTAGCTGTCACTCTCTGGGGGAAGGGAAACACTCAGCAGCATGGTGCCAGCAAAGAAGGCAAGTTATACTAACTAGATCAGGGGTGTTGAACGTCAGGACTGTGGTCCCAATCTGGTGCGCCCGAGGTTTCCAAGGTGGCCATGCCCCCTTCCCTGGCCCCACCCCATTTCCCCCTAACTATTGACCATTGGGTGTTTTCCAAGCTTTTGCACATCCCCCCCCCCCATTGTAAAAGGTTAACATGCCTCTCCTAAGGCTTAGTTACAAGCAGTAAGAGCTTTAAGCTAAAATATACTGACAGTTTTTGTATTTTGCTCCTGCCCCCTTTTGCCTACCACTGGAATGTGGCCCCTGAGAGGTTCTCCAAAACTGAACTTGGCCCTCAGGCTGAAGAATGTTCAACACCCCTGAGCTAGACAGTTGGAGGAAGCTGCACATGCGGTTAGTGGCTTCGATGGCAGCCACATGAGGGTTTTATAATATCCTGTTCTGCCTTCAGTTAACTGATTTGTTGCACAAGCCTCTGCATGTTTCCCAAAAGGTAAGCCCCATTGTGTTCAACAGGGCTTAGTCCCAGGTAGGTGTCCATAGGACTGCAAACTTAGAGTAATGGAAAAAATATTTAAAAGTACAATAACACCAATATCTGATGATCTTTTTCTGTAAATATCCTGCAGTTACTTTCCATGGAACTCCTGTCATAGTCCCGCTGCTGTGATTGTAGTTACCTTAACATGTTCAGCATGTGGGAACCGAGTGACTGTGCCAAGCTCTTTTCCTTTCCATTTGTCTTCAGTCCCTCTTCCCCCATTATGCACAAACACTGAAACAATTCACTCAGGGCATTCAGATACATGTCAACTGCAGATGTAAAAGGCATCTGGTACAAAAAGATATTTGCAAACAATTCCTAATGGCTTCCTTGACTTGTTGTTGCTCTTCCAAAAATAAATCAAATAAACCCACATCCATGTGGGGACCCATCAGAGGGACACAAGAGTGCACCAAGAAAGGAGAAGGTGTGTTTCCCTTGTGAATGAGGTGCATCATGTCTTTGCAGGATGGTCCTTACTGCTCTGAAAGTGTAAGACATTTTGCCAGAGCCCTGCTGAGTTGCTCCAATTTGGTACTGTGCTTTCCTGTCACTGCGGGTGTGGAAGAGACTCATGTTTTCTATTCACCATATGGCACTGACTGCTGGTAATTCAGCAGCTATGGAATCCAGATGTCCACCTCCAGGATGTTTCTCCCTGGTTAGGGATGTAAGGCTTCCTCCTCCTACTGCCACCTTAATAGTGTGTGCATTTATCAGGTTTGTCTATGGTTTTGTGGAAAGGCCAATGCAGCTGCCTGGCTACTCTATTCACTAGAATATTTTAAACTACATGTAAGGCTTTCCCCTCAAATCCACTGTGGTTCTAGAAGTGTAACAGTGAGCAAATTCCTCTCATGTGTATGGACTGGGCCAGTAACTGACATTTGCAAGGGAAATGTAAAACACCTGGAGAATTGTTGTTCGGTCGTTAAGTCGCATCCGACTCTTCATGACCCCATGGACCATAGCATGCCAGGCCTTCCTGTCCTCCACTCTCTCCCGGAGTGTGCTCAAGTTCATATTCATTGCATCCGTGATGCTATCTAGCCATCTCATCCTCGGCCGTCCCCTTCTCCTTTTGCCTTCAATCTTTCCCAGCATCAAGGTCTTTTCCAGGGAGTTTTCTCTTCGCATTAGGTGGCCAAAATATTTGAGCTTCAGTATCTGTCCTTCCAATGAGCACTCAGGGTTGATTTCCTTTAGGATGGACTGATTTGACCTCCTTGCAGTCCAGGGGACTCGTAAGAGTCTTCTCCAGCACCACAGTTCGAAAGCATCAATTCTTCTGCGCTCAGCCTTCCTTATAGTCCAGCTCTCACAGCCATATGTTGCTACTGGGAAAACCATAGCTTTGATTATATGAATCTTTGTTGGCAAGGTGATGTCTCTGCTTGTTACTATACTGATCAACCTCAGCTTCTTCGGCCTCAGTGGTTGGGGCATACACTTGAATTACTGTGATGTTGAATGGTTTGCCTTGGATTCGTACTGAGATCATTCTATCATTTTTGAGATTGTACCCCAGTACTGCTTTTCCCATGCTTTTGTTGACTATGAGTGCTACTCCATTTCTTCTAAGGGATTCTTGCCCACAGTAGTAGATATAATGGTCACCTGAATTAAATTTGCCCATGCTTGTCCATTTGCGTTCGCTGATTCCCAAGATGTCGATGTTCAATCTTGCCATCTCATGTTTGACCACCTCCAGCTTACCTTGATTCATTGATCTTACATTCCAGGTTCCTAAACAATATTGTTCTTTACAGCATCGGATTTTCTTTTCACCACCAGACACATCCACAGCTGAGTATCCTTTTGGTTTTGGCCCAGCCACTTCACTCTTTCTGGCGCTACTTGGAAATTCCCTCTGCTCTTCCCCAGTAGTATATTGGACACCACCTTCCGACCTGAGGGGCTCATCTTCTGGCGTCATATCTTTTAGCCTTGTGATACGTTCCATGGGGTTTTCTTGGCAAGAATACTGGAGTGGATTGCCATTTCCTTCTCCAGTGGACCACATTTTGTCAGAACTCTCTGCCATGACCTGTCCATCTTGGGTGGCCCTGCACGGCAAAGTTTGTGGCTTCACTGAGTTATGCAAGCCCCTTCACCACAACAAGGCAGTGATCCATGAAGGAGAAGGAAAGGTTCCTCCTGTGCAAGCACTGGGTCATTACTGACCCCTATAGGGATGCCGCTTATGCTGGCGTTTTCATGGCAGACTATGGCGGGATGGTTTGCCATTGCCTTCCCCAGTCATGACTACCTTTCCCCCAGCAAGCTGGGTACTCATTTTACCAACCTCAGAAGGATGGAAGGCTGAGTCGACCTGAGCTGGCTACCTGAGACCCAGCTTCAGCTGGGATCGAACTAAGGTCGTGGGGAGAGTTTCGGTTGCAATACTGCCACCTACCTCTCTACTTCTGAGACACTCTGGGAGGCTGCAATAGAGAACACAAGTCTGCTTTCCCATTTAGAGAGGCCGAACAAGATTTCAGTAAGGAATAATACCTGGATTCTCCTTACTTTCCCCCATCCCCATCAGTTGTCCTAATTAGGTTATAATCAAAGCGATTTGCTTTTGAGACTAAGGAGCTGAATGCTTTGGTCCAAGAGCTACTTTTGGGAAGAAACCTGGGGTCCTCCACATGTTGTTAGATTCCAACTCCCATCAGCCCCAGCCAGCAAGGCCAAGGGAATTAGAGTTGCAGTCCAACAACATCTGGAGGCCCACAAGTTCCCCATCCCTGAGGTAAATCAAGTCAGCTCCTG
Organism: Heloderma suspectum; assembly: GCF_057233095.1. NCBI lineage: Eukaryota > Metazoa > Chordata > Lepidosauria > Squamata > Helodermatidae > Heloderma > Heloderma suspectum. The sequence goes on from NC_139461.1 coordinate 96,567,006, forward strand.
GACTGATCCAACATGAGGCCATTCCTCAGACTGTTTTTGGGCTATGAGTATTTTCGGGTCTCTGGCTCTGAAATTCCTGAATGAGGGACACATTGGTGCTGTGTTATCTGAATTAAGAGATATGGGCTATGTTCTTCAGACATGTGAAATTACAGATATCCATTATATTTTACGGGGTTGTGACACTCTGGAATAAAAGAAACTATGCTTACCTACCTTATAGAAGTTGGCTTCAGAAATAACATGGTCACCAGCCCATAACTGTCCACCATTTATCTGTCTGTCTGTCTGTCTTCAGGTGGCTGATATCTGTGGATCAAAATTGGTCCAAAATCAACCAACTGTTGACCCATGTTCATTTTAGCTGAGTAAACACATTCAAACACATTGCTCCAGGAACCATTCTACCTAGCTGTGTCAATGGCCAAAGACACTCCAGAACTTCCTTCTGTCTTCACTATTGTCAGTCCCTGGATTCCTCCCAACACTCCTGTCTCATCACCCTGAGCATGGACTATAAACCTTCTATGTTTAGCACTTCACTATTTAAGTAGTAGATTAGATGTAATAAGGGGGTGATATTGAATGTATTTTAACAGAACTTAATTGCACCTTTAAAATAATAGCACCTTTTCTATCTACAGCAAATGAAAACGTCTTGAAAAATATATGGATAGGTGACGACTTGCTTGCTTTCTCCTCCAAGCAAATTTCTACAAATGCATTTTGATAACCATGCTGAGATCTCACTGAAGTGGAAATTAAACCACTTTGACCATTGTGAATGAACATTAATTCTGCTGCCACACTAGAAATAAGATGGACCTGATCAGGATTTCCAGTTGGCTTTGTGCTAGTGTAACTTCATTGGTTTCTGATGTATGGCACACTGCAATGAGATCAATCAGGTCTCATGACCGCTGACAAAAGGGATTTTATTTTGTTAGGGAAGCTATCCCATATCTTCATGATTTGATCTCTCTCTCTCTCCCTCTCTCTCTCTCACACACACACCCATCAAATCCTCTGTGCTCTGTAGCTTGTGATACGATATAAACAGATTTTATTCTGCAACTTTTCCCCAAATGGAAACTTACATTGATAAGTAAAAACACATTTCTAAAAGAAGAAGAAAAAATGAGAACATGAGGGCTTTTCAGCTTAGCTGCTAAGTGGAAAGAATATCCATTGATTCAAGAAGATACATTCTTTCCTAAAGAGGTAAAGGAATGAATAGAAAATTCATTTAAAAGATCTAAGATGCATTCTTTAAGTACTAACGTATATTTCTACAAATGCTTTAAAAGGATCAGGCACCAATCTCAGTACGGTGCAGAGTGCGTGTGTGTATTTGCATTCGGGATTTATGAGTACTTGGCTTTCACGGCTAAAGAAATCACTGTGATATGACACAATATGTTATAAATGTCTCACAGATCAGATATAGACTAGAGAAACATGTTTTGAACTGACATTTATTAAAAACACATAAGAAGGTCTAGGGAAATTGTGGGAAATCACAAATATTTCCCTGTTGCATCAATGTCAGACTGTAATGTGTGCAAATAAGGATTGAAGCACTATTAATCTGATACCCTAGACTAACGAAGATCCCATTCCACCTAAACCCTATGGCAATTGTCTGCAACATCAGTCATAGGAGGAGATATAACAAAGACATATTTGTGCCCTCGTGCAACTGAACTGAAAGAAAACAAAGAGTGAATTAGTCTGAATATCTTATTGTGCGCAACATATTGTACAACAAGCCTCCTTTGGGAATGTGTCACAAGGCTTGCTAAATTGAAAACAAAACAAACAGATCTATAGGAATAAATAACATCATATTAGATGTCTGCTGTAGAGTAGATTGCATTAGCTTCCAGGGAAGAAATCCACTAAGCATTTCCATTAATTTCCTAGAAACCTGTGCGTGGCTTCAATTTATATGACCAAACTGGTATTTTGAGAATGTGAGTTGCATGGATCTGTGCAGAGTTCAGTATGGGCCTATGGCAAAACAGAAACATTTGCTTCACGCATAGCAGTGTACACGTTTTCTACATGATTTTTCCTATGCTAGGAAAAAGCTCTTCGCTCACAAATGAACCCATATTTATCATACCTTGTCAAGATGTCAAAAAATGGCACAAGCAGTGACAGTGTAAAGGTGGGGTGAGTTTCAAACTGGGGTTATGGTGAAGCAATCACTCCATTTCTTCACCAGGTGGCAAAGTTTATACAGATCAAGCCTCATTCTCCACATACCAAATTAGGCATATGAACTGTCCCTCCTTTAAAATTCCTTTAAAACTTTTACTTCAGGATATGAAGTATGTAGGCTTCTGACTATGTAGCTGGTTCAACTGTAGTAATCTACACATGAGATATTCCTTGGAAGAATCATCCCCAATCCTTCACCTCTATTATATACTACCTAAACACCACATATTTTGCAGTGTCCACAGCATTGCCATGCTCTATCAGGTGGCGATGGAAGTTGTTGCATGGGAGCATCAATATATACTTACCTGGTGATCAAGACTCCAATATGGTGGGCAAGTTATGATTTGTGCCTAGCATAGCAATCATTGTTCCTCCTACTGAGCATTCTTTGCCTGCTCTATGGCAGTTAAGAGCAGCCATAAGTCTACATACATGAATATACATTTATTCCTGTTCAACATGACTGCATTCTCAAACAAACTTCAATCTCAATTTAATTCTTCTAATGAGAATTTAAGACAATTGTCAGTATTGTCTTTGAGCAATTCTGGCTATGGAATATGCTTGCTTTTTCACGCCGATGCAGTGACTTCTTTCAAAACCTATATGTAGTGTCAAATGTGTCAGGTCAGGTTAAAGCTCCATGAAAGAGCGCTATTATGAAACTGCTGGCCTCCCTTCTCAACCCAAGTGAGCTACTAAGTCCCGCCCTCAAGGTGGGTCTTTCAAGGGGGGTGCCTATTTGGCTGCCAGTCTTTTGGAGTGTCTCTTGACCCTATGTTGCCCTTCCTTTTCAACTGATGTCTGACCCTGGGGTCTTGTATTCTTACCTCCTCCTCTGAATCCTGCATCACCATGGATTCAGAGGCCTGGCAATCATCCAAGTGATCAGGCTGCAGCTGGGCTACATCTGCTCTGGCACTGTTATTCTCATCGAACCTTGGCGGCTTGAGAATACTTTCTGTGTCCCCCTCCCATCTGACTCAGAATCTGTTCCCAGGTCTTCTTGGGGTGCGTCTGCAGAGGTGCTGGGCCCAGTCCCTACACCAGTTCACAATACACACCACATATATAAAATACAGTATAAAATCAATATACAAACAGTGAAAGAACAAGAAAAAATACATAAAAACATTAAAAAACAATAAGACAGAGCAGTGTCATAATCCATTACAAGTCAGGAGAACTGTGTAAACAAATGTCTTAAAGAGGCATTTAAAGATTGCCACATGTTCTGCCTCTTGAAAAATGTGTGGAAGGGTGTTCTAGAGGGTGAGTGTCCCTACTGAGAAGGCCCACTTATGTGCTGTTACTTGGCAACACTCTATTGGTTGTGGAACAACCACTAAGTTCTCCTCAGAACTGCTCATTGGTCAATTGGATGTACAGTATATAGGGGAAGGTGGTCAGCTAGGTATCCTGGTCTCAAGTTGTTTAGGGCTTTGTGTACTAACAACAAAACCCTGAACATGAATTGATAGCTAATAGGCAGCCAGTGCAGTTCTTTTCACACAGGTGTAATATGTGTATACCTTGGTGTTCTCCTAAGCATCCTAGCTGCTGCATTTTGCACTAGCTGCAGTTTCTGAACCAGATGCAAGGGCAGCCCCACACAGAGAACATTACAGTAGTCTAATCATGGTGTTACCAGTGCATGGATGTCCATAGGAACTGTTTCAATCTTCCCTAGGGAAGATAGTCAGAGAGATAAGCATAATATATGAACCATGTGATGATGGCTGTGGCTGGCAAAAATTCCTGTGATCACAGCAGCCCCTTTTCTAGCCATTGCAATTGCAGGATTTGTTGCTGTATCCTTGATGATCTGACTCACACATTGTATTTAACCACACAAGTGTGTTTCCAAAGAAGGTCGAAACTACTCATGGGGACAAATAAGGGATTGTGTGAACCAGCTCTAAGAATGATGCCAACATCAACAAAAAGCACGCTTCCACGTTGTATGAGAAAGGAAAAATATTCATAAAATGTTGGTGTGCTAATATAGCGGTGATAATTCAAATGTGTCGGTGTGGAATAAGTTACAATACATTCCTGCTCCGTTTTCCTTTCCTGTTTCCCTCTCCTTTTAAATCTTTTTAACTCCTTGCTTTTTACTACTAATCATTTTTCCTCTTTGCTAATGATGCTAAACTTACAGCCTCCTGTATGCTGACTTGTTTCATGTCACCCTTCAGTTTAGTTCTCTCTACCTTCCACCTCACTCCCTGTCTTCAAGTTGCCCACTTCTGTTACGTCACAAAGCAGGCTTCAGTCTACTGAATGCCAGCTTTCTCTCCCCCCCCCCCCACATCTTGAATATTATTTCAAAGGCATCTTTGAGCTTGATAGTATTCTGGCACAGATGCTTCAGTTATTTTCTTATCAGCAGAATATTATATTCCTCTCCGCTCTCTCTTTCCCTCCTGCATCCCAGCTTATATCTGGAAAGACACCTCTGCTCTAATAGCTCTCCTGAGACTGTGAAAAGGTCTGTACTGAGGCCTGCTAATTTTAAAGGACAGACTTCAATTTACCTGTGGAAACCATCTATATGGCTTATAGCCTTCCCATCCTGAAGACATGGTTCTCAAAGGAATGTTCTCAACATGATCCTTCATGTTTACCTAAGGGCCAAATTATACGTTTTTGCTTACTTCATAGCATGCAGCTTTACCTTCTGATTTTCTTTAATTTCTGGATGGGGGATTTCAGTGTGTGGGGAGAGGAGGTTTAGCTCTTTCTTCTCTGAAAAAGACTTCCCCCATGACTATAAGCCAGGCATGGATAACCGTGGCCCACTGGCTTCATGCAGCCCTCACTGGCTACCTTTGTGGCCATCCGCAGCCTGCCCTGCCACCCCCGATCCCATTCATGCTGCTGCTCCCACCACTACCAAACAATTCTGCTGGGAAACAAGGCATGCGGGACGGTGCTCCTAGTGCACCGTTTCCCAGAAGAATTGGGCTCTCAGCAGAATCAAGTGTGTGTGAATGGGGGTGTGTATGTGTGTTTGTAATGGAGCCCCACCCACCAGCCCTACCTACTTGTGTGGCCCCCAACCACAAAAGGTTGCCCACCCCTGCTGCAAGTGATAGAAAAAAGTTTCTGTTGGCAGCAATGGAAACAACTTTTAATTTCTCGTAGCTCCTCCAGGGAGGATAGTGGCCAGGAAGTTAAGAGATAAAACTCCCCTCCACATGCACTGTGACCCCCCCCCCAAAGTGTCCCTGCTGCACCTGTAGAAATTAAAGAACACCAGAAGCTGAAGCTGCATGCTATGCAATAAACATAATGTGTGCCCTAAGATGAAGTGAACCTGCCTGGACCCTAAGATCATCTTCAGGGGTCCTTCTCCTGGAGGCCCTGCCAAAGGAAGTGAGGTGGGTGGATACCAGGAAGAGGACCTTTTCTGCTGTGGCACCTTGGCTGTGGACCTGACACCTACGTTGTACTCCTTCCAGTGCGAGGTGAAGACCTTTTTATATTCCCAGCATTTTAGCCCTCTAGTCTTTTAGCTCTACTGTTTTTAATCTTTATTTTAAATCTCTGCATTGCTGACAAGTTTTATTCTGGTTGTACTTTTATAGTGTGGTTTTAAGCTTTCATATTTTTTTATGCTGTATCTTGTGGTTTTAATTTTTGTGAACCTCCCAGAAAGATTCAGCTATAGGGCGGTATATAAATAAATAAGAGTAACCCTTTACCGTAACGAAAAAACTGAGGCTAAATAAATTGCAGATGGTGCTTGAGGATATTTATGGAAACCTATTTCCCCATTTCTATATACGTATTTTCCAGATCTTCTGAGCCAGTCAGAGGTATGTTAGAGCAGAACAAGCAATGTTCTGAAGAGTGAGTTGGTGGCCCAGGCCCTTTTCTAGAACAGAGTGTGTGGTTGTGTAGTTAAACGAGGACTCGTCATTTGAGAGACAGAGATTTGTGCTTCTGTATGTTACATACGCCACCAGTCCCAGAGTTCATTCTGCATAGGCAGGTGGGAAGGACAACTGGTAGAAGAGATAAAGGGCCATAATAATCAGGGCCATTGATCCCAGAAACACTGGGAGCCAGTGCTGCTGATAGGATTTGCAGGCCCAGAATTTATGTAAGTGTCTAGTTCAAACATGCATGCACACAGAGCAAGAATGGTTAAGCCACCTATCTTTTTATCCTACTGAGTGTGAACTTGTAAGAGAAATGGAGATCATTCATAATTTTAAAATGAAAAAGGTCAGAAAAATAAAGTTATCAAGTTAATTGTTCTAGTTATAAAATGTTTGCTGCTATACTAGTACGTTAGAATAAAAACAAACAAACAAAAACATCGGCAGGATAATACCTTTGTTAGGATCAGCCAAAACGAAACAAAATAGTCTGCAAGCTTTGTAGGACTCTTCTTCAGGCAGGAAGTTATATTAAACAAAAACAGCAAAAGGAGGGGGAGTGTTTGGGGCATGGTAGAAAAGCCCCAATATGTGCTATGGTGTGATTTCAGAAATGAAGAAAATGTAGTTTCAGAATTTAAATCAAAACTTTTCTTGCATGACTCATAAGATTGCATGTATGGGACAGGATCATGATATGTTTGTAGGAACTGGTTGGGGAACCAAAAAATGATACTTGTGTCCTGGAAGATCATCATAGTGTTTTCTACAATGCTTGTTCTTTGTTTCCTGAAGATATTTGCCCTGTCCAAATGTTCCAAAGGACACGAGAGGGCTCAAAGTGGGGACAAGGATGGGTCCACATTCAGTGGTCTCACCCCCAACCTCTCTGTGCACACTGGACCCCAACCCCTTAATTCCTAGACTTCACCACTCCATGCAGCAAGGTCTGAACAGAGGTCCTACTCTCATTCAGCTGAACATGAATGAAGCACTCTGTGCAATCTGAGACCCTGAGGAAACAGGGTCCCTGATTTGCTGTGCATTCTACACATGTTCAAGTGAACACGACTAGAAACACACTCCAAACCTCACTGCTCTACACAGCAAGGTCAGGGAATGAAGGGGTGGGCCCCAGCACACATGGGGACATTGGGGTTGGCGCAGGGATTTGTGATGCCATCCCACTTTGAGTCCCCATGCATTTTTTGGAATGCATGAATAAGGCTATTGTGATTCCAATGTTGTGACCATGGGACTGTACTAACTTAAGACTCAATCCTTATGTGTAATTTAAAAATACCTGAAAATGCAATTCTTCGTGTGAAGCAGCTCCCCATTTTCAATTTCAGCACCTCTCTTCTATGGATTACCTTGGCGTGGTGAAAATTACCAGAACTGCATGGGGAGCCATTAAATGTTAAATGATTAAAATGTACTGTTTGCTATGTAGAGCAGGTAATTGCATTTTTAAGTGGCTATCATACTGCTGGTTACATTTTGTGAATTGGGCCTTTAGTGTGGAACTAAACATTAGCCCAGCAAATGTGGATTGCCAAACCTGTGTATTTGCCAAGATATGAAGAATGAGAAATGATTATTTGTAGGGGAGAATTTGCAGGTGGGAGGATGGGATGCTTAACCCCTCTCCTGTCCACTTATCCCCCTCCCCATGGTCCTTTCAGCCTGGTTTATTTCCTGTCTCTGAGCCTGGGTGGTAAAACAATATGCCTGGCACAGAGGTTGTCAGGGGAACTGAACTGGTAAGAAATGCCCTTGAAATTACCCCTCCCATTCCTAACTATTATTACTTCAGAACCCCAAGTTTGTCTCCTAATGATGCATCCCACCTTTAGTGACTGCAATATGCTCTGGAACTAGGAAAAGGTATATAATTTGAAGCATCTTGAACCTCTTTTCTCACATTTTCCCAGTTGCCAAAGGCACAGGCTGCCTTGTGTGTGGTGTCTTAAAGCTGCAAATTAAGATCAACTGTTTGAGGGTTTCTCTGTCTTTTTAGCCCTGTCCATATTAGCTAAATAAGTTGTTGCTTTTTAAAAAGAAAAGAAGAAAGCATTTGCTTTGAAATCTGTTAACATTTCCCTTTGGTGTGCCCTACAAGTACTCACCATTTATTTAAAATTTCCTTTCCCTGTGTGTTCCACAGACATAAAATAATGAAATAACCCTGACATAGGGCTTTCTGCAAGGCTGCCTTCGGAAGTTTGCTTAAGTGGCCTTAAGTAAGGTAATAAGCAAGGAGTGTGAAAAGAGGCGACTTTGTCTTTTCACATTAGCAGCAGTCCTCCTCAAGTGGCAGCATCTATGAAAATGCTGTTCAGCCTTTAATGAGACTACAGTGTGTTAGTGTACCAGTCTAATTAATCCCATATTTTCACACAGCATAATTACTGAGCCGGGGCTGAATTATTTGGCTACTGGAGGTGGAGCAGTGGCGGCACTATCCTCTGTCTCAGCTCCTGACAATTTATTATGCTATACAACTCGACACCATTGAAACCTCCTCGTATAGAACTATCTGTCATCTCTTACATTATCAGTAAAATACACCACCTTCCATACCGTGCTACAAGGGTTTAGCAAATTGCTATTTTTATGGGATATGATAAAGGAAATGCTACCTTATGTTCAAATTTTTAACTGTCTGCTGTGTGGAATATACAGTCTGGCTTTATATGTGAACTTTCAGCAAAGGCTCATTTGCATAGCTAATTTCACTATTATTTCCAACATCTCTGTTCACTCCCGTGTATATCTGTTTCTCAAGCCAACATAAGGAAATAATGAAAAGGTGGGACTGGTGTGTGTGTGTGTGTGTGATTTCTTGCTGGTTATTTTCATTTTTACTGTTTTAAAATATCCTACCCCTGACCAATAGGTCATCTTTATACTCTCTAAAACCCCTGTTACAATTTCCCACTTCCAAATCCTTCCCCTTTTTTTCTTTTTCTTTCTGTTTGTGTTTTTCACTGTAACCAATTTTTGCACATTATTACTCATTTCTGATATATGATCTTGCCATTTTGGCACTGGTAGAACCTTCCTTCCCATAGGAGTTCAGGGAGATTTGTGGTTTAAACATTTACTCACTTGCTAGTGTTTCTGGACCTGGTTTAATGGTATCTTTTATTTATTTTTTTAATGGAAGGTCAAACACTACATTAACTATGTGGAACTGTTTTAAAATGTGTCTTTTCAGCAACACAAAAAGGAAAAGGAAAAGAAAAAGAAAAGAAAGTGTTATACTCAGTACATTTTAAATCCAGCCTTAACAGGACAAAAGTATATTTTGATATATGTGCATGGTTTCCATATACGCCACAGTAGATATATGAATACAGAGGCCAAGTGAGATCTTTAGAATAAAGAAAAACACATGCTTAATGGCACAAGGTAGAAAATTACTACTGGTGCTTTTTAACTAAATAATAGCCTAAATACTAGAGGCCTGTCTCAAAATGTAATATATTCAAAGAGCAATAAAATGAATTTCATTAAATCTTTCTTGAGATATCAATAGAGTATTGCATCTGACACTTTGAAGCTCTTCCACATGTGTAAAATGGGAAACCAAAGAGCTTGTAATGCCCCCAAGATTAGAGATGCGGCCCAGGGTCTTTTATTAGTCATTTTGGGGCAGCAGAAAGTAACCAAAGGTCAAAGATTAAGCAAGGTTAAATGCTAACAAACTTCAGCTTGTCAGACTTGGCAAACCTGACCAAGCTAGCAAGTTGCAGGTGTCATCAGTTCTGCAATATTGTGTCTCAGGCTCAACTTTAATGGGGAGGAGGGGAGGGATGCACAGAATAAGCGATAGCAAGAGAGACACGCAGGTACACTGGAAATTTACAAGCCTCTGCAAGGAATCTCTGAGCAAATATTAGAATACGTACAGTGGTGTTTTTTTTTTAATATGTTCACACTGCAATCCTAGGCATGTTTACTAGGAATTTAAGTCCCATTATGTTCAGTGGGGCTTACGCCAAAGTAAATGTGTTTAGGATTGCAGTGGAAGTGTCACTTAAAATGTTATCCTGTAAGTTGCACTAGGATTCATTACCACAGTGTTCATATAGGCAATTCCATGAAAGGCATTTCAAACAGGGCTCTGAAAAGAATTAAAAGCAAAAGCCTAACAAAACACTAAGTACCACAATACTTCCAGCGTTTGCCAAGTGTGATCTTCCTCTACAGGACAGTGAGCTCCCATATGAATTTGCCCTTTCATGGAGATCCCGTTTGGAGGCCCTGTACATTTTCTCTAGTGGGTAAATAGTAGCTCCATTTGTTGTGCGTGTGTCTATGGAATTTAACATCCAGAAATTGCTGCAGAAACAAAAGGGTCAAATTCCTTCCTTCCCCAATACTAAGTGCGTCATCCAATTTGCTCCCCCATCCCCTCCTGGCTGCTTTTTAAAAACAATTAACAAGGCAGGAGATTCAGTCACTGACTTTCAATTTCTCAACTAGTTTGGCCAGGGTCAACGTCAGACTTCTGGGTGCCTTCAGGCTGAAGGCCCCTCCCCCTTCCCTGCTTTTGCCGGGGCTACCTGCCCCCTCCTACTGCTGCCACTCATGCTCGCTCATGCTTCCTTCTGAGTAGACATGCATAGGCTTGATATTTGGCATGCTATTTGAAAGTGCTGGTGAGTGATTCAGTCCTGCTTACTTCTGAGTAGACATGTAGGCCTTGTCCTGCTTATTTGCGAGTAGACATGCTCTCATGCTTATTTCTGAGTAGACATGTTTCATGTAGACAAATTGGTAACAATGGAATTTGGAGGGGCGGGGTGGTCAGCAATCAGGGTTTCTTTCCCACCCCATTCCCCCCACAAAACCTGTTCTTTATAACATTTCGCCTGATAAGGAGATTTCGAGATCTCGAAAGCTTGCACATTTTTTGTGATCTTTTGGTTGGCCTAATAAAGGTGTTACATGAATATGGTTTATAAAATTCTGATCCTATCCATCCTATGGATCCATCCCGCACCTCAGACATGCAGGAGATTTTGTGTTTAGTACAAGTGTGTCAGAGGAAGAGTGCTTAGCCTGCCTATGTGCGTGCTCTTACACCTGCCTTTTTGTACCTATGTGAGTGCCGACTGCAGGCAAAGGAGTATGGTGCATGTAGAAAAGAGGCAGGGGAAGCCCAGAGTGTGAGCTATGTAATGTTGACTTGCAAGATAATGCTATGCATGTTTATATGGCAGTATGTCCCACTGTATTCAATGAGGTAAGTGTGTTTCATGCTGCAGGCAGCTTTAGGGCCAACCTAGGCAATACTTTCAATGCATTGAATGTACCTGTCCAGCAATTCCTATCTGCCTTTACAACATTGTGTTCATCTGTCATACTGGTTCACTTCCCTGTTTTTCACTTAACACAAGCAGTCAGTATTGTGTTGCTATTTATTTTCTAAGTATGTGCCACTCTAAAGTCAAGACAGGGGTGTGTGTGATAAAAACCATGCTATACAGAATGCAGTTATAAACTGCAGTTAATTTTTAATTGCCACCTTTTCACTTCCTATCTTTCTATGGTCCTTTGGTGGCTTCTGCCTCCCTCTTCTTCGCTACTTTCACTTCTGCTTTGTCCTCAAAGCCAACTGAGTAGTAATGGGAAACATGAGTAGAAACCAGCATTTATAGCAGTAAGTGGATGCAAAAGCAAGGGCAATGCGTTGCTTAAACTATATATATATATATATATACACATACACACACACACATACGTGCATATATATATACATACATACACATACATACATACATATATGAATGAGAATTAAAGATTCTAGGAAGTACCTTTTCTGATTAGGTTTGCTGATTAACCAGTCTAAGCAATGTCCCCTGAGTAGTTCAGTGATGGTTGGTTTCTGATGAGGCTTCACCGAAAGGTGTTAATTATGAGGGTTGTTTAGCGATGTGGACACTTTTCCTCTAGGATCAAAGGAGAAGCTTCTGGTTCATTTCCTTATCATGGAGGCTGCCAAGCTGTCATCAGATGGCCATTTCGACTGGTATCCCTCAAGGTGAAAGCAATGACTGGTATAATTAAATTTTCAAGGAAGCAAAAAAACAAAACAAAAATGCCTTTTTTTTTAAGAGAACTTTGTGAGAACTGCACCCTTGATGCTGTTATTTTTCATACTTGGTTATTGTCTAAGGATTTGTGATATTTTTATTTCCAGATTGTGCTTAATTTGATTTAGAGTACTGAACATTTTCACCTTTAAAAAGTGGGGAATTCCTCTACATCTGAAATAACAGCTTCAATAGCTTGAGTCAGGCATGAAGCTAGAAAAGGAGTAATGGGGACCTTTCTCTCCCTTCAAGGTAAATGTTAGTACTAACTATGGTTGCCTAGGTGGTTTAAGCCATTCCAGATGTATGGAGCATGATCCCATGGAACAAAGTGAGGCAGGCTGCTTCAAAGAATTTAGGGAGAAGGTGCCATCAGGGTAGGACTCTGGAGCAGACATCCAGGACCCCACCAGACATAATGAGCAGGAGGGCTCGCAAACACAATAGGGTTTCTTTACCCCATTTGTACTAAGTGAAGAAATATACATTACCATGTAAAGCAGGGATGTCGAACGTGGTGCCTGTGGGTACCATGGTGCCCACGAGCACATCCAAGGGCATCCACAAAGCTCTTTACTCCCTGCCTCCTTCAAAAAAAAATTGAAATAAAAAATTGAAAAATGTTAGGGAACCAGGTTTCTCCTTCCTATTCCTGAACCTGCTGCTAATCAGCTGTTCAGCAGGCAGGAAGAGAATGCAAGGCAAAAGGGGAGAGGGGAGAGAAAGAGCAAGAGCAAGGGCAAGGCTGGAGGCTAGGAGAGGGAAGAAACAGTGAGGTAAAGAGGTAGCGAGAGGGGAGAAATAGTAAGGCTAGAGGCTGGGAGAGAAGAGAAACAGAAAAATAAAGGCGTGAGTGGGAGAGAAAGAAGAAGGCTAGGAAGGGAGAGAAAGAAGAAGGCTAAGGAATGGGGAAGAGAAAGAAATAGTGAGGAAAGGGGTTTGGGGAGAAAAATAACAAGGCTAGAGGCTGGGAGTGGAGAAACAGAGAGATAGCAAAGGGGAAAGGTCTGTGTGGACAGAAGAAGACTAGGTGGGCCAGGAGATAACTCTTTCCATTCCCTCCTCCCTCCCAGCCTCTAGCCTCACTGTTTCTCTCCCCTCCTCCTCCACCACCTCTTGACTAGCCAGGCTCCCACAGCAGCCATTATGTGACTAACAACATCCTCCATGGGAACCATTTTGTGGCAGTGCCCACAGCCGTATCTCAAATTTCCGAATGTGCCCATGTGTCCAAAAAGGTTGGAGACCCGATCTAAAGGGTGGGGAAGGCATATGACCATTTGGACCATTTAGTCCAAAGTTTAAAATTACTGAACTGCACCACTGTATAGATGAAAGTAGGAGTTTATTCTGAATAGTGCAGCTAAACCTTTTAAAGTGTTGGCTCTAGTATATGGAGACAGGGTGCATTTGGGGCTCTGTTTCAGGCAACAAAATATCTTGGGCTAGCATGAAGCTAGATTTGCTCCCTGGTACATTGAAGAGCTATGCTCCAGCTGGTGAGTAAGAAAAGAGCACAGTGCCAAAGCATGACAACAGAATCCACTGTAAAGCAATGTGCTGTTCTGGATTTTTAAAGGTACCATTTTTTGTCTGGACTTCGCTGATGTTTTCAGACAGGACATTAGTCTACATAGAGCTTTGGCATATCTGTTTCCTTTATTGTTTGTTTTTAATTGATGTATTTTAATCAATGTTTTAATTGATACTTTTTTAATTAATGTTTCAATTAAGATTGTGTTTTCAATCTTTATTTTATTAGTGTTATCCGCCTTTATACCATTCTTGGTGGAAAAGTGGGATATAAATTTAATAAATTAATACATTTGCTTTCTATTGCTGTTTGTTATTTTGTCATTGTAATTCGATGTTTTTACTCTGTTGTGAGCTGCTTTGAAAACTATTTGACTGGAAAGCAGGGCATAAATCTCAGAACTAAATAAGATTGGCAGACAGCCCTGGGAAATCTATACAGAAGTGTGTTTTGTCTTTTCTGAACAGAGATTGAAACTCTGACCTTTCCATGTTTCCAGGGCCAGATTAAGAATAGGAAAGGATTGGGAAAGTAATACAGGGAGAAGCTAGCATATACTTGGCATATAGTGAGTGCTGCTCACTCTGTTCTGTGAGTTACTTTATTTTATTTTTATACTGCCTTTTTGCCAAAAATGGCACTCAAGACAGCTAACAGTAAAATCCAGATTAAAAACAGAATCTTAATTAAAACATAACATAAAAATAAACTAAAACCCAATTAAAAACCCAACAGTGAAAGAAAGAAACTGCATTAACCAGTTAAAGCCCCTTCAGCCTAAATGCCAAAGGCCTGCATAAATAAAAAATGGATTTACCTGCTTGTGGAAGGACAGCAGAGAGGGGGCCAACCTAGCCTCCCTCAGTAGGGAGTTCTGGAGTTCCAGAGCTTGAGAGCAGCCACCGAGAAGGCTCTCTCTCATATCTCCACCAAATGTGCCTCTGATGGTGGCAGGACTGAGATTTTGGCTCCTCTTACTTTCCCTCTGCACTAAGATATCTGTGAAGCAGTGATTAAAGCTGGCTTGAAAGCTTTTTGCTCCTGTTGCAAAACTACGAATGTCATTAAAATATAATTCTGCAGTTTCTCTGATCTTATTCAAAGTGCTTTAGAAATAATTGATCAACATCAAAGCATACTGAAATGTAGGCTGCATTACCATGTCATCAGCAGTAGCTTATTGAAAATGAGGGAACTTGATACTTTCCCATATATGCTCTTTGATAAATCTGCCTGTCTGTAGTTAAACTTCCTACTCCTTCCTCTCCCATTTTGGCATGTTTATCTGTAGACATGGCAAAAGCCCATCTGGTTCTGCTTCAATCCACACCCTTAGCTTTGCCAGCCAATCCAGATATAGATAATCCTGTTGTCAGTACAAAATGTAGTCTACTAAATCCATTGCCTGTGTTCAGATGTATTTATTTTATTTTATTTTATTTATTAAACTTATTAATCGCCCATCTGGCCAGTCACCCAGCCACTCTGGGCAATGTACAACAATAAAAACAGTTTACACAATAAAATTCAACATTAAAAACATCACATTTCTAAATTTACCCTTGTTGTTGTTCAGTCGTTAAGTTGTGTCCGACTCTTCGTGACCCCATGGACCACAGCATGCCAGGCCTTTCTGTCCTCCGCTCTCTCCTGGAGTGTGCTCAAGTCCATATTCATTGCATTGGTGATGCTATCTAGCCATCTCATCCTCTGCCGTCCCCTTCTCCTTTTGCCTTCAATCTTTCCCAGCATCAGGGTCTTTTCCCGGGAGTTTTCGCATTAGGTGGCCAAAATATTTGAGCTTCAGCTTCAGTATCTGTCCTTCCAATGAGCACTCAGGGTTGATTTCCTTTAGGATTGACTGATCTGACCTCCTTGCAGTCCAGGGGACTCGTAAAAGTCTCCTCTGGCACCACAGTTCGAAAGCATCAATTCTTCGGCACTCAGCCTTCCTTATAGTCCAGCTCTCACAGCCATACGTTACTACTGGGAAAACCATAGCTTTGATTATACGAACCTTTGTCAGCAAGGTGATGTCTCTGCTTCTTACTATGTTGTCTAGGTGTGCCATATCTTTCCTCCCAAGGAGCAAACGTCTTTTAATTTCATGGCTACAGTCACTGTCTGCGGTGATCTTGGAGCCCAAGAAAATAAAATCTGTCACTGCTTCCATTTCTTCCCCTTCTATATGCCAGGAAGTGATGGGGCCAGATGCCATGATCTTTGTTTTTTTAATGTTGAGTTTCAAGCCAGCTTTTGCACTCTCCACTTTCACCCTCAACAAGAGGCTCTTTAGATCCTCTTCGTTTTCTGCCATTAGGGTGGTATCATCTGCGTATCTGAGGTTGTTGATAATTCTCCCGGCAATCTTAATTCCGACCTGTGATTCATCCATCCCGGCGTTTCTCATGATGTATTCTGCATATAAATTAAATAAGCAGGGCAACAATATGCAGCCTTGTCGTACTCCTTTCCCAATTTTGAACCAATCGGTTGTTCCATGTCTGGTTCTTACTGTTGCTTCTTGACCCTCGTACAGGTTTCTCAGGAGACAGGTAAGGTGGTCTGGTACTCCCATCTCTTTCAGAATTTGCCACAGTTTGTTGTGATCCACACAATCAAAGGCTTTAGCATAGTCAATGAAGCAGAAATAGACGTTTTTCTGGAATTCTCTTGCTTTCTCCATGATCCAGCAAATGTTGGCGATTTGATCTCTAGTTCCTCTGCCTCTTCGAAACCCCGCTTGTACTTCTGGTAGTTCTCGGTTCACATGCTGCTGAAGCCCAGCTTGTAGGATTTCGAACATAACTTTGCTGGCATGTGAAATGAGCGCAATTGTACGGTAGTTTGAACACTCTTTGGCATTGCCCTTCTTTGGAATTGGAATGTAAACTGACCTTTTCCAGTCTTGTGGCCACTGTTGAGTGTTCCAAATTTGTTGGTATATTGAGTGCAGCACTTTAACAGCATCATCTTTTAGGATTTTAAATAGCTCAGCTGGAATACTGTCATCTACGCTAGCTTTGTTGTTACTAATGCTTCCTAAGGCCCACTTGACTTCACTCTCTAGGATGTCCGGCTCAAGTTCAGTGACCGCACTATCATGGCTATCAGGGACATTCAGATCTTTCCTGTATAGTTCTTCTGTGTATTCTTTCCACCTCTTCTTCATCTCATCTGCTTCTGTTAGGTTCCTGCCTTCTTTGTCCTTTATCATGCCCGTCTTTGCACAAAACGTTCTCTTGAGATCTCCGATTTTCTTGAAGAGATCTCTAGTCTTTCCATTCTATTGTTTTCCTTGATTTCTTTGCATTGTTCATTTAAGAAGGCCTTCTTGTCTCTCCCTGCTGTTCTCTGGAACTCTGCATTCAGTTGGATATATCTTCCCCTTTCTCCCTTGCTTTTCGCTTCCCTTCTTTCCTCAGCTACTTGTAAAGCCTCATCAGACAGCCAGTATGCTTTCTTGCATTTCTTTTTCTTTGGGATGGATTGAGTTGCTGCCTCCTGAACAATGTTACGGACCTCCGTCCATAGTTCCTCAGGCACTCTGTCTATCAGGTCTAATCCCTGAAATCTATTCCTCACCTCCACTGTATATTCATAAGGGATAGGACTGAGGTCATACCTGAATGGTTTAGTGGTTTTCCCTACGTTCTTCAATTTAAGCTGAAATTTTGCAAGAAGCAGCTCATGATCTGAGCCACAGTCAGCACCAGGTCTTGTTTTTACTGACCGTATAGAGCTTCTCCATCTTTGGCTGCAAAGTACATAATCAATCTGATTTCGATATTGACCATCTGGTGATGTCCATGTGTAGAGTTGCCTCTTGTGCTGTTGGAAAAGAGTGTTTGCTATGATCAGCGTGTTCTCTTGGCAAATCTCTATTAGCCTTTGTCCTCCTTCATTTTGTACACCAAGGCCATGCTTGCCTGTTATCCCGGTGTTTTCTTGACTTCCTACTTTAGCATTCCAATCCCCTATGATGAAGAGGACATCTTTTTTTGGTGTTAGTTCTAGAAGGTGTTGTAGGTCTTCATAGAACCGATCAACCTCAGCTTCTTTGGCCTCAGTGGTTGGGGCATAGACTTGAATTACTGTGATGTGGAATGGTTTGCCTTGGATTCGTACTGAATCCAGTACAATTCTATCGTTTTTGAGATTGTACCCCAGTACTGCTTTTCCCACCCTTTTGTTGAGTATGAGTGCTACTCCATTTCTTCTAAGGGATTTTTGCTCACAGTAGTAGATATAATGGTCACCTGAATTAAATTCACCCATGCCTGTCCATTTTAGTTCGCTGATTCCCAAGATGTCGATGTTCAATCTTGCCATCTCATGTTTGACCACCTCCAGCTTACCTTGATTCATTGATCTGACATTCCAGGTTCCTAAACAATATTGTTCTTTACAGCATCGGACTTTCTTTCCACCACCAGACACATCCACAGCTGAGTGTCCTTTCAGCTTTGGCCCAGCCGCTTCACTCTTTCTGGTGCTACTTGGAAATTCCCTCTGCTTTTCCCCAGTAGTATATTGGACACCTTCCGACCTGAGGGGCTCATCTTCTGGCGTCACCTCTTTTAGCCTTGTGATACGTTCTATGGGGTTTTCTTGGCAAGAATACTGGAGTGGGTTGCCATTTCCTTCTCCAGTGGACCACATTTTGTCAGAACTCTCCACCATGACCTGTCCGTCTTGGGTGACCGTGCACGGCATAGCTTATGGCTTCACTGAGTTATGCAAGCCCCTTCACCACAACAAGGCAGTGATCCATGAAGGGGTTAGCCCTAAAAAAAAATACCTAAAAAAAATATAATTCATAAACTATGGTTGGAAGTTAGTTTGTTTCTGCAAACCATCCTTAAGATTATCCACAGTTTGTCTGGGTTCAAACAAGCTGTGGTTAATTTAAAGTTGAAGCAAAAGCTTCCCAACCCCTTCTCACAGCCACACCAGAGGAAGAGTGGGCAAGCCCAAGGCTCACTGCAGCTCATCCTTGTAATGCTAAGCCATGGTTTAGTATTACATCCAAACAATCAAGTCCAAAGGTGTGCATACTTTATTCCTGACTATGAGGACAGCCACTTAAATCATGTATGATCCCTGAACTCACAAGCGAGTGGAGAAGAATGCTACTCTGTGCCTATATACCCTTTATCTATGAAGGGTACTGCTTTCTATGACTCCGGGGGGAAATTTTGCTGAGGTAAATGATGAAACTTGAGGTGGATCGTCTAGGTCAGGTGTGGGCAGCTTCTCTCACCACTGGCTATGCTGGCTGATGGAAGTTGTAGTCCAAAATATCTGGAGGACCACAAGTTGCCTGGGCCTGATCTAGGTAATTTCTATAAGAATGCAGATATCCTTGATATCTGTGTGATGCCAGTACAGGACATTCAGTGTGCACTTGTGGAAATGTAAATCTGAACCCAATTCAGAAATATTGTAATACCTATATTTGAAATCGTTTTTTTTGTTTTTTTGTGGAGCCTGGGCTAAATGGATAGAAAATAAGAGGTTTAACATTTTGCAGTTTTAATTGTAGCTTGGTTGTTTTTGTATGGTTATTTTAAAACTGTTCGGTTTCTCCAGGGCTTTGGGTTGGGGCAAAGTATACATTTAAATATATGAAATATATATGATATATATTAAATATATATCCACCTGCTGGTGATGTCCTCAGTGGAAGACTGACGTGTGTTGAAGTAAAGGGCAAGTCAGCTGTGCTGAATTAGCATGTGTGCTTTCGAACTGTGGTGCTGGAGAAGACTCTTACGAGTCCCCTAGATTGCAAGGAAGTCAAGTCAGTCCATCCTAAAGGAAATCAACCCTGACTGCTCATTGGAAGGACAGATACTGAAGCTGAAGCTCAAATATTCTGGCCACCTAATGTGAAGAGAAAACTCCCTGGAAAAGACCCTGATGCTAGGAAAGATTGAAGGCAAAAGGAGAAGGGGACAGCAGAGGATGAGATGGCTAGATAGCATCACAGATGCAATGATTATGGACTTGAGCACACTCCTGGAGAGAGCACAGGACAGGAAGGCCTGGCGTGCTATGGTCCATGGGGTCACGAAGAGTCGGACACGACTGAACGACTGAACAACAACAACATCAACACATGCTATCCTAGACTGAACAACTTCAGAGTCTAGGTGGAGGGTGACAGGATCAAATGCTTCTCCATACCAAATCCTTCTCCTCTATGTATGAAAGCCAGCATGTCTGGGTGAAGTCTGGACTAGCATTGTTCTGGCCTCAACACACATGGGGCTATGTGTTTATCCCAGCAGCTAAACTCACATCCAGTTCATTTTCCCATATTTTCAATAAAGTTTTCAACTTCAAAACTTTATTGAAAACACAACTTGAAGAGCAAGCAACTAATAAATTGTTGTTGTTGTTGTTGTTCAGTCGTTCAGTCGTGTCCGACTCTTCATGACCCCATGGACCATAGCACGCCAGGCCTTCCTGTCCTGCGCTCTCTCCCGGAGTGTGCTCAAGTTCATATTCATTGCATCCGTGATGCTATCTAGCCATCTCATCCTCTGCCGTCCCCTTCTCCTTTTGCCTTCAGTCTTTCCCAGCATCAGGGTCTTTTCCAGGGAGTTTTCTCTTCGCATTAGGTGGCTAGAATATTGGAGCTTCAGCTTCATTATCTGTCCTTCCAATGAGCACTCAGGGTTGATTTCCTTTAGGATGGACTGATTTGACCTCCTTGCAGTCCAGGGGACTCGTAAGAGTCTTCTCCAGCACCACAGTTCGAAAGCATCAATTCTTCGGCGCTCAGCCTTCCTTATAGTCCAGCTCTCACAGCCATACGTTGCTACTGGGAAAACCATAGCTTTGATTAGATGGACCTTTGTCGGCAAGGTGATGTCTCTGCTTCTTACTATGCTGTCTAGGTTGGCCATAGCTTTCCTCCCAAGGAGCAAGCGTCTTTTAATTTCATGGCTACAGTCACCGTCTGCGGTGATCTTGGAGCCCAAGAAAGTAAAATCTGTCACTGCTTCCATTTCTTCCCCTTCTATATGCCAGGAAGTGATGGGGCCAGATGCCATGATCTTCGTTTTTTTAATGTTGAGTTTCAAACCAGCTTTTGCACTCTCCTCTTTCACCCTCAACAAGAGGCTCTTTAGATCCTCTTCGTTTTCTGCCATTAGGGTGGTATCGTCTGCATATCGGAGGTTGTTGATAATTCTCCCAGCAATCTTAATTCTGACCTCTGATTCATCCAACCTGGCATTTCTCATGATACTAATAAATGCAGAGGATCAAATACTTAACTGTAGAAGGAGAATGAATGGACATTGAAGCAGCTGAAATAAAAGAAATGGTATGGATGAGGTGAAAAGACAATGCAAGGCCAGCCCTTCCAGGCTGCAGTTCAGGACAGCAGCAGAGAACCAGGCCAGAGGGAGGCTTATTCCTACTGAAGAATAAACTGGTTTGAACTGTACTAAAAGTTCTTCCTAGGAATAGCCAATAGCCATGATAGCAGATAATAAGGCCTGATCAGTTACTGATAGATCTATACAGGAGAAATTAAAGCAGTTCTAAATGCAGAGACTAGGGGGAATATGACAAATAACACAATGTCCAGTTGGGACAGAACAGGCATCATGAAGGACTGTGCCAAATCTTATCTTTATGCACGTTTCAATCAATTCTTAACACTGATCAGGAGAAGGGGCACCACCAGGAGGAGAATGTGGAATTGATGGGGAAGTGTAATGTTGATATCCCTGAACAGTTGGTTGTGTTCAACTCTGATTCATATCTGGCACTTCAACCCATTTAAAGCCCTCATATAACAGATGTAGAAATAACTAAAGCTCCTGTTCCAAACAGGCTACATGCACAATCCAACAGAATCCATTGGCATTCTACATCTTTTCTCTCTTTACAGACCTGGTCTAAGTGTTTTTTATGATCCTAGGCCCCCAACAAAATCAAAATGAACACTTAGTTTTTAATATCGGCCCCATCAAACTTATCATGACATATTCAACCTTTTAAACAAAATGAATGATTTCTTTAAAAGGTTGGATGTCTCATTCGAGCATCTAAACCAGCAATTGGGGGTGGGGGGATTCAGAGATCACAGAGGCTAAGAAATGAAGAGAGAAATGAGAAACAACAGCTGAGTGTTAAAAGTGTGAGGAGAAAATCAATCATTGGAAAACCTGCTATAAATAAGGCATTATAGTATAGTTGTGTGAACACTGAAGGAATGGAGGCACTTTGGAATGCTGAAACATTTTTAAACGTTTGCTGTTTTTGCCATTTACATGGTTTTCTTGCCCAGCTCTTCCACCCTCCAATATCCTGAATTCCCCCACCCTGATCTTCAGCTTCATCCAGACAACTTTCCTACTAATTTTCTGCACCCCAAAGAATTCACAGTCTCAAGTAGTGCCGGAAGTGTTTAAAAAATGTGTTTCTGTCTGTAAATTAATTCATCGCTTGCATGTTACTTGAAAGGGGGAGAAAAGGCAGCGGGGGTGAAATGAAGGCAGAAATGCCTTTTGCTCTTCCTCTTATTCCAGGCGTTTATTAATTATTCAAATATCTGAACCGTTCCACTGGAAAACATACCTTCCTAGCCTCCTAAGTGACAGAGGCTATGAGGTGACCACTCTACCACTCAGTTCTAGTATCTGGGATATCTTTGAGCTTCTCCTGCAGCTTCCCCAACATGGTGCCCTCCAGATGTTTTGGCCCACAACTCCCATCAGCCCAGCCAACATGATGGGAGTGGTAGGCCAAAACATCTGGGGATCTCATTGCCATTTGGGGAAGGCCATTCTATTAGATGTAACTGAAATGGATCTTCAGCCAGAAAGGGAACTTTTTTCAGAGTAGTAGTTATACAAAATCCTTAATAGTGCTGTTTCCTAGTGGAGCTCCAACATAAGCTTTTAATAGACACAGGTATGGGTTAAGGGTAGTAATTCTTCCTAGGAAAATGTTTTGCTTTCAGCAGGAAGCAAATCATATTTCATAGCTTGGTGCTGTAAGTTCATGGCACCCCTATATACACAAAACAACCCCTGAGGTCTTCAGATGAGGTCTTATTGATCATCCTATGACCAACCTGTTGCCTGTTTCACCAGGCAACAGCACGTAAGTGGGCCTTCTTGGTACCTACCCTCTGGAACACCCTCCTATGTGTGGTCCAGGAGGCAGAAAGTGTGGCAAGCTTTGGAAGAAAACTGACAGCTTGTAGTAAGCTGGAGGGAAAGATTAAGGTCGGGTGAGATGCCTTTCCCATCTCCAGAACTGCATCCAGAGAATAACCAGGAGATGGCTGAGCTTCAGAGAGCCCCAAAAGCTCAGTGAAATCAAACCACCCTAACTTGGCATTGAAAAGACAACAATGAACCTGGAAAGCAATTCCAAAGTCTCAGTGCCACTGCTGAAAAGGCACCGTTCCAGGTAGCTCTGCACTATGTTTCAAATGGTCAGATGACATGGACCTGAGCTCTCATCCTCGGTGGATCTTGACGCCTCAGACGAAGAGGCTCCTGAGTTAACAGTTCAGGGATTCAAGGATTCAGTTAGAGAACGGCATACAAGGCTTTGACCTGCTGGGGATCCAGTTCCCTAAGAAGACCACAGGAACCTACCCCCACACACACACACTCACACACATCCAGAGGAGGTCTCACTGCCAACTTCGGACTCCAGCCATGAAAAGTCAAGCATGCCACAGCCACCCTCATATCACTGCAACCTGAGGCAGCTAAAAATAGATCAGGCTGCTTTAAGATAAAGGGCCTTAGTCAGCATGGCAGTGTGGGGTTAACCAGCCTAAAGAAAGCCAAATGCCTACTTAAGGGTGGGTTTTAACCTGCTTCTTGTTGGGCAACATACAGAAAAGCTCTTCTGACTTCCAAGCCCAGCACCACTTGGAGATCTCCAAGGTGCTGTCCTGCTTCCATTCCTGCCTCCTTGAGAAACCTGCCTTACCCAAAACCTTTATAACCACCCAGCTTATAGCAGAACCCTGTAACCCAGACCTCACCAGCACCCAGCAATGCTAAGCTAGCATCATGACAGAGACTGAACAGAACCGTTTGCTCCAACCCCTTGTACAGGATGAGGGCCTAACAGCAGAAAACCAGGCACTAAGAGCACAGGTGGTGCAGCTGTCTGCAGAGAATGCCACTCTCTGAGCTGAACTACAGGTAGCTCAGACTGCCACAGATACTGCAGCACCCACATTTCCTCAGGGCAGTGTCTTGTGAGTCAACACACAAATTAATGGGGACTCAAAGATGTTCCCCAGTTTCTTCGCCCAATGTTATTTGTATATGGAACTCCAGCTGGAGGATTTCCCGACAGTCGACAGACTATGTATGAACCTGTTTCCTAATTATTTTGATGAAGGGCAGTGCAGCCGATGGGCTACTCTGGAGCTCAGTCTCCTCTTGAACAGCTATGATGCCTTCATTACTGAACTCCAGAAGGTGTTTGATGATCCACAAAAGAAGGAGGTGCTGAAGCAACGAATCAAAGCAGCTGTGACAAGGGATGGCATCAGTCCTTGATTACACCAGTGCCTTTTGATGGTGTATGCAGGATTTAAACTGGAAGAAGCCTGCTCTTATTGATCTGTTCCAGGAATGACTGGGGGACCCCATATGGGACGAGTTGGCCCATGTCAAGATATCAAGCCCTCATTGGTCAGTGCCTCCATATTGAGGGACAGCTAAATTCTCAGAAGATAGGATATTCCAGGTGCCCTGCATTCCCACAACCTGTCTGTAGACCCCTGCCTCTGGTACTGTCCAACAGGTCTGCTGGAGGAGCTGAGCCTGTGCAGTTGGGTGCTGCCCAGCCTCGTCTGGCACCCAAAGAGAAAGCTCACCATTGTCAATAGAACCTTTGCCTGTGCTGCAGCCAGTCTGGACATTTTGCTGTGATCTGCGCTCTTAAGCAGCCTAGAGCTTTGCTTTCAGAAAACACGTGGCCCATGCTGTATCGGGACCCACAGCAAATGGGCAACCACCAGAAGGGTCCTCTTGACCTCCCAACTCAGACCATCACTTATGTTTCCCTGTACTACATTCACCTTCCAGAAGGGTGCACCTTGGAGGTCCCTGCAATGATTGACTCTGGGACATCCAGCAACTTCATGAACATCTCCTTTACAGCTCAGCACACCATTCCAGTAACAAAGAAATCAACCCTAATCATGGTGAAAGCTATAGATGGGCGCCTGTTGGCTTTGGGGCCTTTCTTGCTAGTGATGCATAGGCTCTGGACAGAAATCCAAAGCCATCAGGAATGTGTGATCTTCAATGTTGTGACCTCTCCTCATTTTTCAATTCTAAGTCCTGGTCATGACAGAGGCTGAACAGAACATTAGGGAACTCAAAGTAAGGCCTCCAAAGAATATCCTATCGTATAGCTAGGGTCATATGGAAAAGCACAGTCCTTATGGTAATCTAGACCTAGATGGCTTAGTACATATTTGGGCATCCTGTGGGCCACATGCAGCGGTTAGCAGATTGCAGTGAACACTGTACCCAAGCCCCTACCAAATCCCCCTCCCCTGCTACCACCAAATTTTTCACTACGCAGGTGTTTGGCAGGCTGGGTAAGTGCAACTGTAATGGGGTAGATGATGCACGGTGATGACTCATCCCCCCTCACAAGTGCCAAAGAGCTATATATGGAGCTGTGGGGAGTGTGATTGGAATGGGGAGGATGTAGGGATGGTGGAGAATTCCGCCATGGACTCCAATGAGGCAGGATTCTAAGAATTTGGCCCCCCCAGAGTCCACAGCGGAACAAAAGACTCACCTCCGCCACCCGGGGGAATCGGCGCCGGCCGGATCCTACCTGCTGCCGTCCGTCCGCTGCCATCCACTGCTGCCTATCTTCAGATGCAAATAGCATCTGACGTAGCAGACACCATTTGCGTCCCTGCCTTTTGCCGTGATAGGCTATATAAAGATTTACGTAGCCTATCATGGCAAAAGGCAGGGACGCAAATGGCATCCGCTACGCCGGATGCCATTTGTGTGGCAGCGGCCGGAAGTGCGGCTGCAGATGGGCCTGGCCAGCAGCTCTGCAGACTCGCTGTGGAGCGGAGCCAGCCAGGGAGGATTCCGGGGGGAGGGATGGATCGCCCCCCCCCCACGGACCCCCCCAGCAGATATCCTCCCTATTTAAATTGCACATCTCTCCTCCCCCACCACCCCCAGCTGATTGGCACTGGGAAAACCTGAGGAGCGTGCTGCTCAGTGCATTGCTCAGCTGTTCACAGTGTCAGTCAGCTGGGCAGAGGGAAGTGAGGAGGCAAAATGGGATATCCATGTGGGGAGGGGAGGTTTCAACCTCACCCTCTCTGTGCACTGAGATGGGAGAACTCTGTGTGTGTCTGTGTGAGACAAGGTTGTGTGTGTGCATGTGTGTGTGCACACATGTGTTTGCGTGTGTGTGAAATTGAGAGCATTTCTACACCAGGCTAAAATCCCTCAACTTTACCAGGGCAGGATCATGACAGGCTCCCTTTACATGCGCTTCCCTTCCCCCCTTATCTCTGTGTTCTGTTTCCTTATACACCCACTAGATGGTGCTGTGGTCTAGCTCCTCTTATTGCACCGCTTCCTCTTTTCACGAGGAAATTCAACATGCTGTAATTTGATAGCACATTATCTCTGATCTCTTAAAAAATGGCATAAAGGTCATTTAGCATGGGAGACATCCTGGTGGTTGAAGACATCATGTAAAAGACCCACAAACTTCCATGAGGAACCAATCTCGATAGCAGGATAAAAGCCCTTTGTGGAGAAGCCCGGGGGTGGGGGGGAGACACTTTGTGCGAGTCTATTAGGAATGGCGGAGAATTTCTCCACGAAGCTTCGGGAGGCCGAGCGCCGAGGCATTCGGCCCCCCGAAAGTGTTGGGGAAATTCTCCGCCGGCCCCCCGACCCCCCCTGGGATGGGACTTACCATGGCCGAATGTCCCTCTCGGCAGCGGGTCCCGGCGGCGTTTCGGCGGCGTTTCGTCGGGGGCGGGGGCGGCAGCCAGTCTCCCAACCGGCTGCCGCCGCTGCCATTACAAAATAAAAAAGTAAAAACACACACACACACACACACCCGTGATAGGCTACGTGACGATTTACATAGGCTATCACGGCTAGATTTCCAAAGTCAGCCATGATAGGCTACGTAAATCGTCACGTAGCCTATCACGGGTGACTTTGGGGGAAAAAAAAAAGCGCGTATGCAAATGGTGGCGGCCCATGGGCGCCACCATTTGCGTTCCTTATTTTGGCACGTCTAGTCTACGTAAAGATTTACATAGACTACGGCGAAAATAAGGGCAACGCAAATAGCGTATGCCATTTGCGTACGTGCTTTTTTTTCCCCCCCAAAGTCACCCGTGATAGGCTACGTGACGATTAACGTAGCCTATCATGGCTGACTTTGGAAATCTAGCCGTGATAGGCTACGTTAATTGTTACGTAGCCTATCACGGGTTTTTTTTTTCTTTTCACTTTTTCTTTCGTGGCCGGGGAGACGGGGCGCTTCTCCCCAGCCTGAATTTCGGCCGGGCGAGGCGGGACGCCTCCCCCCCGACCTGAATTTCGGTTGGGCAAGGCGGGGCGCCTCCCCCCCTCGCCTGAACTTTGGGGGGAGAAGTGAAGCACCTCCCCCCCACCGCGAATCACCCCTGCAAAAAGGTAAGTGACTTTCGTACATCCCTAGAGTCTATATTTGTGTTTATGCATGTGTGTGTGTGTGTGTGTGTGTGAGAGAGAGAGAGACAGAGACAGAGACAGACAGACAGACAGACAGAGTAGCAGGGGCAAGGAGGATGCTGGGCCTGGCCATGCTCACTGCCAGTCCAGGACATACCCATCACCAGCTTGGGCTGTGCCCATCCACTGGCATGACCCAATCCCCATTGCCTCATGCAGCCCTTGGGGGTAAAAAGGGTTGCATGAGGCAAGGGTTGCATGTCCCCCCCGCTTTAGTGCTTCAAAGTTTAACACCCCATATAGACTGCATTTAAATCGTCCAGTCTGGATGTAACCATGCTATGAATAACTGTGACCTCTATTAGTAGTAACAGCCTTGGCTGTCATCTAGAGCAGTGGTCTCCAAATGTTTTTGATTGAGCACCCCTACCAGTGAAAAAATTTGAGCATGCACCCCCATATATATATATTTATTTATAAATTATATACATGTACTGCTGTACTGTTATGTACATTATAAAACATACACAAAAAATAAAAATTAAACAGGATGAGATAAAGATGAAATAAACAATTTTTTAAAATATTTTTCTTATTTATTAACGGTACAAAAAACCTTTTTGCGCTCACTTAAAAAAATTATTAATATAATCTGTAAATCCACCTAACTGTGCACACATTGCTATACGCTGATGATCAGTGAGGGCACCACTGTCAACTTGCAAGGAGGGGAAAGGTCTTCTTGCAAGGAGGGGAAAGGCATGCTTGGCCAGGCTCCTGCTTGCTCCAGAGCCAGGAGTCTTGGTTGACAGCCCCACACCCTGCACAGAGTCCCCACTCCTTGGCCAACTGGTGGCTTGGCCTGGGCTGTTAACCCTTCCCACTCTACTTTGGCAAGAGGGAAGCTGGGAGGAAAGTGTCCGCTTCTTTCTCGGCTTCGAAAAGAGAGTGGGAAGGGTTAATCTCCTTCCTGCTCACCTTCTGGCAGGATGGCAGCTGAGAGGAAAGCACGGGCTTTCTTCTCAGTAGGGATGTCAGAGAATTCTGCCACGGATCTCGGTGAGGCCGAATGCCAGTGCATTCGGCCCCCCGAAATCTGTGGCGGAACGGCCTGCCACCCCCCTGTCCCCCCGCGGATCCCCCCCAGGACGAGACTTACCTGTGGCAGATCTTCCGGGCGGCAGCAGCGGCTTTGGCGGCAGCGGCGGCTGGTCTTCCGACTGGCCGCCACCACTGCCGCCATTTGTCTTGTAAAAAAAAAAAAGACGACGTGAAAAGCTATGTTAAGATTTACGTAGCCTATCATGGCTGGGTTAAAAAAACAAAAACAAACTGCGTACGCAAATGGCGGCGGCTACGGCCGCTGCCATTTGCGTTCCTTATTTTTGGCCGTCTGAATCTACAGAAATATTTATGTAAACTATGATTGCGAAAAGAAAGGGGAACGTAAATAGCGTAGCGGGCACTATTTGCGTCCCTTTTTGATTCGCCGTTTTAGCCTACGTAAAGATTTACATGGGCTAAAATGGTGAATCAAAAAGGGACGCAAATAGAGCCCACTACACTATTTGCGTTCCCCTTTATTTTCGCCGTCATAGTCTACGTAAATATTTATGTAGATTCAGACGGCCAAAAATAAGGAACGCAAATGGCGGCGGCCATAGCCGCCGCCATTTGCGTATGCAGTTTTTTGTTTTCCCAGAGCCCTCCGCGGCCGGAAATCCGGCTGCGGACGGCTCTGGGCTGGGCTGGGCCTGGCCGGCTGCTCTGCGGAGCTGCCGCAGAGCACAGCCGGCCATTGAGGATTCCGGGGGGGAGGAACGGAGCGCCTCCCCCCTGTCAAGGATTCCGGGGGGAGGGACGGAACGCCTCCCCCCCACCATCAACATAATCCGCGAAAGGTAAGTGTCTATCGTACATCCCTACTTCTCAGGCTTCAATCTGCCAAAGGAGAGTGGAAAGGGTTAACCTCCTCCTGGGCAGTTAACCCTTCCCACTCTCCTTTGGCAGGCTGGAAGTTGATAGGAAAGTGCCTGCTTCATTCTCGGCTTCATTCTGTGAAAGAAGAGTGGGAAGGGTTAATCTCCTTCCTGCTTTCCTTCAACTACTGCCACCACTCTCGTAGGAGTAGTGGGAGGCAGCTTGGGCACCCCAGTGGATCATCGTGTGCACCCCCTGGGGTGTGCGCACCCCACTTTGGAAACCACTGATCTGGAGTGCCTCACTTTCCTAGTCATGCTATCACATAGGTACTTTTAACTACTGATGTTGCTATAGTGAGTTATGTGGCTCCTCCCAAGTAACCGATGAATTTCACTTTTATTTACAAAATGTCCAATAGTCCTGAAATAGAAAGACTATCTTATTTATGTTTGATACATTTCTATATAAATGGATACTCACTGAGCTTCTATTGCATCTCGTAGTGATCAGTCTCCATACTGTGATTAATATGCATCACTGATATGTGCTAATCCATTACGCTGTGCTGTCTAATTATTATGCACAGGAAAGATAAAATATTTATTTTGTTATATAATGACATTAAAAATACAGCTCTTACTGTTTGTCTGTAGCACTGTGAGATATTCTTTAAGGCAGGCGGGCTGCAAAGGGTATATGAAGCATTATGAGAAAACATTTAAAAATCCTACTGAACTTGATGTTAAAATAAAAACAAGGCTTTTGATCACCATAAGTTTTTTTGTTTTTGTTTTTACTCCTTTTCATTCTTGAGGTGAAGACAAATTAGGGACACAACCCAATACACACTTCGGAACAAACCCCATGGAACTCAGAGGGATTTGCACATGATTGGGTTGTAAGGCTGCAATCCAGTATGTACTTGCCTGGAAGTAAGTCTTACTGAAATTAGTGTGTCTTCATCCCAACTAAGTGTAATTAGGACGTATAAGAAACACTGCGGAAATCCTTATAAGAGCTCACAGTACAGTAAATAAGCTGCGTCTGCACTGATGATATCATTCCAGGAAATGATCCTACTGGATCACGTGTGTATATGAACATTTAGAAAGGTAAGATGGTGTGAACGGAGCTTGAGTTTGCTATGAGGCTTGGAAATTTGCACCCACCTCCAAAGGAGATGTGCAACATTCAGATAAGACACGGATCAACCATAGTACTGCAATCTTCCATGTAGTTTGGATTTGCAAAGACAAAAACTTTTCTTTGTGTTGACATCTAAATCATATATATGAGATCAACTGTGGAAGTATTTTCTAAATTTAAATGTAAAATCACAAAGATCCACCTTTCAGCACAGACCACCAACAAGATGAGCCAGTGCCACATCCAAATCACAGCAGGTCCTACCACAGTGGAGGAAGCCCTGCCACCTGCTTGCTGAATATAGAAGCACAAGACTGTTAGCAAGGGTGGTCTGGTGAAATTCATTCCTTCGTATGTGCACAACTAGGGAGTTCACAACCTCCAAGGCAATTGGGTACTAAAGCAGCTCCGTTGATTACACCATATCAAATCAAGAAGTAAAGTGAGAGCCAATGCAGCCTGTGGGATACAATTGTAATGTGTTCCCTATAGCTGATGTTCATCAGAAACTGAACAGCTTCGTGCTGTACCTAATGAAGTTTCCACATCGTCCTGAGAGTATACCCAAAGAACTTTATTGGCAGGTTTATTGGGAGCAATTTGGATCAGAACTATGGCACTGGGCAAAGGGTTTAACACTTCCCTGCTAGTATTTTCTCAGTGTTTTCTCTTCCTCCGCCCAACAATAGTCTTTCTAGTAGCCTCCTCTGCCCTGCAATGCAGAGGGACACACACACACCCAGTGCTAGATTAGAATGATGCTGGTGGTTTGCATGGATTAGATAATCTGGAAGAGAATGACCAGAATTAAGGTCCAGGAAAGATTTGCTTAAAGTCTTGACTTGTTCAAAGCTACTCTTGTTTAGAGTCCATGACTAAGGGCATTTCTACACCAGCCTAAAATCCTGCATTTAAAATGGGGCTTTCTGCTTCCATTTTAAATGCAGGATCACCACTGACTCCCTTTTTCAATTTCATGTGCTTCCTTTCCCCCCACCTCCTTCTCCCCATATCTGAGTCTTCCATTATCTTTCATTGATCTCGCTCCTCTTCTTGCCGCTTTAAGTCTTTTCAGGGAGGAAACTGAAGTGGAACACAATGGGGTAATTTGACAGCTCATTATTTGCGATCTATTTAAAAACAGAACAAAGGGCATTTAGTGCAGGAGGGTCACAATGTCATGTAAAGAGCCTGCAAACTTCCGTGAAGGAGCAATCTCAATTGCAGGATAAAACCCCGGGGTGATGAAGCCCTAAGAAAGACTTAGGTTTCTTAGGCCAGATCTGATACTCTGTGCAGTCGACCTCACTGGCTCTCAACATTGTGAATTCCTTTAAACCTCGCTCTGTTTTCACTTTTATTGTTGTCATGAGCTGATTTGTTATGTGATGTTTTTAACAATTGAGGGGGGATCCTGTGGTGAGATTATTGGCAGAACTGGCTTTGCTGGCACCTATTTTTCTTTAGCCGTGGAGCCACACAGCTAGACATTCACATTCTGAGCAAGCCCTGGAAGGTATCTGAAATGGCAGGCTGTAGTTTCACTTTGCTCCACACCACTGCAGCAAGATGGACTTTGTGCAGCAAGGACAAGTCAGAAAAACTGTGCAGCATCTTATGTATTCCTAAAATCTGGTTAGCTGCAGACATCAGTTCACACTTGTCCAGAGAACAGAGACAAAAGTGGAAAGACAAGAAGTACTACTATACCAGTTCCAATGGAAGCTCCCCACAACAGCAGAACAACAACAATAATAAAAAACTGAGTAATTTTCTGCTTCTAAAATAATCCATTCAGCCACCTTGGTAAGTTAATTATTTACTAGCAAGATGTATTATGTTCAAAAATAAAACAGATGAAGGGAAAGAGAGTAAACTTTGATTTATAAACATAATTCGTAACTCTTCCTTCTTCATCCTATATCTTATTTCAGTGGAGAATTACAAGACAAAATATTGCTCTTCTCTCCACTGCAATTTTTCCCAAGTAAATCTCTCATTTAAATCAGACTGCTTCTGTCAATCCCACCCACCCACCCACAACAGCAAGACAGAAGGGGTGTTATCCACTGAAATAAATGAGAAGAAACAGATTCTTGAATGAAAATAATGGAATAGAAAAACTGGCTGAAAAAAATGGTTATTTAATTCTGGCTATGTAGTACAGACCAATATTAAATGACCTCTTATTAAGGCAAGCAGGTTGCTAATTAAAGCTAACACTGGAGATGTAGGTGACTTTCCCCCTCCCCCCCCGGCATGGATCCATGTTGGAACTTTGATATCTTCCCTCCCTCCCTTCAATCTATCTAGCCAGAGACTTCACCCCAGTTGACAGCTACTGCAAGCCTAAACTGACAGCTCTTCAAAACCCGCTGAAGAAACCCAGCATTAATTAAGTCATTGCTGGACTGTAATTTCCTTGAGAAGTAAAAAATTCTTACACAAGAAAAGGTTACAGAGACCTTTTCTGTGTCAAAATTACCATGCGGCATGAATATTAATGCTCTTAATGAAGACAACCTTTGCTTCATCAAGAAGGTTCTGGAGCAGGTGCCAAGGCTGAAGTCTCATTCTGTGGATTTCCCCCCCCCCCACACACACACACTTTATGAAAGTAGGTGCAGTGTGGGTTTTTTCCCCTTTTAAAATCAACATTCTTCACATGACCTCTCTCTCTCTCTCCCCTCCCCCCCCCCTTTTACAGATAGGAAGAAAAAGAAAAAAATCTTTACCCTCTATTTTGAAATCAAACATTTAAAGATTTCATTCAAGACATTAGTCAGGGTTCATAGACATAGAGAGAAAGAAAGGGGAGGGGGATATGAGGGGCTTATTTATACAGATCTCACACACGCTTAAACAGATCATAACAGTGTTCATGTCTAATATTGCCCCAGGGTGCTTCCGGACACATTTATTCCAAAAGGTTTCTGATGAAAGCAACCATTTAGGAGCCAAGGGGCAGATCAGGCCTTTCCCTCTGGGGCAAAGAGAGTTTTCTGTTTTACAAGGAGAACCGCCAAAAGGGAGAGGGCTGTACCTTACCCATAGTACAAGGCCTCCGTTTAGAGAAGGGGAGGGCACTTGATGTCAGTTGTTACATGTGTCTGCCTTTTCTCATCGCTCCCTTGAAGAGAGAGTTCTTAAGGGGTCTGTGGGACTGTAGGGGGAAACAGCAGAGTTAACAAAGAAGGAGAGGCTATTCCTTGCTTGGTGCCTTATTAAGAGGCTGTAGATTTACCATTTGTTTCTAACTATATGAAACATCTATTCACCCCTCCCCCACCCACACACAACTACATACAGCGCAAGCAGACAATAATTTTACCACACATTATGCCATACATTTTCACACACACACACACACACACACACACACAATTGTATATCATCCTTCTCGACCTGGTGCCCTTCAGATGTGTTGGACTACAGCTCCCATAATCAAGGGATTATGGGCGTTGTCGTCCAACACATCTGAAGGGCACTAGGCTGGGGAAGGTTGCTGTATACCATGTGTAGTAAAAACTTCCTTCCCACATAGTAGGATGATAGAGACAAGCTATGACAAGAGCTATGACAAGAGCTATGACAAGAGCTATGACAAGACAAGCTATGCCAGGGTCAGAGAGCTCACCCAATCTGGCCATTTGTATGGGTTAATAGGTAAATGTGAAGGTGAGGTTGGAGATTAAATTATTTATTTCAGGCTATATGGAATAATCCGTTGAGCCTTTTCATTATCTCACAGGTTTGAGAGCACATTGCTTACAACATACGGCTTTGTGGGTTGAAACTGGAATAAGGCCTTATCTGGATATCATCGTCATCATCATCATTTTGAAGTTGCTAGTAAAAAATAGCAATGAACATAATGGCAGTTTAACTTCAGAATTCTCTCCAGAAGAAAGCTCATTAGGGCCAAAATGTACATTACTTTAAATATACCAGCTTCGGCTCCCCCCAACCCCATTTTCACTCTAGAAGAAGGTGAAGGGCCACTGATCTTGATTGGGATCCTAGCATGGGGGGTAGAAGGTGTTTTTTTTTTTTAAAGATCTACATTCTGGGGCCCTGTGCCTACTCCAGAGTAAAAATGAAAAAAATGTAGCGGCTAGATAATGATGTAAAGCAATGTCTGTTTCGGCCCTCAGTCTACACAACTTTATAGTTTCAGAAAGCAAATAAGGCCCTTATTATTCTGCAAAGCTTTCTGTATGTATTGTGCTGTGATTCTGGTGAGAAAGGAAGGATCATCATCATCATCATCATCATTTCTTAAATGCATTATACACTTCCCTGAAGAAGTTTCGGAGCAGGGTGTGTGTTTTTTTAACATAGAAAGAGTTAAAACAAATTAAATCAGCTAAAAACAATTTAAAATACTAACAACCAGTAAAATCACTAAATTAAAAAATCACATTATATACTGTCAAAT
This sequence comes from Heloderma suspectum, assembly GCF_057233095.1. Taxonomy (NCBI): domain Eukaryota; kingdom Metazoa; phylum Chordata; class Lepidosauria; order Squamata; family Helodermatidae; genus Heloderma; species Heloderma suspectum. The sequence goes on from NC_139461.1 coordinate 96,601,982, forward strand.
GCCTAGGGGTAGAGGAAAGACTTAACCTGGCGCCGGTGACAATGTTGATGCCAGACGGACCTCACTGGGGAGAGCATTCCACAATGGGGGGGGCACCACAAAGAAGACCCTCTCTGTTTGCCATTGCCTGAGCCTGCCTTGGATGATGCACTTGGAGGAGGGCCTCAGATGTTGGTCGTAGTGTACGGGTAGGTTCATGCCAGGAGAGGTGCTCCATCAGGTTCAGGTATTGAGGTCCCAAGCCATGTAAGGCTTTATAGGTCAAAACCAGCACCTTGAATTGGCCTTGGAAATGCACAGGAAGTCAGAAAAAATGGTCAATAATTGGTATAACATGCTCCAACCATCTGGTCTCCATTATCAGTCAGGCCTCCACATTTTGCACAAGCTGCAGTTTCCAAACCATATTCAGAGGCAGCCCCACATAGAGTGCATTGACCTGGAGGTTACCAGAGCATAGACTACTTATCCCTGTCCAGATAGGGGCATAGCTGGACCACCAGTCAAAGCTGGTACAAGGCATTCCATGCCACTAAAGCCACCTGAGCCTCAAGTGACAATGATGACTCCAGGAAAACCCCCAAGCTACAAATCTGCTTCTTCAGGAACAGTACAATCCCACCCAGAACACGCTGAACACACCCTCCACCTGGTCAGAAGAACTACCCACTAACTGCATCTCAGTCTTGTCTGTGTTTCAGTTTATTAGCCCTCATGCAGTCCATTGTCACAGCCAGGCACTGATCTAGCACATCAGCAGCCTCGCCTGATGAACATGAAAAGGAGAAATAGAGCTGCTTGTCATCAGCATACTGATGACAACACACTCCAAAACTCCTGATGACCCCACTCAGCTGTTTCATGCAGATGTTTAATAGCATGGGGGACCAAACTGACCCTTGTGGAATCCCATGCTGGAGAATCCATAGGATGAGCAATATCACTCAAGTATCACCTTCTGGAGCCAGCCAACCAAGTAGGAGCAGAACCACTGCAATGCACTACTCCCCAATCCCAGCTTAGACAGTCCAATACCATGGTTGATGGTACTGAAAGTTGCCAAGAGATCAAGGAGTATCAAAAGGGTCACACTCCTCCTGTCTCTCTCCTGACATCATATACGCCAGCTAAGGCTGTTTCCATGCTGTAACCTGGCCTGAATCCTAACTGAAAGGGATTCAGATAATCAATCTCATCCAAGAACATCTGGAGCTAGTTGGCAATCACTCCCTCAAGGACCTTGCCTAGGAAAGGAACATTTGCTATTGTCCTAAAGTTCTGAAGTTCTTCCATGTCCAGGGATGTTTTCTTTAGGAGTGGTATTACTGCCACCTTTTTCAATTAGTCTGAGACCACCCCCTCTTGCAAAGGAGACATTAATAACCTCCCTGGCCCAGCCATCTGTTCCCTGTTTGCCAAGAGGGGAAAGGATCCAATATGGAAGTGGTTGCATGAACCTGACCAAATACCTTGTCAATGTCTTCAAGCTCTACCAACTGAAGCTCATCCAACAAAACTGGACAAGACTGAACTCTGAATCCTCACCTGATTAACCTGCTATAACACCAGAGTCTAGTCCCGGAAAATGCAAGAGATTTTATCCTGGAAGTGCCTTGCGCATATGTCACAGCGAGCATCTGATGGTTCCATAACCTCCATAGGGCCAGTGTATTATAAGCTCCACTGGATGACATATAGAAGATGCAGTAGAGGCAGATTAAGTAATATTTCTTCACCACCTTCACTGCCCCTAAGTAAACTCTAACACAGACAAACATCAGTGTTAGATTGCATCCATTGCATCTTCCATCTGCGCCCTGCCTATTTCATTGCTCTCAGCTACAGGGCATATCATGAAGCCATACGAGTTCAGGAGAGGGCACTCAGGAGCAATTGCGTCAACTGATTCATCAACTCATGTTGGTCTTCATACTGTCAGGAGTGCCCTAGCGGCCTCTTTCAGTACACTCCAATAGCCAACTCAAGACACAGACGAAAGGATTCTTTTCAAGGCTTTGATCCTTTTACAATTTAATGACTCTTTCAGATGCTAATCACCAGCGACTAAGTAATGAACAGCAGAGTAGCCTATGCTCCAGGTAGGCAGTTGGTCCCCGTTTGAAGGAGAATCACTTGAAGACCCTAAACTTATGGGCTAGGGAGAGATCCTCCCTCTTTCCCTTGGGTCCACGAGACGCAGCCATTGCTTGCGTGCCCTCCATCGCTCGTCGCTCCCTGCGTCTGCGTTGAGTGTCTAGCAAGCCCCCCTCCTGCACTTCCTCACTGCCAGGGTCACTGTCTATCTCAGGAATGCCAGCAGGAGGAATCTCTGCCAGCTGCTGTGCCTGTGAGGGATGAGCTGGCTCCTCTCCCATGGATTGCTGATCCTCCTCAGAATCAGAACTGCTCTGGGGTTCTATCGGCTCAGTTTCCACCCTGACACATACATCCACATGGCCAAGAATGGTGAACACAGGCCTTCTGTGTCCCAGGGTACTTGACATTTCCTGTGGAACTTTGTGTGTTTCCCCGTATGCATTAGAACACCCAACTGGGGTCAAACTACATGTTCTGCTACTTGCAGATCATGTAGCTGAGCCTGATAGTAATGTAAATGCACACAGTCCCAATTTGGATTGGGATAGGCATGATCTGGGAAGGACAATTAAACCTACCTATACTATACCCCAACCTCTTTTTTCCAAAATTCCATGCACCCACCCACTATGAGGCAGGTTTTTTAAAAGGAAAAAACTCTCCATTCCAATGCTGGTGGAATTTTATGGAAAAAATGGGTGGTGGTGGGAGTTTTAATCCTCTCCTCCTGGAGTACATTGGTCCTGTTCAATCCAACCGTCAGCTACATGCTACACCAGGAATAGGCAACATGGTGCCCTTCAAATGCTTTGGATTACAACTCCCATAATCCCTGATCATTGGCCATACTAGAGAGGCCTTATGGGAGTTGCATACCAAATCATCTGGAGTGCAATAGGTTGCCTACCACTGTGCTACATGATTAGCATATCATTCCCAGCCAGAAAGAGGACAAGAGCTTTTTGAAGTACACTAGTGAAATGGAGATGGGATGGTAGGCTCCCTTTTGAACCGAACTACCATGTTTTTGCAAGCCTGTTTTGATGAAAGCCTGGTAGCTTAGATTCCATCATGTGTTGAACTTTTTTGATTCCTCAGCAGACAGGCACACTGATATCTTATTGCATGAGACATTGATGGGAGAAACACTGCTGCCTACATTTGCCCTTGGCTGAATTGTGAAGAATGCAAATTGATAAAGCCCATCAATCATGGGAAAATATTATATTGCCTGCATTAAGAGAGGATTTCAATATAATACTATGTTCAGTGTAGGTGTTTTGGCCACTATTGATATTTTTAAAAATAGCCCATCTTCCCTCTCCCCCAAAGATCACATGAAATCTGTACCAAAATCTTTATTAGTGTAATGCCTTTATTGGGCGGGCCAGCCAAAAGGTCATTAAAAATGTGCAAGTTTTCAAGATCTCCAGATTTCTTCATCAGGCAAGAAGCTACAAAAAAGCAGGCTGGGGGGCAGGGGAAGGAGGGAAAGAAGCTTAGGGCCTGCATGATCACTGTCTGGAGATGGAATGGGGGAGGAGGGTTCTGCAGACATTCAAATAAGGCTCTAGCAGGTGATGTGATGGTTTCAGGTTTTAACTCTTTCGCCTCCTGCTAAAAGCCTTTCTCCAACACAGGGATTCATGTTGAAAGTCAAGCCAATAAATGAAACCGGATATTCTAATTGGTTTGATCCAGTCATGCTTTAGTCCCATTGGAATAATTAAGGCAGGTAAGTCATGACTAACTTAAATCCTATTGATTTCAGTGGGACTAAAGTGTGACTAACTTCCTCAGGATGCCACCCAATATTTGGGTTCATTTAGGTTACATTCTTAAAGGTATTTTAAAAGCAAAATAATTAAGGCAACACATATTTTAAAAGCTAAAAGCTAGACTGAAGTATTTGTCAGTTCTGCTCTGTTTGCAAGTGCTAATAAGTTTGCAAAGCTTATCTTATGTTAATTAACTAATGTTAATTATGTCATGTTAATAAATCTGCAGAAGAACTGAGCTCTTGCAAGTAGTTTGTCTATATTCTTTGCTTTGTATCATGAGCTCAAAGAGAGTCACAGTACTGAGCATTTTAAAAATATGAAAGATGTATACAAATAAAATATTGCAAATGAAGTTGCTAAAATAAAACAATGCTGATAATCAGCAAAATATACATTTTACATTCCCTCTAGCAGACATTGGGGAGTATCCAGTGCTGGCAATCTGCCAGTACCCATTAGGTTGCACTGGCACAAATGACTGCCAGCAGAACAGGAAGTTAGGTCTTCCAGCAGCAATCTCAGAAACTACCTGAAATCAGGGTTTCCAGAATGGGACAGGTCAGCAGAGCTCCCCACTGCTGACTTGTTCTATTCCAGAAATGCTAGTTTCTAGGGATGTACGAAAGTCACTTACCTGAACCCGAAAGTTGATTCACGGTGGGGGGGAGACGCTCCATCCTTCCCCCCGAAATTCTGGCCGGGGGGAGGTGCCCCGTCCCTCCCCCCCGAAATTCTGGCCAGGCGGGAGGCACCCCGTCCCTCCCCCCCGAAATTCTGGCCAGGGGGGAGGCGCCCCGTCCCTCCAGCCGCAAATCTTGTCCCGCCGGGACGCAAACGGCGGCGGCCATAGCCGCCGCTGTTTGCATCCCTGCAGTCAGCCGTGATAGGCTACGTAAATGTTTACGTAGCCTATCACGGCTGAGTGAAAAGAAAAAAAAAACCCGTGCGTACGCAAATGGCGTCACCCATGGGCGCCGCCATTTGCGTTCCTTATTTTGGCACGTGTAGTCTACGTAAACATTTACGTAGACTACGACGAAAATAAGGGGAACGCTATTTGTATTCCCCTTATTTTCGCTGTAGTCTACGTAAATGTTTACGTAGACTACACGTGCCAAAATAAGGAACGCAAATGGCGGCGCCCATGGGTGACGCCATTTGCATACGCGCGGTTTTTTTTTCCCACTCAGCTGTGATAGGCTACGTAAACATTTATGTAGCCTATCACGGTGTTTTTTAAAAATCTAGCCGTGATAGGCTACGTAAATCTTTACGTAGGCTATCACTTTTTTTTTTTTTGAACTTGGAAATGGTGGTGGCAGTGGCAGCCGGTCAGAAGACCGGCCGCCGCAGCTGCCGCCGCCGCCGAACCACCGCTGAACCACCACTGGAGCCGCTGCTGCCAGGGACATTCACACAATGTAAGTCCCGTCCCGGGGGGGGGGCAGGGGGGCAGACCGTTTCTCCACCAATTTCGGGGGGCCGAATGCACTGGCATTCGGCCTCCCTGAGATTCGTGGAGAAATTCCTTGACATCCCTACTAGTTTCTGGTTGCTGTAGTAGGAAGCACTACTTTTCTAGTTTTCCATTGTGCTACAAGCACAGGATTGGATGCTGTCCATTCATGTTGTATGCTTCCAGATAAGGCTTTTATTGTACAACTGTCTGCCTCATTCACAGAATTTTACAGGGGTCCAGACATCACAGGAACATAGGAAGCTGCCTTACACTGAGTCAGATCATTGGTCCATCTAGCCCAGTGTTGTTGACACCGACTGGCAGCGGCTCTCCATGGATTCAGGCAGGATGTTTGCTAGCCCAACCTGGGGATGTCAGGGATTGAACCGGGGACCTTCTACATGCAAAACATATTCTCTACGACTGAGCTTTGGCTCTTCTTCTTAATTGTCTTCCATTTGTAATCTTCATGCATTTTCCTACTGCTTGCCACAAAAAATATGTAAAGGAGGGTAAAATGTAATAGCTGCACAATGCCTTTTGACTGGTAGTGCCAGGGCCCATCCATTTGGAAGTACCCATTCAGCCTGTGCACAATCCAGTGGTCTAAAATTGGTGAGAATACCCCTCTAAGAATACCCTTCTTGTGTGCATTTGCCATTTGTATCTCATGCACGCAGAGCACTAGGAAGATACCATTCTAATTGCACAATCCTATACATGTCTATCTAGTCAGAAGGAAGTCTCATTAAGTTCAGTGAGGCTTGCTCGCAGGTAAGTGGGTATAGGACTGGAGCTTAAGAAGACTATTGAGACTGAGATGGAGCATAGGAGAAAGGAGCAATCTCTTGTAAAAAATATTATTCCTGTTTCACATCATGTACAAATATAGTTGCTCTGGGGTTACTGCCCTGCACACACACTTCTACATGTGGTGAGACTGCGAGTGTTAAACTTGTGCACTGCCTTATCAGTTTTCCTCCTCATGCTTGCAAATAATCATGCAAACCAAGAAATCCCAAGGTTTTTGAATGCAAGATATCCCTCCCGCAGCCTGAATGGCTATGTCCTTCATTTCAGAGTGTGTAGTTCAACCCTTAGTGAGGTTTATTGCAAGTATGTCATTTTAAGACAGAGTGGGCAAATTTGTGCCCTCCAGGGTTTTTGGCCTATAGCTCCTGTCATCCCTCACCATTGGCTCACCATGCTGACTAGATCTGATGGGAATTGTAGGCCAAAAATCTAGAGGGCCACAAGTTGCCCAAGCCTTGTTTTAAGAGGTCCATAGATTGTACTGGATCTTTGGATTTCCATTCTCTGACAAGAAGATGGGTACTGAGAGCATCAAAGTGATTTCACTGTTTAAATGTCTCTTTCAAAGTCATACAGAATGTCTTTAGAAATGTAGGAAACTGAACCAAGTGACTTTCAAAGCACTACTGTTGGTTTGAGAAGCAGAGTAGTCCAAAGGCTTTGTCCTTTTGTACGTCTGCATGGGGATAACCTCTCAGCAGAAGAAAATGATAGAGATCTTTGTGAGCAAGATACCTTTGAGTGTGCATTTGAGTTCTTGCATGACCCACAAGCACCACTGGATTGGAGGGCAGGATGCATTTACTTGAATGAATAAACTGGACTCAAGCTATAGTCCAGGCCAAACTACATGGTACATTCAATATGGAGCATGCAGCTAACCTTTTTTTCCACAAGTAGGTGGGTGGGGCCCTGAACCAAATTGGGACCACTCTGCACAGGTAGGAGAGGTTTAAACTCCCCTCACCAGCTGCTTGTTTTTTGGAATTTGCCTTCCCCCCCACCCCGCTTGTGCAGAAGCTTTAAAAAAGGGGCTTCCCCCTTTTTTTATCCTCATGTGGCAGTGGTGTGTGTGTGTGTGTGTGGAATTTCAGAAGACAAATGGCTGAGAGGGGATATTTAAACCTCCCATACTCACCCATGGCTGTTCTGATCTGGGTTGGGGGCCCACATGCTTACTTGTGAGTAAAAGAAAAGAGTGAGTCAGCAGCATGGTGCGTATTTAACATATCGTGTACTTTGACCCATAACATTCGATGATTCTCCGCCCCAGCTTCCATGCTTGCTGCTAAAGTGCCTAAGACATTGCGGGAGAATTATTCTAGACAGAAAAGGACCTGCTATATAAGAAGAGTAAGGTAAATGAGGGACGGGAGGTGGGGGGGAAGATTGCCAAATTGGCTATTAATTATACTTTTCATCTTTACTTACCACTCACTCATGATCTAATCACAGTCATGGTTAACGTATAAAAATAAATCTGAATATTTACTGTTGAGACATGTAATGCCCTATTTATATTAAAAAGGTAAGCCAGTGATATATTTTTATGGGTGCTGATGTAATAGCTATTAGATTTATAATGCATAGAAGAAACGTAATTTTATTAGGAAGAGCAATAGTTCACAATCCTATTATTGTTTATTGCTGACGTCAGGGCTGAACTATAATAAGGATCATGTAACAACTGCATATAATAAAAATAAATGTTGTTTCCATTTGCACGCAAATGGATCTTTTAAAGACAAAATGCTGATTTTAAAACCCCGCTCTCGGCTGGCTCCAGATATCTCACAGTGGTTTTCACTCTTGATAGTGGTAGCAGTGGCCATATTTAGAGTTAATTGCCAGGAGCCAGGTCAGGTACTGATGCAGTGGTAAATTTTGAAGTGTGGGCACTCATTATACAGTCCCCATAGCCACACCACTAAGGAGAGCCCAAAAATGCAGGCAGCTGTGTTGGATCCATATTATCAAACCAGTTCTAGCAGTTTTCATTTCCAGCAGGAGTAGGTCTAATCGCCCACTGAAGACCAAGCCACTCTGAACTACTTTATATTACAACAGGGAACAACATGTTGTTGTTGGGAAAATTCATTTCCCCCTAGCTACTAGGCATCTATATCTAAGCTCAAATGTGCAAATGGCATCTATATCTAAGCTCAGAGGTAACAGGGAATTCTGAGGGGGGTGCCAGATGACTGCAGCATCCCTGCTAATAAAAAGGTGCCGGCGCTGCGTCCCTGTGAGCCCTGGCCCCGCTACACCACTGGTGTTGGGCAATTAGATGCTTGACAAAGAACTTTATATCTGTTTTTGTTTTTTATGATGTTTTTGTTTTTATATTTACATATGTTAATAGTTTTGTGTTATAGTATTATATTGTATTTTTAGGGTTTAAATGTTTGTAAACCACCCAAAGAGCTTTGGATAGTGGGTGGTATAGAAATGTAATAAATGAAATGAATGAATATATTTACACTTCTGAACTAATAATAGAGCGAATAATGAAGGTGTGATTCTTTTAATAAAACAGGGGGATTTGTGTGTGTATGTGTGTGGGGGCTGTTTTAAAAAGGAATGTTTAATGTCAGGGAAGATTCTTCTTGACATCACTTTGAATTCCTTTAAAGTGAAGATTGGATTAAGGAAGCTCTCCCTGTGGTAGATTTTACTGTTACCTTAAGGCAGGGGTAGGCAACCTTTTTGAGGTGTGGGCACATTTGGCAGTTTGAGAACCTGTCCTGGGCACCACCACAAAGTGGCAAAGGACAAGTAACCTGCCCAGAAGATTGAGTACAAAGCACAGGCACGGTCCGAGCCCCAACACACTAAACAACTCTTCTGAACCCACAGTTTTCAGTACTAACAGAAATCTATTTCACAGCAATCCCAGCTGCCCATAAGAAAGTGGGAGGGGTAGGGCACCTTGGTGGGCATCAAGAAAGGTGTCTAGAGGGGGTATTGGTGCCCATGGGCACTGTACTGCCTACCCCTGATTTAAGCTGAACTCCAGGAGGATCTCTAACAAAAAAGAAAAGAAAAAAGATTTAAGTCATGTGGCTGGAAACTGGGTGGGACCTTAAGCTGTGCAGCCTGAGGCTGATTGAGGCCTGATGCTAATATTAGCTAGTTAGTTGTTGCATCTCAGTTGAAAAATGCAGTTGCAATCATATTTATTTGTTTATTACATTTTTATACTGCCCCATAACCAAAGCTTTTTGGGAAGTTCACAGAAATTAAAACCCTAACATATACAATGATAAAACGTGACCTAAAACATTTAAATGTTTAAAACAGAATAAAGCCAAAATAAAAACTACAGAAAAACCAGCAGTGGTGTAAAGATCTCAAAACACAACACATTTAAAAACAAAACTGTTCCTTGTTCTGAAGGAGTATTACACCCTTGCAGTTGAAATTACCTTTTCCTCCTGGCAGTTTTCCACTTACTTTTCCACTGGAGGAATTGCAGTTGCTGAATGGGCAACAATTATTTGTGGTCCATATTTCTCCTTAACAGATTATGCATGCAAGATAGTTGCCCTTCAGAACTTTCTTTGCCACTCCTACCCCAAATATTTTTAGTGGCACATTGCAGTTTTTAAGATTTAGTTGAGTATGGGAATACAGCAAGTGAATGAAAATCCCATTATTGATACCCTGGTTAATGCTAAGTTGCACAGGTATAAAAAGGAGCCATATAACATACATTAATTTTACATTCAATTTATGCATTGAAACCTTTAGTAAAAATACAGTTGGCTAATGTAGCCTTTGTACAATTCTGCTTCAGAGAGTGATGCAATGTCCCTCAATGATGTACCTGTGGTCACAGGGTAAAATGTCACACACTTGAGTTAAAAAACAACAACAACCTCTGCTGTTTGTAGCACAAATTTCTGCAACACAAATAAGGTTTGCTAGTTTCTCTGAACAACAAAGTGAAAAATTTGTGGAAAACCAACCAACCAAAAATACATTGAGAGAAGCGATAAGTGGTGTCTAATTACTAAGGTATTCATTTTTTTGCAGTTAATGTCTCAGCTTTTTTGTTGGTACCCTAGTATTATAAATAATAAATTATACCCAATTGTACATACCATAAAGCTGGGGTTCTGATGACACATGGAAATCACTTGCGCCATATTTGTGCTATATTAGAGCTGTTAAAAGTATTGGAAAGTCTGGTGTGACTTACATGAGGGTTGCTTTATACAAAGAAAGTGTAGTATGACAGCATTTATTATTAGAGGGAATAAATGCAGGCTAGAGCCAGCCTGGAAAAATTTGAAATCAACTTACTTTATTAGTGCTTTTATACACATTGTTGAAGAAGGCTATCTAACACTGGCTGGATCTACATGGGCAATTTACTCTGGTGCTACTGTGCCTCACACATGGGCATGACACATGATGCTACTCCCAATCTGCATCAATCCTGGGTTTTCATGCTGTAAAAACTGGATTTTTGCAAAGTCATTTTGTGACGGAGTTTCCCGTTACTCCAGCTTTGATGTAATTTGGGAAGTCTGTATGGCCTCAACTTGTGATACTGGTTTTGGTGGCAGCTGGGAGGAGCAGCATTGAGAGGAGAAAGGGAAAGCTGCTTCAGCAAAGGGTGGACCTGAGGAGAGGAGTTGGCTTCACCCTCTGCTGATCGTGTTTTGTTTTTTTCCAAATGACTCTTACTCCGGAGAAAGTCAGCATAGTGTTTTTGGAATGACTTTTCCTTTTTAAATCTCCATTTCTGCACGGGTACGCAGATTCGCATAAGATTAATGGCCTCAAGAAACAATTACCTGAAAACAGTCCAGATAAACATGTCTACTCAGAAGTAAATCACATTGTCTTCAATTGCACTTACTCAGCAGAGGAGGGGTGGGGGATTGAGAATTGCTTTGCCTTTTGTTTTAAACATTTGCTTATCCACTGCAGCGGACCTGTGCATAAGTTTAATGACTTTTTTTAAAAAAGAAAGAAGTTTGTTGATACCATGAGACTCCACCCACATATGCCCGAAGAAGTACAATTTCTTGTGCAGTCTGCCATGCAAAAGCATTTGCTTTTGCATTTTTTTGAGCATTTTTTGAGCATTTTTTTCCTCAAGTGTAAGGTGGTTTAATTGGCTGTGTGTGCCATGGGAGGAGCAAATCTGAATGGATTGAAAACACAGGTTTAAACTGAATCGCATTGGAAAGCAACTTCGTGTAGATTGTTCCACTGTTCAGCTACAAGCACCCCCTGAACCTGGGTGTGTGGTTACTTGCTTCCCTCGGGGAGAGAACATATGTTGACTGTTGCAGAGGCAAAGAGGAAGAGGAAGGGAGGGAACAGGAGAAAAGAACCGATCAAGTAACAGGACAACAAGGAGGATGAACAAGACAAGTGGCTGTTGATACATGTTCTCTGTGTCCCCCTAGTGTCTAGAAGCATGTGGAGTTGTTCCTATTATCCAACAAAAAGGAGGCATATGAACTGGATAATTAAACTGGATGGCCCACTTCACCAACAAAAAAACAAACAAGGGCCACAATCCTATACATACTTACCTGGCAATCAGCCCAACTGAACTGAATAGGACTTACTTTTTGAGTAGGCATGTATAGCATTGCACTGCAATTCACCGATCTCCAACACCATTCTCCCTTGCAATGGAATGGGAAGGATATGGTCAACTGAATTTTTAAATAGAGGTCTCAGGTCACCATAGCACTGTCACTCCACGGCAAGAGAGGAAGGAACCAGTGACTTAGGCTGTAATCTGAAATTTACCTGTCAGATGGCCCCATTGAACTCAATGGAACTCACTTCTGAGTAGATGTGCTCTCAGTCTGGTTTTCACTGACTAAGTGGCCCACCTATTTAAGAGTAGTGTGCAACCTGATCCTATGCATGTCTGCTTGGAAGTATGTCCCACAAGTTAAACAGGGATTATTTTCAAGGAAGTGTTCACAGGGCTGCAGCTTAATCTCCTTCATATTCTTTCAGGATCTCTGTTGCCTGGGCAGTGTTGCTCATATTCATAAATCTCAGTGCTGCCAGTCAATTAAATGGTTAATTGCAGTAGCAGAACTTTCTCATTTACCATATGTTCTTTAAGTAGCTAAAATTTTAGGGCCAATTTTGGTATAACTTCATGGTGTTTTGATGGAAAGTGTAAAGTAGCCTTCCCCAACCTGGTGCCCTCCAGATGTGTTAGATGACAGTTCCCAGCATCCCCAGATGTCGTCAGCTGGGGATACCTAGAGTTGTAGTCCAACACATCTGGAGGGTGCCAGGTTGTGGAAGGCTGGTGTAAAGTCTCCAGGCCTGCAGAAAATGGTAGTGTATGAAAGGTATGATATCAGTACTGTCCATATGCATATCAAAATGTTTTAGAGCTCATGGTAAAGAGTTTGTGTCAATCTCCTTTTCATTCCACACTTAAATGCAACATAAATCAGGTAATACTTCTAATTCTAATCACAGTCACCCTAATAATGTCTCTTCAAATGCATTTGTGGTGGAAAATGAGCGTTGGGTTGGTCTGGCTCTGGCTGATTCATGACAATAGCCTAATAGAGCAAATATATGCACTATTTTGTTTATTCATTATTAAAAGTATATATGTAGTATTAAATTATGCCCTGTGCTTTCAGCACCTCAAGAGAATCACAGATGAAGACCTTGGTGATTGGGTGAGTGATACAAGGGAAGATGGATGGCCCAAAGAGGTACCTGTTTACTAGACTGTAAGCAGTGGCACTTTGAATTGAACTCAGAAATGGACTAGGAGCATGGATAACTGGGGTAGACTGTCTAAGCCAGGGGCAGGCAGACTTCAGGCCTGCAGAATCTACTTTGTGCATTACTTGCCCCAAAGTCCACCAACAGGAGCCAGGTGAAAATTAGTGGATGGAGTAGGAGGACATATATTCTTAGAATGAAGGAACAAGGGTGCACATACTCAGCCCAGGGATTTGTTTTCACTACCAGAATTTGAGCTTATAGTCTAGGCACATAGAAATCTACTCCTGGTTCCTCCAACCCCACAAGCTTTCTTCTGTCTCAACAGCCTAATGCAGAAGAGCAGGGAAACCCTTTTGTTCTTGTGGTTGTTAAACAACTGGGAGTCAGAAACCTTTGACGATCTATTGCACATTACCCAGAGATCTACCAGTACATCCTAATCTACTTTCTTCCCAGTCCTGATCTGGACAACATCATTGGCACAGAAGGCTGAACTGACACATAGCCATTACCCATTACAACTCCAGAAGGGTGGTATAGATTATTTATGAATGGAGTAAAGTGAGAACATGTAAGAACGATCATCACTCTCTAAAATCTCACATTTGAACATCGATCATATGAAAAAAGTAAATCATGTGTACAATGTTACACTGGAATGAGGACATAGAATATTTGAAATCTGAGTCATAGTAGAAACTTTACAGTTTGAGTTTATTAGTACTAATATGGTCACTGAAAATGAATTAACTTCTGCCTATTAAGGAGAGGCCTTTTCTGATGCTATATCAAATAGCAATGTTGTCCCTTAGTTAAGACCAGGCAAGGGGGCTGCTTCTGAAGAAACTAAAAATCCCATGGAAAAGCTGTTAAATTCTGTTTCCATTTAGACCCTTTTTTGAAAATCCCAACCTTAATCAGTGTGTTTGTGTATAGTACATCTTTCCAAATAAGATTGCTGTCTTGAGAGTACTGTAGATGGCACCTTGTTACATCTAAACTGCTTACGAGACAGCACTCCTATCTGATAAGAAGCACAGCCATACATATTTATTTATATTTGAACTCTTGCCCTCCCTACTATACTGTGGGTCATGCATCTGTTCCAAAGCCAACTTATTATTAATTTTCTACTAGTATTCTAGGTATGGTGGTTAGATGGTGTCGCATTGTGATCCAAGCTTGAAAGGCCTTTTTTCTTTTCTTTCTGATATTCTTCTTTAACTCTTAAGCCACTGGAAGGCAATATTTCTAAGGAAGGTGTTTTCAGCAAAGCAGGAATCCAGTTGGGTGCTGTGGAAAGCAAGGACTCCCATCTAGCCTTTCTGTTTGTACCTTGCTAATTAACCCCCCCCCCCCATAGCTGTGGGTATAGAGACACACACCGTGCACACATTGGAAGATAAATCAGATCAATGGATGATGATGTCACATGATTAATAAAGGAATTACAGAAGGGAGTTAGCTAAAAATAGTATGATCCATTAAAATAAGTTATATTTCAGCATTTTCCTAGGTAGGTAATGCATATGTTAGCTCTACTTCACTTTCTAATGGACACATGAGCACCACGCTTTATCAGCATCCCACTGACTGCTAGACATATCTTCATGCTTACAGCTTCTACCCGGAACACAACTCAAGATCTGCTCTCTGCCAGCAAGCTGTACAATACAACCCCATATGTTCTAGCTCATTGGACAGAAACCAACAACTTAAAGAATTTACATCATGAATTTCTTAGACTACAATACCTGTCCAATGAAGTGAAAAAGCTCAAGGCCTTTCCTTGCTTACAGCCACCCCCCTAATTAAAATAGCCACCAACAACAGATCACGTAATAAAGACACAGACACAAGGACCAGCCCCTGAACAAACTGAGATGCCAACTCAGACAATACTGTTGCAGGATCTAATAATGTTAGTTACAACAGCAAGGATTCATTGACCAGTTCATCTTCCATTTTGATATATGCTACCATCTGCCAGCAATGCCTTTCTGCATTCTAAATAGGTCTCTAAGGAATGGACACAAATCTGACATGAATGGCAATATTCAAAAACCAGTGGGGACAGCATTTCAACCTCCCAGGACACTCTGCCACAGACCAGGCTGGCCATTCTTGAGCAAAGGAATGTCGATGGAAGACTGCAGCCTGAAACGGCTAATTTAATAACAGTTAATTGAGATGTTTAATTCTATCACTTTTGGCCTGAATCATGATAAGTTTAAAAAAAAAAATTCCACATGTTAATTAGCTTAATAATGTCAAGATTGATTGAGGATTGATTGATTTAAAATTTTGATACCACTTTTCATTTAAAAAATAAATAATCTCAAAGTGATGTACAATACAAAATAATTATAAAGTACAATAAAATCAATCATTAAAACAATACCAATAATTAAACAATAAAATAATTAAAACAATAAAATCTCAATTTAAATAACTAGGGGTAGCTGACAGTACTAGTGGTCAGGGAAATGCTTAGGCAAACACAAGTGTCTTCAGTTGCTGGCAGAAACACTCTGCACTAGGAAGCCGCCTGATCTCAGTGGAGACATCATTCCACATGGTGGGCACCACAATTGAGAAGGCCCTCCTCCACATCATGGCCAAATAAGCTTCAGTGTGGTCAGCAAGGCTTCCCTTTCAGAATTTAAAAACTGGGGCAGCCTATACAGAAGAAAGCAGTCTCTCAGATAACCTGGTCCTGAGCTCTTTAGAGCCTTATAAACCAGCAATAACACTTTGAACATGACTCGTAGCTAACTGGCAGCCAGAACAGAGCTTTCAGCACAGGAGTCATATGTGAGCAGTAAGAAGCTCCACTAAGCAATCTAGCCAGCACATTCTGCATTAGCTGCAGCTTCTGAACCAATCTCAACAGCAGCACCACATAAAGTGCATTACAATAGTCCAATCCTGAGGTTACCAATGTATGGATCACTGTGGCCAGGTTATCCCTGTCCAGGAATGGTCATAGCTGTTGTACTAGCCTAAGAGGCTTGTGTTATCACCACCAGTGCTTTGTGAACAGTAACGGTTAAGCTTTAATGTAATTGTCACTGTCTGTACTTTTTACATTTAATTCTGACTTCACTGCTTATTTAAGCAGGGACAGTGGCACAGTCAGAGGCTGCTCTTTCTTTCTTTCTTTCTTTCTTTCTTTCTTTCTTTCTTTCTTTCTTTCTGCTAAACAGCTTTTCTTGCTGCTTTCCCATGGCAGCAGCAGGCCTGCCATGGATCACCTTGCCCCACAATGTATCTGGGGAAGGAAACTACACAGCATTCTTCCTCAGATGCATTGTGGGGTGAGATGGCCTTTAGCAAAGGAGGATTGCTGCTGCCATGGGAAAGCTGCAGCAAAAACTGGAGAAAAAAACAGTCCCCAGTCAAGAAAGTCTTCTGAATTTCTCCAGCACACCCTCAAACGTGTGGGAAGTGCTTCCTCCACACCCTCACTGCCAGAGAATGAAGCTGAGAGAGTGATGAGCCCATTTTTTTTTCTTATACAGGTGTTGTGCGTGTGCTCCAGTCCATTGTTGAATGTTGCTCCAGTTTGCTCTAAGAAAGTAGTAGGGAAAAGCAAACAAGAAAGGGAAGGGGAAGGGAGTTTAAAAAGCAGAGAAGCCTCTGCCTGTGTTACTGTCTGGCTGCTATTTAATGTAAGTCGACTGCCCGCGCACCCACCTCCACCCTACCCCACAAAATCCCCCTTTTTTGCCTGTTCCCCTAAGAATGTTCTAGAAAAAAAAACCCAGGGAAAACAATGGCTATTATATGATTTGGGGTCCTCTTGTCTTATTCCAAAGTCACCTAGATAATGTGCACAGGATCTATAGATCTGATTATTACTAGCATGCAGCATTACAAGATGCAGCATGTGCATGTTTGGTACCCATGATATATAGCAGTTCTTTCCTATGCTCTTCAGTGTGACAGATTTAAATTACAGCAGTATTCTGATATGAATGATTTAATCACAGGGAAGAAAAAAGACTGGGTCAACTATCATGACTAGAGAGAACAGCCATGTCTTCTTTGGCTTCATATTTCTTATTTGTCCTCTCAATCATGATGAGAACCTATTATATTAAACTTATCAGAAAATATGACTTTCTTTGCATTGTGTTAATCCATCAGCCTCATGCAAATTTTGCAGTGATTCAACTGTTATAAATTCTCCCCACCCCTTTTTTGGGGCCAGTTATAGGTGCTGGGTTTGTTTGTTTTCTTGCACAATTTCAATGAACTCTTCTCCCTTCATACTTTAGTGTGTGTGTGCATTCTGCCTTTACAGCCAATTTCTTAAATGCTGTTATGAATATGTTGTTCGAAAGATAGTCATACTCTCTGCCTGATCCAGAGCCTTACATATGTTCCAGAGCACAAAGGAATGCGCATATAGTTCTACTTTCTTCCATGATGTGAACGGAGAAGCCCTTGTGTATAGAAGACCTCCACATGAAAACTCCCATGTTCATAAGAAATCAAGACATCTATGGGCCCCTTAAAAATGTAAAGTGTGAATATACCAAAACAAGCTTGCAAACATGGATATCGTACAGGTACATTGATCAGATAGCCAGGCTTAGCGGCAGCTCTCTGGCAAGTGTACTTGGTGACAAACCCGGATTTGCATTACATAATGTCTGTAATGGCCTTTCCCTAGGCTCTAAGGCCCAGGTGGGGAACACATGTGGCACCCACTGACCCCCAGTGCAGCCCACACATACCACTCCCCCTCCCCCCCACCATTGCATTCAATGGTGGGAATTTATATATAAAAGTGGCATTTTTAGCACTACATAGCACTAAAGGGGTTAAATTTAGTTTGTCCTGAAGCTGCATTTGACCTTTTTTAGTGCTCCATAGCCACTATGGAGTGCTAACAAGTTGAAATGGAGCTTGAGAACAAGCAACATTTAACACTTTTAGCATTAGGGACTGTTTGCTACTGACTTTTTTTTAATTGGAGGCACTCTAGGGAGTGTGGAGTGTGGCCTGGGGAAGGTCTGGGGGGCAAAATCCCCCCCTCTATAAAGCAATAACCAGTCCCATTTTACAGCAACTGCTGATCAACATTTGCTTAAAGTAAACCCATGGCAGCATTGCAGTCATTCGTGTGGGACTGCAGGCTGAAAAAATTCTTGAATTAGTATCTCATGACACAACATTCCCATTGTCTGAATTTGATTCCTGGGATAGGTTTATCTCTTACCAGATGTGGATGACATGGCATAGGCTAAAGGGAAGCACATGTTTCTGGGCCTCAGTGCTAGCAGGGGGGAAGAAACCATGAGGTGATGTGCTATGTAAAATACTGCAGGCAAGAACGCAAATGCAAAATGATTTGGTGCTCACACATTTGGAGTTTACGGGAGGTAAAGCACTCGACAGCTCTACCCCTGTTGCTCAGTGTGTGACATTACAAGGCTCCAGACACTCTCCTTCACAGCCTCTAATGATGCCATGGAAGAAGGGTGACAGTACAGTTAAGCCAACTTCCCTTCTATACATCATTCAGTCTAAGAGGTGAAAAATACAGCTTTAAGCTATTAAATACCTAATAGCAGATGTTTTGTTCCTTAGGAAAATAAATATTGAAGTGTCACACAAGAGCCTCCTTCACATCTGTTACCATACCAACAAAGCAACACTACTCTGTAGGAAAGTTGTGTAGATTTAGCATCACTGAACACTTCATAGGGTTAGCATCTTAATATCAGAGTTAAAGTTGTTATCCTAGACTCAGAAGCCAATGTCAAAAACTTTTAAAGAGAATCTACAGGGGGTAAAAAAAAATAAAAGGCTAGAGTCTATATTTGTGCATGATTAGTACAAACCAAACTGAAAACTGCTCTGGGAGACATAACCACAGGTCACCCACCTCACATTGGTGTTGGATAAGCATACAAATATATTTTATGCAGTCTCCACACTGAATTGAATACTTTTGATTGCCTGCTGAGGTTAGGGCTAATATAAACTAAGGATGATAAACTGCCTTTCTCTTCACAGTTATGTCATGCAAAACCAAACAACACACACATACCACTGAAGTTTGAAAATCTAGATCGTGAATTTGTGCATGAGTAGACATGTGAAATCCTTTCTTAGAGGTCCAACGTTGTGACCTGGTTCAGACAGTGCAACAATCCAAGACTTAAGTAAACTGTGGGTTGTTGTGAATTAGTGGGAATGAGTGAGCATGCAGACTTCTTTCTGACCACTCCCCCACTCCCATTGTACTAAACAACTCAGGGATGCTCCACGTCTGGGTTATTCCTCCCCAACAACCCACAACTCCGGCTATGCACATTATACTAAACAAGAACTTCTGACCAGAAAGAGCATCCCTGTGTTGTTTAGGGCAGTGGGAGTGGTCAAGCAGTCGTGTATCACAGGAATCAGAGCCCTAGTGAGCTTACAATGGACATGTGCGTGTAGACCTCCTTTCTTGTGTAATTTAATTCCAAGAGCCCATATAATAGATCCTCAAACTTTGTTGTTGAGGTATACTGCCATGCTGAAGAAGGACCAAAGTCTGCCTTGAATAATAACTAACTTGCCATTTTGGATGCATCCACTACAATATGCCAGTCAGAACATTAATTCCCACCTATTTCAGCAGATGTATGGCAATAGGATTCACGAAGAAGGCATACTGGGTGGACCTTGGCTTCGATTATTGCTGCAGAGACAATCATTCTGGATATTTATATTAAGTGTAGTTTCTTCTGGTTTGAATGATAATAATAATAATAATAATTGTATGTGATGAACCATGTTAAATACTTACAGGATTTTGACCCTTGTCTCTCTGACTTATCTAATTATTTTCAGTATTGTAATCCCTTTTGATCTTTTGTATAAATTTAGAGTAATTTCTTTTCTGTCATCACCAAACTGCATTTCACTGTTATGAGTGTAGTAAATGTTGAGATAGTTGAGACAAGCCCTTTAGAATCCATTCATTAACCTGGGTTATTTTTAGATACAAGATGGTAGATTTATCTGTAAAGGCTTTAACTCACTGTTCAAAGATTTTATACTACACATACCTAAAGTGATAATATTAGAGTATATAATTCCAGTAATACTCATTTCTGGACATTTGGAAGTTTCTCTTGCTTAATTTTCTGTTACTTGCATTATTGGATGTTCTGATGCTGTATTTGTAATATTTAAACATTCATATCTCTTTCAAAATGGATTGGAGTCAACCAGTCTCCCATCTAACTTTGTACTGGAGAGTGCTTTGAACTTTGGAATAAATATTGAGCACTACTTTCTGAGCAAGCATTAGCTTAAAAGTATATGCAGTTATATATATGTTATATATATGTTACTGTATATATATATAACAGGAAGGCCTGGCGTGCTATGGTCCATGGGGTCACGAAGAGTCGGACACGACTGAATGACTGAACAACAACATATACAGTTACTGAACTGTGGATCAGGCACTGTATCTGGGGCAAATTCTTTTAGAGTCATGACTCTGGACTTTCGCTGTATTTATCATTGAATGGCTTGTGTCAACATTTCGTTTTGTTATTTATGTGTGTCACTGATTGCTTTGTTGGTGTAGTTTTAATGTTAGAATCCAGTATATCTATTTTAAATCTAGTTTTATCAATTTTTATAGTCTATGATATTTATTCAGATGGACGTGTCTATACTAATAGTACATGGTAATGATATTATGTGCTGAGCAAGTAAGTAGGCACTGGGATTCCTGATAGAGCCTGCTATCCAGCTGCTGCTGCTGCTTTTCCCTCCTGGGACTTACTTGGGTGTTGGCTGCTGTGCTAGTACTCCCCCCCCCACACACACACTGCCAACAATGCTAAATGAATATGAATAAGAATAAGGAATCAGCAGCTGAGCATATCAACTGCACTGCTGCTCATAGTGCTGCACCACATTCTGGCCTTAGGATGTCCATTGGCTTCATCTGTGTAAGCACAGTAATTGTGTGGGTTAAAAAAAACAACAACCCTCAAAGAGATGGTGTGATTGACTCCAACAAGTCACAGATCCTTCTGATTGGCTTGGACAATTGAGCAGGACTATATTTGGCAACATGCAGAATAGTCCTCCCAGACACGCTGTCCTTCCTTGTGTTTATCTGGAACTGTGCACTGCACATCATCTGCAGGAAGCAAGCAAGCCTGTGGAAAAGAACTGCGCACAGCAAGACAAAGACTGAGCATGCATGAAATGCAGTCAGGACTGAGTGTTGTTCTGGCCTGCAGTGCCTGCCTGGGTGACTGACTTGGAAGCTGGAGTGGGAAAAGTGTGGGATGGGACAGGACAGGGTATAGGCCAACCAGGACAGGAATTGGGGGTTGTGGAGGAAGGTGAGCTTTGCCTCACCTGTCTGAAGTGATGGCCTGCCCTTGCATTGATTTAGAGAACATCTGTATACCAGGCTAAAGTCCCAGCCCCTTACTGGGGATTCTGCTTCTGGATTCCTTGCAGGATTAAGATTGGCTCCTTTTCACATGGTTTCTTTCTTTCTTTCTTTCTTTCTTTCTTTCTTTCTTTCTGGGCAAGTTCTGTATGTTTCATTATAAAGCCACTAGATGGTGCTGCAATATAGTGTGACTCCAGAATTTAACCGGAAAGCTATTGCCCTTTGAAGTCTCTTACTCTGTTTTCCCCATAGAGAATTTAGCCGCTATAATGGCCAGAAGGGATTGGAGGGGCCCTGGAGGTTGAGAATGTTGTGTAAAGGGCCCACAAAAAAAAAATGTGAGTGACCAATCACGAGTGCATAATAAAAGTCTCATGGCTTTCATAGCAGATAATGGGATCTGGCTCTATGCACAATACACTAGATCAGGGTGTCTAGTTCCTTACTGTATGTCAAATTTCTAGTGAACTTCGTCATAGGCAAAAAAGGGGGTGGATATATTATGTCCTATATTTAGAACAGTGCCACCAGACAGAGTAGAAAATTTACGTATTTGTGCATGAGCAGGTTGAATATAAAACGGCTTTATATGCAGATTATTTGTTATTTATCTGTAGGTTAGAGTCTTTTATACCAAAATTATTAAGATTAATTGATACCCTTGGTACACTTCTGGATTATATATTAATTTGTCAAAATCTGGATTATTGCATATTGGTAATATTAAGTCACCCAATGAAGCTCCTAAATGGCAGTTCTGTTGGGGTCCAGAGGCTGTAACCTATTTTGGTATACTGGTGCCTGGGTATACTTCTCAAATGATTAAACTGTTTTTAAGTGTATTGTTGGTGGAAATATCTCTTGATTTGGAAGGATGGGCATCGCTTAATTTAAGTACTTGGGGGTAAGGTTAATTTACATGAGGTAAGGTTAACATAACAAGATTAATGTCCTGCCATGGGTAATTAACGTATTGCATAACATTCCTTTATATGTTCCCCAAATGCATTTTTAAAAAACTTTATGCAGCATTTAGGAAGCTTATTTGGGGTGGGGGGAGGTTCTCCTCCCTGTTTTTTACTTAGGAGGATGCAATTGTCAGTCAGGGAGGGAGTACTTAATTTTCCAGATTTTAGATTATGTCCTAAAGCTAATCTGTTAACTCATACAAATGATGGGAAAATGTCCTTTGCTGCTAATACTCCTTCATGGGTTGTTTTGGAGTCAACTTATTTGACACCTCTTTCTGGCTGAATGCCATTAAGATCTAGGTATATTAAAAAGAAAGGAATGGCTCCACCTGCACTTTCAGTGGCTAGAGAGATGGTGTATAATGTCTTGTCAGCTGCAGTTTGATCCATATTCTCATTCTGAATTAACTTTATGGGAGAATTCTGATTTGAAAATAGAGAGGTGGCCTTTCTGTGGAGGAATTGGGTTGATAGTGGAATGTATTTATTTGTTTGTTTTTGTTTATTTATTTTATTTATATTCCATCTTTTGCTCTGTAAGGAACCCAAAGTGGCATATATAATCTTCTTCCTCTCCATTTTATCCTTACAACAACAACCCTGTAAGGTAGGTTGAGAGTCTGTGACTGGCCCAAAGTCACCCAGTGAATTTCCATGGCCAAGTGGGAACTAGAACCTGAATCTCCTGACTCCCAGTCCAACACTCTAGAATTCATATTTTAGATCAGTTAATAGGATTGAATAAAAGGTTTTTTTTTTTTTTTTTACCATTTTCAGTATTGCAGTTTAGATATCACTCACCATCGAGTGCTGGGTGGCAATAAATTCAACTACAGCACCTTTTGGTGTCTATATATGGGCCATCAGCTATGAGTGTTTCAGCACCTCCTATATTGTTGGAAGAATTAATTGGTTTTTTACAGAAAGCTAAGCCTACAATAGCCATTGATAAATGTCTTTTGGAATGTAATAAAGTGGATATTCAGAATGTTAGAGAGAAATAGAATAGGGAATTAGAATGCTATACAGGTTAATCAATGGAAAGTCGCTCTAGCTTCCATCTGTACTATTTCTATAGATTTAACATTGAAGCTGATTCAACAAAAAATGATGTTTTGTGTATTGTTAAGAAGAAGCAGGGTAGCTCTGCTAGATGTTGGCGATGCAATGCAGAAAATTACCTGGTTTGCATGATGCAACAGCCCACTGTGATTTAATTTACCCACAGGGAGTGTTACATTATGTCAGGCACCTGCGGGTGCCATTTTTGCATGGCACCCATGGGTGCCCAGCCTGCTGTGGCTTGTCATGTCATGTGAGCCTAGGCAGCAGGGGTTGTTTGAGGGTTAGACAACAATCATCAATTTCATCTGGATGCTTATTTAGATATATGGACTGTTTATATTAATGTATATATTTGAAATAGAAGTGTTGAATCTCCCCCCCCCTTTCTTTTTATTAATGGTGTTATGAATAGTTACTGTGAATAGATATGCTTTTTTGTTAGGTTGTTCTTTTTGTTGTTGTTCCCCTTTCTCTTTTTTGTTTCTGTATAATTCCAAATAATTTTTAAAAAGAAAAATGGGAACAGGGATGGGGAACCTGTGGTCCTCCAAGTGTTGCTGGACTATAGTTCTCATTATCTCTCCCCATTGGCCATGCTGATATGAGTTGGAGTCCAACAACATTGGAGGGCCACATGCTCCCCATCCCTGCTTTAAAAAGTGTGTGCCACTTATAAAAGAAGGAAACCCACGATAAAGAATTGAGGACTAGTAGAGAATGGACAGGAATAGGAAATTGCAAGCAAAGCACAGGACAAAGCTGTTTTATTTATTATGTATGTATTCACCTCTTTGAATGTACTTTTAGACCTCCCAGTACTTTGAATGTACTTTTAGACCTCCCATGTACTTTTAGACCTCCCAGTAACTAGAGTTCTCTCAGCAGTGTACAGGTAAACCAGACAACATGTACAGTACATGCATGAATTTAATGAGTCTGATTTTTGTTATTTAAATAGCACAATGTAGGGGGAGTATTATGGATCTGGTTCATGCTGTATGGGGAGGGAAACTTAAGCCTTTCCCCCCATGGTGCAGTCCCAATGAAAGGGTTAATTATGTAATCCTCATCCTGATCCCCTCCCTCTGCCCCCCGCCAACAGTACATTTGCTTGTTTGGCCAAAAGTTATATTTGGGTTTGATGTAACTAAAGCTGTAGTTCTATTCCTACTCATCTGGGCATAAGCCCCATTAAATGCAATGGGATTTACTTCTGAGTAAACATGTATTGGATTGCAATGTAAAAGTGGCTAGGCAGTTTCAAACCCACAGTATTGGTAGGGCAGGCTTTGTTCTTTTGAAAGTTATATTCTTTCCTGCTTGTGTTTTCAGCCTTGGGTCTGAAGTCTACATTTCTCCATCTGCAGGCTGCATAAGCTCCCGATACTTCTATACTTCTGGCATTTCCCAGCTCTAATCTCTCAAATATCTGTCCTGTACAACAACTGTATGAAAGTGTGGACACTCTTACCATGAAAGGATTTCCCTGAAGGAAACAAAGCCACTTTTTCTGTGCCTTCCTGTCTGCAGTATCCACATTCTCATTCTTCTCATTAGGTCTGACCTGTCATGCAGGCCCTTGCAATATCACAGTGTAAGGTGACAGGTTGCAGTGACTGACAAAGTCTCTTTACTCACTACAGAACAGCCAGTCTGCCACTTTTGTATGATGAAAAACGATCATATTTTTCCCAACAACTGAGCTTCTGGTAATATTGTCTCTTACCTTCTGAGTCTCTGCTTTGTAATACCACTCACTGTTTTCTAGGAAATGTGAAATAAGGCTAATTTTTCTGCCACAATATATTAAGATTTTGAAAATGTATGCTGTGGAAATGAATAGAATTGTGTGTGAGAGAAACTCACTAGATTATTATCATTATAATGGCAACTGACATCCGTCTACCACAGGCAGGGCATAGCAAATGTGAAAGAGCTGCTGAGAAGAACAGAATATGGCAAATAGGAGAGGGCAAAACTGAAGCACAATGAAGTACCATTGATATTGAGCTTAATTATGCTATTAAAATCAGTGGGATTTATAACTGTTTAACTTTGGCTGAATCATGCCATCACCACCACTTCATCATTGCCATTATCATTATTAACAGTAGTAGTAGTAAGTAGTGGTTATTGTGACATTTGTATCCTATCCTTCCTCTAGGATACTGGGAGCCAAATATAGGGGTTCCATAAAGGTCTCAGTGGTCCAAAATGGCAGCTACTAAAACCGATTTGGATGCAATTAAAAATAGAAGACATGAAGCAAAATGGTGGATAAATGGCTGTTTGGTCCCTGAAACCTGGACACAATTTGGGCTTGAATGTCAAAGACATTTTTGAGCACCAACATTGTAGCTACATGTTAGCTGTGCTATGCCAAACATGAAGGTGTGCTTAGCTCATTTTCTGCCATCTGAAGGTATGCCAAGTGGTCACTCAGTCTGCCCTTGGTAAAATATAGAAGGACCAACTAAGACTACTTAGGTATGTTGTTTTCCAAGGATCAGATTTTTCAAACAGCATGAAACTAGTCCAGAACTTATTTCTATTTAGCAAGGGAGTAGCTAACTTGTGGAATAAATTAAAAAGGTTATAGATTCGTCTGCTGTGTTCACTTTAGCATGTTAATGCTAAATTGGAAGTGCAAGAGACACCCCAGAAAGTTTAATATCGTGTGGGGAAACCCTATGCAGCTATGCTGTAGGCTTAGCAATACTAATTAAATAAGGTTAAAGCAAGATTAATTCCATATTAAGTCTTTGAATGGGCATAATCTGGTAAATCCTTCCCAATCTTTATGGGCTACAGTTTTTAGATACCATCTACAAAAGAAAAGGCAGTTTCTTTTGTACCTATGTATCTTCCTTGAGCACAAACTCTTGAAAAATTATATGAACAAGGAACTCAACCAACTGGCATCAAATACAGTATAGCCAAACATGTGGAAAGCTTAGAGACCCATTAATTGCCTGAGTATTGATTATTTTGGTACTTGCCAACTCCTCCAATCAATGTAACCTCCACTTACAATCCGAGCTTTATATCTTATTGTCGTCCTTGAATATGACTGCTCTGAAAAATGTGAACCATTTCAGAACAACATTGAAGCATCTTGGGAAATGCATGAGAGGTGGGAATGTGATACAGAGGAATTCCAAAGAGCATACTCTATTGGAGGTACTAGCTCCATCAGGGTGAGTTAAAAATCTGTCTTTGAAGCAGCCTTATATGAAAGTTTGGCATCCATGGCATTGATCTTGGATACAAATAACTTCAATATGAAAGAAAAATGTTTTTCTTTCTTAAAATTATTTGTTGTTTTAATGGCCTCTGGTGAGGAATTTTTCATATTTTCAACAGAAGGTTTGTGTGCTGTTAACTATAAGTCTAGAGACTATTATATTAATTTGAACAGGTAGTTGCAAGCCTACTTCTCCCTAAAAGTCATGTGCAAACTATTTAACACTTGGTGCTAGTAACAGGAAAAGTCTATGCACAAATCTGCTACAAATTATATGAAGTACCTGAACTTAAAAGCCCTGATAGATCAGACCAAAGGCCTATCTAGTCCAGCATCCTGTTTCCCACAATGGCCAACCAGATGCTTATGGGAAGACTGTAAGTAGGACATGAGGGCAATAGCCCCCTCCCGCTATGTTTCCCTGCAACTGGTATTCAGGGGAACCATGCCCTAGTAGGGGCACCATGCCCCTGAACTTAGTAGCCATTGATAGGCTTATCCTCCAAGAATCTGTCTAGCTCCTTAAGGATGCAATCCTATTGGTTCTGAACCCAGAAGCTTATGAGTATCCATTGCAGAATGGGAGGTGTGTTAAAGCTCTTGCTCTGCATTTAAGCTAGATGGGCATTTTCCCTGTCTAGCGGAGGCTTTGAAGAGGGGGAGGAAAGGAGGCTGGGGCGGCCAAAGGATACATCGTATGGCTGCTGCCCCAGTCTCCTTGCCATCCCACCCCTAGGAATGACCCCTTTTTCCTGTCTTCATGCTCTGTTTTTTGAGCTTGGAGAGGTAGCTGGCACAGTTCTCCCTGTGCCAGCTACCAGGGGGCGGGGGGAAGCAATGTTTCCTGGCTCTGAGGTCGGAGCTCTGTTTCTGACCTCTGAGCCAGGAAACAGAAATATCCTATGTCCCCTAGACGCTGCCTAGGGGACATAGGATTGCTCCCTCCAAGCATCTACATTGGTGGCCATCAGCACATCTTGTGGAAAATACTTTACTTGATGCTCTCTAGTGTACTTTTAAGAAACCCTGAAATTTTAGTGATCCACAGATCCTACAGCCTAATCCTTTGACCTGATGTACTGGCAGATAAATGCTAAATATGGGAACAATTGCTACTGGTAGCTATCACAGCATCATTTGTCAAAACTACCTTAGCTCATGGTACAGGGGATGAGAGTAAAAAACCATTACCAGAAGCAGCAGCATCTCATTGTGCAAGCTGTCATACAAACACAAAATGAATATAAAGGCCACCTTGGTATGGATGGGGCTGAAGTTCAGCATGAGAGTGACAGAGACATCTATAGTAAAAAAAACACACCATAATATTTTGGAGCATGGAATTACAACTGAAGATACATGACACAGCAAAGAAGACCTACCTCCCCTTGCAATGGGAATACCTGGCAATGTGCAGCCTGATCCTAAGACGTGCAGGTAAATGCTTAGTATGGAGAATACAAACATCTATAACATGTGAATTGCCCCTTAGATAAAAAGGAGTCAGTTTAAGACAGACTGTAAGATATTGTGATAAGCAATCTTTAAAATAAAATAAAATAAAATAAAATAAAATAAAATAAGAGGAATATAAGTGGCAAGCTCCATTCATCCCTTGAATCTGGAAAGGAAGTCAATGACTGCAGCGGGAACAATGTGATGTGTTACCAAAGGTAATGTGCCTGACACATCCTGGAATTTTTAGGGCTTATCTCAGAATAACAACCATGGAACAAGATTTTCTGTATATTACTGTGTAAACAACAAAACAATCCTATGTGAAGGTCTCCTTAATCCTCAGATAAACGAATTAAGCATCTTGCAAGAATTCCGAAAAAAGAACACCAAAATTACCTACTTATGTTGAAGAGCAAGATGATTTATTTAAATCATTATGTTTCTGTTGTATATCTAAATATTAAAATTCATCTCTGGGAAATGTCTACCAGAAAGTGAACGCTATCTCCATAATAGTTCTGATCTTTCACTGTAATATGTGCACCAGAGGGTGCTATGTTGTGAGTCTGTATGGGAATATTAGCAATTCTAAAATGCATTGAGGATTTGTTTTGTTTTACTTTTTACTTTTTAAAGAGAATGGCTAACTGTGGATGCTGGCCTTTGTGTAAAAGCAAAACAAAAAACAAAAAAACAAGCACAGTTTCTGAGCTGCAGGTTTTTTTTTACTTAAATGAAATATGTGATGTGGTGTTTTCACCAACTGTCTAAATAACGGTTTAGTGAGTCACTGAGGGAAACAGAAAATCTTTATTTTAAGAGCTGCAGAGTTGAAATTTAAGAGTTTTCTGTGAAAAAGCTTCCCTTAGGTTTGTAATTTAAACATTACCCATCTGCTATTTCCTCCCAGGTCTGCATTTACAGTAAATCTGAGATTTTCTTTTTAAAATGTACTGATTGGGCCACAATGTCTATGGAGATGGATAGAAACCTACTTTACTGATCTATTAATGATACTTTCCTTTCAGTCTAAATTGAAATGGAGGTTTTTCTCCTTAATGTTTGAATTCCTGAAATAGGGTCACCACAGGTGGTCCTACAACAGAAGGCAAAATAAAAGCTGGAATTATAGTCAAGAAGTGCAAACCACTTTCCACACAGAAGGAAACAGAGTATGTCCAAATCTGATTTTCATCCAGTTATCACTGTGGACAATAGAAAGATTGCTGTGAAAGTTAATAGTCATTGGATCATGCAAAAATAGGTGCCCTGATCTTCAAAGAACCTTTTGTTGATGACTGCACCAGTCCAGGACTGGTTCACACATGCAAACCCCTCTTTTTGTCTCCATGTGGTTCTGTGTATGTATACAGGGATCATGTGGCGAAATCACTGAAATGTTAGGGTACGGTGAGACAGAATCTCCCATTCCTCATTTTGGAATTATAGCATACTGATATAAACCCAAAGATCAGCATTAACTCCTTTGCGTATGTCTGGAATGTGAAATGCTATTAAAAAAACAAATTTCATGCATCAAATATATTATTCTGACTTTTATTCCTGGATTATACAGAGATTGTTATCTCTAGTCACAATGGCTACGTATTGCTTCCAGTATCAGAGGCAGTATTCATCTTTCTGTATATCAGTTCCTGGGAAACATGAGCAGGAAAGTGCTGTTGCACTCATGGCCTGCTTAAGGGCTTCCCACAAGTAGTTGGTTGGCCACTGTGTGAACAGAATGCTGGCTTAGATAGACATTTGGTCTGATCCAGCAGAGCCCTTCTTATGAACAAGCAGCAGCTCCTGCTGAGGTAAACAACTCAGGGACACTCTGTCCTTAGGTTGTTGCCTATGATGCTGGGATATGGAATTGTGGGTTGTTGTAGGAGGAACAACCCAGATTTATAACCCATGGTTTGTTCTTGGGTTTCAAGTCTGGGTTGTTCCTCTCATAATTCCATATTTAGATGTCATGAACAACAACCCAAGGACAGAGCATCCCTGGGCTGTTTAGCTCAGCAGAAGCAGGCAGGTGGGAGCCATCATGTTTGCTTGCTCCTGCTTGTCCATGAATACTCTGGGTAGCCCTGATGTGCGAACAGGGTCATTGTCACTCAGGTTGCTATCATAAAACAGCTGTAAATATCAAGAAATTTGACATCGACTTTGGCAGAATCAGGACAGTAGCCAATTATGTTTTTTTTAAGTATTAGTGAGAAAGGGATTCAAACATGAAAATAGTTCTTCCAGCTCCTAACTTGTATTTCTGTCTTCAGCTTCCATTATTAATGAACTCATTCACTTCCATAAAAACAACTACACAAGGGCTTCTAACCATATCTATAAAACTATTTAATGCACTTTTCGAAACAAGGCATCTTACAGCCATAGTAATTGCAGTTTTACTAGACCTTTAAATGAGAAGCAGCTACTTATTAAGTTTTGATATGGTGAGCTGATTAGACAAGTTAAATGTAAAGGCACAATTTATGTGTGCTGTATAACTGCATGCACATGTAATGGAGTTCTAACATTGATATTTGGCACCCATTGCATTTGGAAATCCTGTGAGGTACACAGTTTTATGCCACTTACAGGTTGCAAATAGTAAAATGTGAAATGCTGGATTTTACAGGAAAATAATATTCATTAATCTCCTGCAGTGAATTACAGTATGATTCAGAATCACCTTTATTTTGCTATTGCTATGAATTTGGTTTGGTTGCCAGTGCAGAAATAAACGTATATAGACCAAAATGGGAATCGAATTGAATTTGGCAAGCTCCTGTGGCCAATTTACAGCTGCTGAACTCTCCAAACAGTTTCGTAAATAGTATCAACAGTATGATATCCAATATAGCATCATGTTTTTCCAAGCTGTAGCTGCACTACAGCACTGTGCACAAACCTTATTTAATCTTGTACCACTGACATCAAGGGGAACCTTATAATTTCTTTCAAGATTATACCTTGTAAGGTAAGGATTATACCTTGTTTAGCTTTTCATGTCAACATCCGTTTTGAACTATCGGACAGATGAAGACACTCGTTCTGTGGTCCATGGGCCTACAATTAAGTTATGCTATATCGCATATGACATTTTAACTCGACCAATCCAGTGAATAAAAGGGGTGAACAGCTGCACAAAAGTAATGTGATGGGCAACCATTCAGCACTGATACCAAGCATACTTTCACATGGCAAAAACATGCCCAGAGCAACTGGGCGAAAGGCCAGCCAATTCTGCATCATGGGCATTTTATAAGCAGTATTCAGATACCAAATGAATGAATGAATGTTGGCTATTCCAAATGGGCAACAGGGCTTCAATATTTCCACAGTATCATAACCCATGCCTGCTATAATGGTGTTGTGTGAATGCACATATTTCTTTAAAAGAATTAGCCCATCCCTATCATGCCCTCAAGGCAGCTTGGAAACATTGTCAACTTTAAATTTGGTTACCAGATTAATTTGATAAAATATTGAGTACTACTAGTTCTTACACAATGAATAAACAAAATCAAGAGCTGATACATTAGCACTACTGACTATTTATCAACACATCTATATTAAAAACATTTGTGAATTGAAGAACTGTGTACTGGATGGCTAATTCAGATAAGTATTATGAAGTTAAAATGATTACACTTATTTATGTCATCTTTATTTTAAATGTATAGAGGAACACCTGGTGAAATATTAGGACAAATGTTTTGATAAAACAGAAAGTGAATATTTATCTTCTGGAGCATCATCATGCACACACATGCACCTATATCTAAATCTATATAGATATATTTATTGTCAAAACTGTGGTTTATTATGCATTCATGATTCTCCATCTCTTGTCCTCTCCCAGGTTTTATTCTCTATGAGTTGAAGTCCAGGTAAAGCAGACATGCTGAGAACATCAATACA
Source organism: Heloderma suspectum (assembly GCF_057233095.1). NCBI lineage: Eukaryota > Metazoa > Chordata > Lepidosauria > Squamata > Helodermatidae > Heloderma > Heloderma suspectum. Next base: position 96,633,957 of record NC_139461.1, read on the forward strand.
AAACAGCTTTATCCATCTAAACTCTCTCCCTAGGTGCTCAGGCATGCTGGGCATGGGATATGAAAAATGAAAAAGAGTTGCAGCATGGAGTCAGACAGTTCTAAATGCGATTAAAGTATCTCAAATGGCACAACTGCAATGGGATTCAGAAGGGCTTGTTCAGATAAAGCTGCAACTGCTCTTTCTCCTTGTATAAATGTCCAAACACTCACACAGTGCTTTGTCATTTGCATCTTGGGGCCAATGGGCAGTTTCAGGGAATGTGCTGTGGGACATTTCCAGATATCCATCACCCTCCTTTGACTATACTAAGGATGTTCAAAACTTTCCAACGGATATTTTTGGCTTCCTAAATGTTGCAAGTTAAGGACAATTTTTGCAGGGATAAAGTAGCTATTTTGTATCTGTCCTGTGCTCATCATAGTTTGTTTGTGGAATTTATGACATTATTTATGCCTTCAGGGTGGTTTACAATCATAAAAACCCCTGAAACAACAGTAAAATCACCAAAACATGAAATACAATAATGAAAATACTGAAGTGTTGAAACATTAAAAATATTGAAAGGGTTAGCAGAAAAGTTAATAATCAGAGCAACAGATTCAACAGTAAATGTCTGTTGGACGAGGAAGGTCTTAACTTGACATCCACACATATACAGTGAAGACATCAGGCAGATCTCCCTGGGAAGGGCATTCCACAGTTTCACCATTCAAACCAAAGACTTGGCTATTGTGTATCGGTCAGGTCTAACTAGAATTCCTTCCTCACCCTCCACCATTAGCTTAATTGTGCAACATCTTGCTGAGTTGTTGTAATTTTCCCATGAATCTGCAATAACTATTGAGAAACTTGCTACTACAGCAAATAGGCAATTTGAGGAAATGAAAACTTTAGATATTCACTGCATCCCTATGCCATACTTAAGTCTCTACCTAAATGTTTTATAGGCTAGGGGAGAGGAAGTAAATGTCAGGCTGAGGCCTGACTTACAACTCCTCTTTTAACCTCTCCTTCAGCTGCAAAATGGCTGCCCAGAGGCAAAATTCCAAAGGCAGGTACTGTGCCCTCCTGAGCCCATCCACACAGACAACTGACACCAAATTATTTAGGATGTTTAAAACAAAAAGGGATTGCAAAAAGCTCTAAAATGATATTTCCAAACAGGGAGAATGTGGATTGAAATGCAAATGCAGTTCAGTGTAAGCAAGTGCAAAGTGATGCACGTTGGGGCAAAAAACTCGCAACTTCTCATATATGCTGATAGGATCTGAGCTGGTAGTGGATGACCAAGATAGAGATCTTGGGACTGTGCTGGACAGCTCAATGAAAATGTTGGCCCAGTGTGCAGCTGATGTGAAAAGGAGAAATTCCATGCTAGGCATAATTAGAAAAGGAATTGAGAATAAAATTGCCAATATCAAACTGCCCTATCTATGGTGCAAGTGTGACCACATTTGGAATACTATGTACAGTTCTGGTCGTTGCACCTAAAAAGTATATAGTAGAGTTGGGAAAATGGAAGAAAAGGACAGCCAAGATGATCAAGGGACTGGACCAACTCCCATGTGAGGAAGGTTGCAATGTTTAGGACTGTTTAGCTGAGGGGAAAAAAGACAACTAAGGGGAAACATGATAGAGGTGTACAAAATTATGCATGGTGTGGAGAAAGTGGATAGGGAGACATCTCTCTCTCTCTCTCTCTCTCTCTCTCTCTCTCTCAGAATACTAGAACCCAGGGTCACCCAGTGAAGCTGAATGGTGGGAGATTCAAAACAGATAAAAGGAAGCACTTCATACCGTGTGTAGTTACATTATGGAATTCATTACCACCTGAAGGCCACCAATTTGGATGGCTTTAAAGGAGGGGATGGAGGATAAGGCTATCAATAGCTACTAGTTCTGATGGCTATATGCTACCTCCGGTATCAGAGACAGTATGTTTATGTACACCAGTTGCTGGGGGACATGACTGGGAGGTTGCTATTGCATATATGTCTTACACATGCATACACAAGAAGTTGGTTGGCCACTGTGTGGATGGAATGCTGGACTAGACAGGCCTTTTGGTTTGATTCAGCATGGCAGTTCTTATCTTATGTTCTTAACTGGGAAGTTAGGGATGCTTGTGGTTATAATTATTTTGCATGTTTATCACATGCTCCAGAGTATTTGTTTCTTTGTTTCCCTGCATAGGGCCAAGGAAATGAGAACTAGAGAAGAGTTAAGATGATACCATTTAACTGAGCAAATTCTTGGAGAAAAAGCATACAAGTTCTTCATGAATTGAAAATGTACTAGATAACTGCATCATCTTAGTATTTGCCTACACAGGAAAACATTCATTCATTCATTGTTAGAATGAGTAAAAAAATTTCTACATTCTCATCATTAAGGCTGCAATCCTAAACACACTTCCTAGGGAGTAAGTTCCATTGGATACAATGGAACGTACTTCTGAGTAAAAATGCATAGGGCTACATTGTAAATTTATCATAAGAATATGCTCGGGTAAGTTACCCAGGGTTTTCCTTATTGCCTCAGATAAACAGACATTGATTGTAGATCAAAGAATCCTGTTCTCTTTCCTCTATAGATATTCAAAAGCAGGCATGCTTAATCCTGGTGTGGTACAGCTTGTAGAGATATGGAATTGTTACTACTGTCCCTTTTTAGAAAAGCTATTTTAATGATGCTTCTGTGATAGCCAGAGATAACATGACATTGAGTGATATTACCTTTAGGACAAAGGATATGACATTTGCTCTGAAGATTTACGTTGAAGAACCGACTGATCAGTATGGAATTAAGATTTTGGTACCAGTACAACAATATATTGTGTTATTCTCTAAAGACTCTCATTGTAATATTTAATATTAATCTCCGTGGGTATGAGAGGATTTGTCCTTGAATTTAGGAAATATTTTTAGGGTTGATTTCTATGTTTGGAAGTTTTAAGTGGTATCACCACTCTTTGCTGGATCTGTATCAATCAAGATTGACACCTGGTTTGGGCATGGAAACTGCTTTGATGGCCCTCATCAACTATTTGCATCCAGAACTTGATGGGGGGGGGGAGTGTAACCCTGTTGATTTTTCTGAGCTTTTTGGAGGCTTTTGATACAGTAAGCTAGCTTCCCCAACCTGGTGCCCTCCAGATGTGTTAGTCTGCAATTTCCATACATTATGGAATAAGCCATGAAAACTTTCTGAGATGTCTAGAGGATACAAGATATCCAAGACAGTCTGATAAGTGCTTTTGGACCAGTTTTGCTCCAGGAATCTCAGATGGCAGCTGTAAAGCAATGCCTTTTAATCATCTTAGACTGGTGAGTTGGCTACACCCTCTTTTGATGATAGGAGACCACTGTCATTCATGCACTGGTAATCTCCTACAGGAACTACTTTAATTACTGGGGGCTACTTGAAGACAGTCCAGAAGCTGAAACTAGTACCAAATGCAGCAATTAATTTATTGTCAGAAGATGCAGAAGACATATTAAGCCAGTGTTAGTCTGTCTTCACTGGCTTCCTTCTTACAACTGGGCCTGTTTCAAGGTGTTGGCTATGGCCATTAACATCTTAAATGGTCTGGATTTTCTTTCATAGGTAGGAACCCCACCCTGCTCATTAAGACTTGCTGGAGAGGATGTCTTCCAGGTTCCTTATCTGTCTGCCTGAAGTAAAATCTTGTAGCACTCAGGATGAGGCATTCTCCACAATTGTGCTGTAGCTTTGGAATGAGTTCCCCAGGGGGAGCCACCAGGCACAAAATAAAACCCTTTTAATTTTCCTGTGCATTTAAATAGGTTCAATTGCTGCTCTGCCTCTTGCTTTTTCTGATAGTGCTGTTATATTGTTGAATAATCTCATTTTATTCTTTGGCCCAGTCCAGCCATAACAGGAAACCATGGTTTACCACTACGTGAACAAACTGCAGCAAGCTTTGGGGTTGTATGTTCCCCTCTCTCCTCTCCTCTTTCATTGTGACAAGGAGGAGATCAGAAGCATCCACTTCTGCTTTTAAACAAACAACATTACATTTAAATCTAGGGAACTGTGGTTTGCTTAAATGCTAGTTAGTAAGAGTACTATGATTACATCCTAGTTTATTCTCACTAACAACAGCACAATCCTATACATGAAGTCGCATTGAATTCAGTAGACTTTACTCCTAGCTCATAGGATTGCAACCCAGCTAGAGTTTAAACAAACCACAGCTCCCTGAGCTCAGATGTAATGAGGAATTGTATTTCATTTAAATGTGAGGGGATGCTCCTTATCATCTCAGGGAAGCCACAAAAGAGGAGACAGAAATGGGATCATATAATCCCGGGGCATGGTCTGAAGGCACATGAGGCAGCCATCTTGCTGAAGCTAAGCAGTTCTGAGTCTGGTTAGTGCTTGTAGGGGAAGCCACCTGGGAACCACATGTCTTCATTCCACAGCCATCTGCTGCCGGGCTGCGGCCGCAAATGGCGTCCGGCATAGGGGACGCCATTTGCATCCCTGCTCTTGGCCGTGATTGGCTATGTAAATATTTACGTAGCCAATCACGGCCAAGGGCAGGGACGCAAATGGTGTCTGCTACGCTATTTGCATCCCTGCTCTTTGCCATGATAGGCTAAGTAAATATTTACATAGCCAATCATGGTCAAGGGCAGGGACACAAATGGCATCCCCTACGCCGGACGCCATTTGCGGCCACAGCCCAGCAGCGGACAGAAGTCCTGCTGCGGGTGGCCCTGGAGTGGAGTGGAGCTGGCTGGAGAGGATTCTGGGGGGAGGGATAGAAACCTTCAGTTCCATGATGGAGGAAAGATGGGATAGAAATGTAATAAATAAATAATGGTTTTCTTCTACATCTGAACTGGGCCATTGTAAATTGCCTCCCCCTCCAACCCTGAAATGTGATAAATAATTTTATAAATAACTAAACATAGCAATATATTATTGTCATAATCTATTAAATAATAGGTGTTATCTATTGACAGTATCCAATGCTGCATGTGTGCCAGTAGGTCCCACTGCTAGCACTTCCTAAAGCAACCACAAATGACCCAAAATGCTCATTTCCGGAATGGAACAGGTCAGGTAGGGGTGTACAGGACTCACCTTTCCGAGTCCGCCGGGGGTCCTCGGGGGGGGAGGCAATCCAGAGGCAATCCCCCCGGAATCCTCCCCAGCCAGCTCCGCTCCACTCCAGGGCTGCCTGCAGCAGGACTTCTGCCCTCTGCCGAGCTGCAGCCACAAATGGCGTCCGGTGTAGGGGATGCCATTTGCGTCCCAGCCCTTGGCCATGATTGGCTACATAAATATTTACATAGCTTATCACGGCAAAGAGCAGGGACGCAAATGGTGTAGCGGACGCCATTTGCGACCCCTGCCCTTGGCCGTGACTGGCTACGTAAATATTTATGTAGCCAACCATGGCCAAGGGCAGGGATGCAAATGGTGTCCCCTATGCTGGACGCCATTTGTGGCTGCAGCCCAGCAGCAGATGGCTGCGGAACGAAGACGATGACCCGGACCAGCTGCCACCAGGTAGGTTCCATCCCGGGGGGATTTCGGGGGGTGGCGGAGGGGTAGTCCATTCTGCCACGGACTCCAGGGGGCTGGAATCTAAAGAATCCAGTGTCAGGGTAGAAACTGAGCCCATAGAGCCCCAGAGCAGTTCTGATTCTGAGGAAGAACAGCAATCCATGGGAGAGGAGCTTGCTCATCTCTCACAAGCGCAGCAGCTGGCAGAGATTCCTCCTGCCAGCATTCCTGGGATAGATAGTGACCCTGGCAGTGAGGGAGCGCTGGAGGGGGGCTTGCTGGACACTCGGCGCAGACGCAGGGAGCGACGACAGATGGAGAGCGCTGAAAGGCATTCCGCTCATTTGGCACTCAAACAACAGTCGCGTCCCGAGGTCCCAAGGGAAAGAGTGAGGATCTCTCCCTAGCCCATAGGTTCAGGGTCTTCCCGTGGTTCCCCTTCAAACGGGGACTAACTGCCTTACCTGGAGCTTAGGCTACTCTGCTATCTTTCCCCAGTGCTGTTCCTTGCTTAGTCGCTAGTGATTAGTATCTGAAAGAGTCATAAAGGAATAAAGCCTTGGAAAGAATCCTCGTCATCTTGTGTCATGAGTTGGCTATTGGAAGGGACTACAAGAGGCAGCTAGGGCGCTCCTGACATCCAGCCTCATTGGAGTCCATGGCAGATTTTTCCGTCATCCCTAACGTCAGGGGACCTAGCAGAAGGGGTCTCCACTAACCTGTCCCATCCCAGAAACCAGCATCTTGGCTTATTTCTGGGGTTGCTCTAATTCCAGGAAGAGCTAGAGTCCTGCTGTGCTAGTAGTGGGTACCGATGGTGCAACACAAACGGTGGAGGCACAGCGCCAGGATTGGATACTGCCAAATCACTATAGATAATGTTATGAAAATAGTGATTTTATAAATAAATAATAACCTCACAATGAGCTCTTTGGATAGATAGGATGAATTTAAATACACTAGAGTAACAGTCATGTACAGTGCAGGGCACATTATGGTTCCTACAGAGTATAAGAGTACACTTACATTATATAAGAGTACTCTTATATATTGGATCTGGACAGGCCTGCACAACTTGTGACCCATCAAGCCAAATGTAACTGGCCAGCCATATACTGTGGCCTGCCAGATGCTTGACAACCTGTTTTTGCAGTCCCAAATCCTGATACTTGGTTAGTGGGTTGCATTCAGATTGGTGGGTCACATGTTGTGCAGGCCTGACATAGGCCACAGGTACAATGACATCATCACATTTCATAGTCCCTGAAAACAGGTAGAAAGTTTGTTAGAGAGCAGAGATTATTTCCTAGAGTGAGACAATTGGAAGAAAGATAAGAGAAGTGGCAGGGATGAAAGACCTATGCTAAGGGAATAAAAGACGAGGACCTATACATTTGAAGGTAAGAGAAGGCCTTAGCAACCTGAATTTTGTTTGCATTGAGGGAGAAATAAAGATAAAGAATTTCAGGACAAAGCAGAAGATAGATAAATGAAGGACTGGCTTAAACACTTGGGGAAGGAAGGTCCATAGGTTAATGGAACAGAAAATATAAAAACAAAAGGAGAAAGAAAATGGAAAATGTAATAAATATGAAAATGTAATAAGACTCTATTGTAATGCATAACAAACAGGAAGGTGATTTCCCCCACCCACCCATTCCATTCATCGCTGGTTGCTAAAAACCCACAACCAATATCTCCTTTGTTGTGCTTTGTTTCTGTCAAATGATTTATTCAGGGACACAAGCTAATGACAATGGGCACTACATCAAACAAGTATCCAGAGCTCATCCCGAACACACCTGGTGTCCTTTTTGAATTTTAATTTCATCATATTATTAGTGGTCTTAGCCATCTCATATTCTGCTAGATTTAAAGTGCAGTACCTGTATTCAAAGCCAGTACTTGGATGATGTTCTTAGGAAGCAACCACAAATGTCATATTCAGTGACATTTCCAACCACCTCAATTTGTTATGATTTTCCACTTTATGGAAGCAAAACTCCTCTGGACTGTAGTCATTTGTGAGCTGGGACATATTCACTGAATGGATGTTGTGGGGCATCATTTGCTTTTATCATTCCTTCATACTGCATGCATTCTGTCTCACTGACAGCAGTGTAAGCCTTACAACTCAGTATTGGAGTGGGTTTCAATATCCCTCTAATAATTCTGCAGCTTTGGTTACATTTTATGTGCACTCCTGAATTCTTTGTTAGGCAGCCTTCACATGTAACATTATTAATGTGGCTGTAACATTATTAATCTGGACATAATTTGGATATAACTGGAATACTAATATAAAAACAAAAAAACTATCACTTGAGGAGGGGTTAGGATATAGCAAGCAGAAGGGAAAACCAATTACTTTTCAAGAGAAGTCTAGCATAAGGGAAAGCGATAGCACCAATTAGCATCTGTTATGATGATCAGTGTAAGTACTGTCCATAGTTCGCTTGTGTAATTTTTAAAGATGTCCAGCCAACCTTGTTAAAAAAATAGTTTAAAATGAAAAAAGCCTATGCTGAATCTTGCTTTCTTTTATTTCCCATGGTTTTTATGTGTATGTAATCAAACTATGGAATCCTTCCAAACAGACCAAATATGTACTTGCAGTGCCAAGCAACAGCACTTCTGGCTGTTATACACATGGCTATTTCAGTGTACAGAGTTTATCCAGGAGAAGTCCTCAGTAGATTGTGTCCAAAGTTGATATCCTTGTACAGGAAACAGCAGGATATGGATGGGAGAAACATTTTTATAGGAGTCCTGATTGATAAAAGGATTGCATGCTGTCATGCCTGAAAGTATGGCATTAATAATTAAGCCCCACAATCATTACTTCAGGATATTATTTCTTAAATATCTCTTGCAAAGGCAATATGATTACATATGAATTATTTCAATTTTCTACCAACAACCCCCCCCCCCCAGAAGTAGGAATTGAATTACACTGTCCAATTTGCTGTAAAGTTCACAGTACGTGAAGAAATTAATCAAGGCTACCACCGCCCATTTTTATGGGGACATAAAATGATGTGAACTTCCATTTTTAATAAAGATGCATAGCACTTTTATGAAGACTGACTAATAACATTGTAATGAACTGAAAAGCTTCTGCAACATGGAAGATTATTTTTTTTGAGAGAGAGAGAGAGAGAGAGAGAGAGAGAGAGAGAGAGAGAGAGTCTCCTATTTTGAATCAAGAATTTGAAGAATCTATCTGCAAAATAGTTTGAGATCAAAAGACATCAGTGTATGTGCATACATGCTTTAATTGTATATTAAGTGATCTATGATTGTGCCTATTTGTTTCCATATTTGGAATGTTCTGCCTGTGTTTTCTTCCATTTTTTTCAACTTCAACAGCAATGAATCTCTTTGTGCGTGTGTGTTGAACAAAGGCTTCACTTAAAATAGACTTTTGCAGATATTAGTTGGATTGGTGCAATGATATCCTCTATACATCAAAGAAATTCAGTAAGAGGACTATTTACAAAAGATCTTGCACCTTGCACTGGCCATTTTGACACTGTCAGTGCAAGCCTTCCAGTATAGCAGTGGGAATGACAAAGGTGGTGAGAATGTGCTAGAGTTCAGGAGGTTACTGCTGTAGCAATCCTTCGCTCAGTATCTCTGGCTGGTCATGCATGGAAGAACCTGTACTACTGTTAAGAGACTATGCACAATGCCTGCCCTCTGCTCTCACAAGATCTGTGGACCCAACTCTTAGGGCATTTTGGGTCAGTAGCAGGGAACTTAGTTGCTCATAACCCATTTCCACAATCTTGGCAGACGGTTGGTTGGCTTTTCAGGCCTCAAGTTTGCAGCATCTCATCTCTCTCAGCTTCACTAATCCCTTAAATGCACTCTGATATGATCATTTCTATATCCCACTTAAACAGCTCATTCTTGCTTCTTTCACCCACAACACTGACAGGCCTGGTTCTGCTACTAGGCTGAGTACAGGCAGCTTGACTCAGGTGGCAGACTTAGCAAACTGCCAAGGCAGTTGTCAGGAGCTGAGCCAGCAGTCCTCGGCAGTGCTACCACCTTGGCTGGATGTAAACGGTTGGGGCAGAAGTGCCATGGGACCCAGAGTGGCACTAGGTCAACTCATCCCCTGCCTATACATAAACCACAGCCACAGTTGCAGACCAGAGATTGCTCCAAGGGTGGAATCCAAGCAGAAGAGAAGGTGATAGTAAGCTGGAAGGAGCAAGCTGGAAGAGCAGCATCCTAACCAGCTGCTCGCTCCAGCTGGAGCAGAAACTTTCTCAGGCATGGCCTCTTTGGATCCACACCTGTTTCTGATTTGCAGTAGGCTTCTTAGATCAATGCAACCTTAAGGGACTCAGCCAGCACTGTTAAGAGTAATCCTTGAACAGGAGTATCTCTAACCTTTTTGGGCCCATGGGCCCATTTGGCATTTTGAAAAAGTGCGCTGGGCACCACCACAAATTAGCTGCTGGGGGGGCCCCAGGGTGGAACGCCAATTACAAAAATGATGGGAGCACCCTCACTTATCTTTATTTGTGAGCACGCTTCTCATTCTGGCTTCTCTTTCTCTCTGGCTCCTTCCTTCCTTCCTTCCTTCCTTCTCTCTGGCTCCTCTCTTTGGCTAACCCCCCCCCCCGCCAGCCAGAGGGGTGTCTCTCTCCTTCCTTCCTTCCTTCCAGCTTATCTGTCTGTCTCCTCTCTTCTCTCCTCTCCCCCCCAGCCTTTCCTTCCTTCCTTGTCTCTGGCCTGCCTGTCTGTCTGCTCTCTTCTCTCTCTCTGTCCTCTCCCCTCCCCTCCTCTCTCTCCCTATTCCCATGCCAGCAAAGAAGCAATTTCTCCATTCATTTGTATGGTATGAGGAAAAGCCACCCTGCTGAAAAGTGGCTGGGGAGGGGGCGCAAATGTCCCCCCTTCCAAATACCCTGTTACCCAAGGATCCTTGGTGGGGGTGGACCACCCTGACTTCAGCCATTTTTTGGCAGGAGGTCTTTTCCCATCCCTCTTAAAGCCAATGGACCAGTAGCAGTGATGCCCATGGGCACTGTGTTGGAGACCTAGGGCATAGGGCATGGGTGGACAAAAGTGTGGCCCTTTGGATGTTGTTGGACTGCAACTTCCATCACCCCTCATCATTGGCTATGCTGGCTAGGGTTGATGGGAGCTGCAGTCTAACAACATCTGAAAAGCCGCAAGTTGCCCACTCCTGGCATAGGGGATAGGAAGGATGACAAAGCACCATTAGACTATATGTCCAAGATCACAAGTTTCTCTCACTCTAAGAGTAATTATATTTTTATACTACTATATCATATTTATTATTTTATTAATACCGCTAAAGGAGGGTGCCATTAGTTGTTGTTTTTCACCCTCAGGCACCAAAATATTTGAGGACATTTCAGATTGCTCTTTTTTTAAAAAAAGTATTTTATTTGTTCTGCAAACCTTTGGATTTGTTTGGGCTGGTCCACTAAAAATTATTAGTCTTCTTCTAACAGTTCTTGCCTGCCTTTCCTGTATGAAAGAGAATCCATTGCTCAGTTGTTCAGTATGGTTGTTAGCAATATGGACCTTACATGCCCATCTTTTCATGTTCTCTTGAGCTGGAGCATTTTTTTTTAAAGGCTTGTGCTGTAAACAGAAAATGCATGGCTTGAATTAATGATTTATATCTGAAATGGCATGGTTGAATCTATTATTCACATGATAAGCTGCACGATATTCCCTACCTACATATAGCCTTGTAGTACTGCAATACCTGGCGGTGAATGTAAAAAAAAAATCCCCTTAGTTTTTAGGTATATCTCCCAAGTCTGAGACATGCCTCACTTGCTTTCAAATTCAGCTGCAAGTCATTTGGCACTATAGTGTGTGTGTGTGTGTAAAAGAGAGATACATATATGTTTGTACCTATTCATATGGATAATTGATGTATCACGTCTGTGTGTGTGTGTGTGTGTGTTCGTTCAGTACAATTGGAATTTTGCCACAGAACTGCAGAATGTGTTGTCTGGTGCACAATACTGCATACCTAGAATCTCTGCTTTCTTTTTCTTTTTTGAAAAAGCACATTCTAGCTCCTCTGGCCATAAATTAAAGCTTGAGAACACATGGACAGTATCAGACAGAATCAAAGTAAGTCAAAGTAGGATTGGGTGAGATTTTCCAGTAGTCAAAGTGTCTGCTGAGCCTCACTGCCCTACATATCTTCTTGCCTCTGCCCCTTGCTACTTTTCCTTGGCTCCTACTTCTACAGATTACCTCTCCCTCATATCCAAACCTCCCATTTTTCCAGGGGGTATCCATCAGATCAAGTATGTGTGCAAATGAAGTCTTTTCATAACGTATTGACTGGAAAGCATACATTATTGGCACTTTCCCTGCACTCTAATCCATGCACATCTAACCCTTGTTGTTCAGTCGTTCAGTCGTGTCCGACTCTTCGTGACCCCATGGACCATAGCATGCCAGGCCTTTCTGTCCTCCGCTCTGTCCCGGAGCATGCTCAAGTCCATATTCATTGCATTGGTGATGCTATCTAGCCATCTCATCCTCTGCCGTCCCCTTCTCCTTTTGCCTTCATAGTCTTTCCCAGCATCAAGGTATTTTCCAGAGAGTTTTCCCTTTGCATTAGGTGGCCAAAATATTTGAGCTTCAGCTTCAGTATCTGTCGTTCCAATGAGCACTCAGGGTTGATTTCCTTAAGGATTGACTGATCTGACCTCCTTGCAGTCCAAGGGACTCGTAAGAGTCTTCTCCAGCACCACAGTTCGAAAGCCTTGATTCTTTGGCGCTCAGCCTTCCTTATAGTCCAGCTCTCACAGCCATAAATTACTACTGGGAAAACCATAGCTTTGATTAGACGGACCTTTGTTGGCAAGGTGATGTCTCTGCTTCTTACTATGTTGTCTAGGTTTGCCATAGGTTCCCTCCCAAGGAGCAAGCGTCTTTTAATTTCATGGCTACAGTCACTGACTGCGGTGATCTTGGAGCCCAAGAAAATAAAATCTGTCACTGCTTCCATTTCTTCCCCTTCTATATGCCAGGAATTGATGGGGCCAGATGCCATGATCTTCGTTTTTAATGTTGAGTTTCAAACCAGCTTTTGCACTCTCCACTTTCACCCTCCACAAGAGGCTCTTTAGATCCTCTTCACTTTCTGCCATTAGGGTGGTATCGTCTGCGTATCTGAGGTTGTTGATAATTCTCCCGGCAATCTTAATTCCGACCTGTGATTCATCCAACCCGGCATTTCTCATGATGTACTCTGCATATAAATTAAATAAGCAGGGCGACAATATACAGCCTTGTCATACTCCTTTCCCAATTTTGAACCAATCAGTTGTTCCATGTCCGGTTCTTACTGTTGCTTCTTGGCCCTCGTACAGGTTTCCCAGGAGACAGGTAAGGTGGTCTGGTACTCCCATCACGTTAAGAATTTGCCAGAGTTTGTTGTGATCCACACAATCAAAGGCTTTAGCGTAGTCAATGAAGCAGAAATAGACGTTTTTCTGGAATTCTCTTGCTTTCTCCATGATCCAGCAAATGATGGCGATTTGATCTCTAGTTCCTCTGCCTCTTCGAAACATTGCTTGTACTTCCGGTAGTTCTCGGTTTGCATACTGCTGAAGCCTAGCTTGTAGGATTTTGAGCATCACCTTGCTGGCATGTGAAATGAGTGCAATTGTGCGGTAGTTTGAACACTCTTTGATATTGCCCTTCTTTGGAATTGGAATGTAAACTGACCTTTTCCAGTCTTGTGGCCACTGTTGAGTGTTCCAAATTTGTTGGCATATTGAGTACAGCATTTTAACAGCATCATCTTTTAGGATTTTAAATAACTCAGCTGGAAGACTGTCATCTCCGCTAGCTTTGTTGTTAGTAATGCTTCCTAAGGCCCACTTGACTTCACTCTCGAGGATGTCCGGCTCAAGTTCAGTGACCGCACTATCATGGCTATCAGGGACATTCAGATCTTTCCTGTATAGTTCTTCTATATATAGTTCTTTCCTCGATTTCTTCGCATTGTTCATTTAAGAAGGCCTTCTTTTCTCTCCTTGCTATTCTCTGGAACTCTGCATTCAGTTGGATATATCTTCCCCTTTCTCCCTTGCTTTTCACTTCCCTTCTTTCCTCAGCTACTTGTAAAGCCTCATCAGACAGCCACTTTGCTTACTTGCATTTCTTTTTCTTTGGGATGGATTGAGTTGCTGCCTCCTGAACAATGTTATGGACCTCCGTCCATAGTTCCTCAGGCACTCTGTCTATCAGGTCTAATCCCTTAAATCTATTCGTCACCTCCACTGTATATTCATAAGGGATATGATTTAGGTCATACCTGAATGGTTTAGTGGTTTTCCCTACGTTCTTCAATTTGGTGATTTGATCTACGTAAAGACCTACGTAGCCTATCACGTCTGGCTTAAAAACAAAAACAAAAACGCGTGTACGCAAATGGCGGTGGCTACAGCTGCCGCCATTTGCATTCCTTCTTTTTGGCCATCTTAGTCTACGTAAATATTTACGTAGACTAAGACAGCCAAAAATAAGGAACGCAAATGGCGGCTGTAGCCGCCACCATTTGCGTACGCGTTTTTTTTTTTAAGCCAGACGTGATAGGCTACATAAGTCTTTACGTAGCCTATCACGTCTTGTAAAAAACCCAAACAAAGCGACAAGACTGCAAATGGCAGCAGCGGCAGCCAGTCAGAAGACCAGCCGCCGCCGCCACCTGGAAGATCCGCCCCAGGTAAGTCTCGTCCCAGGGGGATCTGCGGGGTGGTGGTGGGGTGGCAGGTCATTCCGCCACAGATTTCAGGTGGCTGAATGCACTGGCATTCGGCCTCACTGAGATCCGTGGCAGAATTCTCTGCCATCCCTAGCTACTTGTACGGCATCATCAGACAGCCACTTTGCTGTCTTGCATTTCTTTTTCTTTGGGGTGGATTGAGTTGCTGCCTCCTAAACAATGCTACGGACCTTTGTCAGGCACTCTGTCTATCAGGTCTAATCCCTTAAATCTATTCCTCACCTCCACTGTATATTCATAAGGGATATGATTTCGGTCATACCCGAATGGTTTAGTGGTTTTCCCTACATTCTTCAATTTAAGCTGAAATTTTGCAACAAAAAGCTCATGATCTGAGCCACAGTCAGTTCCAGGTCTTGTTTTTACTGACTGTATGGAGCTTCTCCATCTTTGGCTGCAAAGTACATAATCAATCTGATTTCGATATTGACCATCCGGTGATGTCCATGTGTAGAGTCGCCTCTTGTGCTGTTGGAAAAGAGTGTTTGCTATGATCAGCGTGTTCTCTTGACAAAACTCTATTAGCCTTTATCCTGCTTCATTTTGTACACCAACGCCATGCTTGCCTGTTACCCCGGTTATTTCTTGACTTCCGACTTTAGCATTCCAAATCCCCTATGATGAAAAGGACATCTTTTTTTGGTGTTAGTTCTAGAAGGCCTTCATAGAACCAATCAACCTCAGCTTCTTCGGCCTCAGTGGTTGGGGCATAGACTTGAATTACTGTGATGTTGAATGGTTTCAACATCAGCAACACCAGACAGGCCGCTTAACAAGATCAGCCTCGGATGGCCTTCTCTCTGTCCCATCAGCCAGGACAGCTAGACTGGTGGGGACGAGGGAGAGGGCCTTTTCTGTGGTGGCCCCCACTCTGTGGAACTCCCTCCCTAGGGAACTCCACCATGCCCCCTCTTTAATGAGCTTCCGTCGTGCATTAAAAATGTGGTTGTTCAGGCAGGCATTTGGGGTGGGTTAGGGTATTTTAGAAAACGTTTTTATTGTAGAATTTTATTGTTTTAAACTGTTTTATTATACGCTGTACATCGCCCAGAGTGGCTGGGTGACCAGCCATATGGGCGATTAATAAATTTAATAATAAATAAATAAAATAAAGTTTGCCTTGGATTCATACTGACATCATTCTATTGTTTTTGAGATTGTACCCCAGTACTGCTTTTCCCACCCTTTGATTGACTATGAGTGCTACTCCATTTCTTCTAAGAGATTCTTGCCCACAGTAGTAGATATGATGGTCACCTGAATTAAATTCGCCCATGCCTGTCCATTTGAGTTCGCTGATTCCCAAGATGTCGATGTTCAATCTTGCCATCTCATGTTTGACCACCTCCAGTTTACCTTGATTCATTGATCTTACATTCCAGGTTCCTAAACAATATTGTTCTTTACAGCATCGGATTTTCTTTTCACCACCAGACACATCCACAGCTGAGTGTCCTTTCAGCTTTGGCCCAGCCGCTTTACTCTTTCTGGCGCTACTTGGAAATTCCCTCTGCTCTTCCCCAGTAGTATATTGGACACCTTCCAACCTGAGGGGCTCATCTTCTGGCGTCATATCTTTTAGCCTTGTGATATGTTCTATGGGGTTTTCTTGGCAAGAATACTGGAGTGGGTTGCCATTTCCTTCTCCCGTGGACCACATTTTGTCAGAACTCTCTGCCATGACCTGTCCATCTTTGGTGGCCCTGCACGGCATAGCTTATGGCTTCACTGAGTTACACAAGCCCCTTTGCCACTACAAGGCAGTGATCCATTAAGGACGCCCACCACATATAGGGGCAACATATTGTCAAATGTGTGCCCCAATAGTTAGTTGTGTCCTAATATGTGGAAAACCAAGAAGATGTAGTGTAAGGCCTGCATTTGGCGCACAAAAGCATTTCCCTCAGAAATTTTCCCTCCACTTTCCTTACCAGGGCTGCCCTCTTTCGCCTGTGTGGTATGTTGGGCTTCATAGAACCATTGCACATCTCCAGAGAGGCCATTTCATATTTCCAGAGGCAGAAAAATGGGGCCACTACCACCTCAGTACTTCAGTAAGGGAATGTTTAGCTCCCACATTTCCAGAAAAGTCTGTACTACTAGCCTAGCCAGGTAGCAAGAAGAAAAGAAAGTTTAAGATGGCAAATTGAGCCTTCCTACTTTCTTTGCCAAAGATAGGATGGTGACACTGTTCCTACTAATGTGGTTTAAATGAATTCATAAGAACAGAGCACCAGAGCCTGTGGTACCTAATCTGAGCATTTACATATTAAGAAGTTCATATTTTGGACTACTAAAATGTTCTTACCATATAAGAACATATGAGCCATGCTAGATCAGACCAAGGGTCCATCTAGTCCAGCATTCTGTTCACACAGTGGCCAATCAGCTGTCAACCAGGAACCCACAAGCAGGACATGAGTGCAACAGGACCCTCCCACCCATGTTCCCAGCAACTAGTGTACATAGGCTCACTGCCTCTGGTACCGGAGGTAGCACCTAGCCATCAAGACTAGTAGCCATTGATAGTCTTTTCCTCCAGGAATTTGTCCAACCCTCTTTTAAAGCCATCCAAATTGGTGGCCCTCACTACATCCTGTGGTAGTGAGTCCCATAGTTTAACTATGTGCTGTGTGAAGAAGTACTTCCTTTTATCTGTCCTGAATCTCCCACCAATCAGCTTCATAGGATGACCCTGAGTTCTAGTATTTTGAGAGAGGGAGAAGACGCGTTGATCCTTGTTTAGCAGAGCTTGTCCTTCTGTATGCTTACTCATTTTATCTTTAATAATGCTTTCAACCAATTTACCCAGAACAAATGTTAAGCTAACTGGCCTATAATTTCCTGGATCCCATTGTAACATTGGTGTTACATTGGCCATCTTCCAGTCCTCTGGTATAGAGGCTGATCTTAGGGACGTGTTGCATCTTTTGGTTAGAAGATCAGCTATTTCATATTTGAATTCTTTGAGAACTCTAGGATGGATACCATCTGGGCCTGATGATTTATTTGCTTTCAATTTATCAACAAGGTTGAGAACTTCATCTTTTGTCACCACTATTTGCCTCAGTTACTCAGATTCCCTTCCTGAAAACATCAGTTCAGTAGGGATGGGGGAGAATTTCTCCCCGAAACTTCGGGGGGCCAAGTGCCAACGCATTCGATCCTCCGAAGGTTGTTCGGGGAGAAATTCTCCGGCCCCCCCGCCTCCCGCCCCCCCCCCCGGATGGGACTTACCTTTCACGAATGTCGCTCCCGGCGGCGGGTCCCGGCGGCAGTTTGGCAGGTCTTCGTCAGGGGCGGGGGCGGCAGCTGGTCTTTTGACCAGCTGCCGCCGCCACCATTACAAGAAAAGTAAAAAAAAAAACCGCCCCTGTGATAGGCTACGTAACGATTAACGTAGTCTATCATGGCTAGATTTGCAAAGTCAGCCGTGATAGGCTACGTTAATCGTCACGTAGCCTATCATGGGTGACTTTAAAAAAAAAAAAAGCACGTACGCTAATGGCAGCCCCCATAGGGAGCTGCCATTCGCGTTCCTTATTTGGTCCCTGTAGTCTACGTAAAGATTTACGTAGACTACGGCGAAAATAAGGGCAACGCAAATAGCGTTGCCCTTATTTTCGCCGTAGTCTATGTAAATCTTTACGTAGACTACAGGGACCAAATAAGGAACGCGAATGGCGGCTCCCTATGGGGGCCGCCATTTGCGTACGCGCCTTTTTTTTTTCAAAGTCACCCGTGATAGGCTACGTGACGATTAACGTAGCCTATCACGGCTGACTTTGCAGATCTAGCCGTGATAGGCTACGTAAATCATTACGTAGCCTATCACGGGGCTTTTTTTTTTTTTTTTTACTTTTCTTTTGAAGTTCGCGGCCGGGGGGACGGGGTGCTTCTCCCCGGCCTGAATTTCGGCCGGGCGAGGCGGGAAGCCTCCCCCCCGGCCTGAATTCCGGCCGGGCGAGGCGGGAAGCCTCCCCCCCCGGCCTGAACTTCGGGGGGAGAAACGAAGCGCCTCCCCCACACCGCGAAGCAAGCTGCAAGACCAGGTAAGTGACTTTCGTACATCCCTACAGTTCAGGCATAGGTATCTGTCCTATATCTTCTGCAGTGAAGATGGCTGAAAAGAATTCTTTCAGTTTCTCTGCAATCTCCTTGTCCTCCTTCAGTACTCCCTTAACTCCATTGTCATCCAATGGTACAACTGGCTCCCTAGCTGGTTTTCTGCTTCTGATATATTTAAAGAATACTTTATTGTTGGCCTTGATGTTGTTAGCGATATGTTCTTCGAACTGCTTTTCTGCATCTCTTATTGTCTGCTTGCATCACGCTTGTGCAAGCTTGTGCTGCCTTTTGTTTTCCTCACTTGGACAAGACTTCCATTTTCTGAAGGAAGCTCTCTTTTCTCATATAGCTCCCTTAACACTACTCGTTAACCATTCCAGTGACCTCTTGGACTTGGTGCTACCTTTCCTAACCTGTGGTATACATTTAGCTGGGCTTCTACTGTTGTGGTTTTGAGTAATCTCCAAACATTTTGAAGGGAGTTAATCCTCTTGACTCCCCCTTTTAACTTCCTTTTCATCAGTTCCCTCATTTTAGAGGAGTTTCCTCTTTTGAAGTCAAATGTGACTGTGTTGGACTTCCTGGGCAATTTCCTACTTAAATATATATTAAATTTGATAGTACTGTGATCACTGTTTTCAGTTGGTTCAACAACATTTACATCTTGTAGTAGGTCCTGGATGACACCAATTAGGATTTAATCCAAGGTCACCTCCCCTTTGGTTGGTTCCATGTTCTAGGAAACAATTGTTCAGGGCATCAAGAAATTTAACCTCTTTGTCGTGGCTGGAACATGTATTTATCCAATCAGTGTGGGGGTAACTGAAGTCGCCCATTATTACAACACTTCCTTGTTTGGAGGCCTCCCTGATTTCGTTTTCCATCTGAAGGTCACTCTGAGCATTCTGGTCTGGGGGATGATAGCATGTTCCTAGCACTAAATAAGTTTTGGAGCCTGGTATTGTCATTCACCGTGCTTCTGTGGAAGAGCCTACCCCCTTTAGGTGTTCTAGTTCGCTCAACACTATGCTCTCTTTGACGTACAGGGCAACACCTCCCCCAGAATGCCCTTCTCTGTCCTTCCTATAGAGTTTATATCCAGAAATGACTGTATCTCACTGGTTCTCTCTGCTCCACCAGGTTTCTGTAAATGCCCATTAAATCCAGGCTTTCCTTTAAAATCAAGCACTACAACTCTCCCATTTTGGCTCAGAGGCTTCTAGCACTTGCATAAAAACACCTATATACAGTGTCCCTCCACAGATGCCTCTGGCATGTGCATCTTTTGCTTTGGGACATTGGCCCCTTTGATTGGCTATTATGTCCTATCATGTAATCCTGGCCTATTTCCTCCCCTTCTACATTTGGGCAAGCAAAAACATTTTCATCTTCATCCCTTTGGGATGATTGAACCTGAACTGGATGCTCCTGTGGGCTTTTCCCCAGGGTTTAGTTTAAAAGCTGCACGGCCACCCTTTTTATGTTTAGCACCAGCAGTCTGGTTCCATTTTGGTTCAAGTGGAGTCTGTCCCTTTTGTACTGGCCCAGCTTGTCACAAAAGGCTCCCCAGTGCCTAACAAATCTGAACCCCTCCTCCCTGCACCACTGTCTCATCCACAAATTGAGCCTCCTCAGCTTCGCCTGTCTCGCTGGCTCAGTGCATGGAACAGGTAGCATTTCAGAGAAAGCCACCTTGGTGGTCCTGGATTTCAACCTCCTACCTAGTAACCTAAATTTGGCTTCCAGGCCTTCACGACTACATTTCCCCACAATACTGGTACCAACATGGACCACGACCACTGACTCCACACCAGCACTATCTACTAGGCTATCTAGACAGTGTATGATATCCGCGACCTTCTCACCAGGCAGGCAATTCACCATGCAGTCTACATGCCCATCACAAACCCAGCTGTCTATGTGTCTAATATTGAATCTCCTGCCAGCACAAGCCCCCGCCCCCCCCGGAGGCACATCCTAGGTGCAAGATGATATTTGTTTGTCTTCTGAGGAATGGGTCCCTTCTAAGGGATCATTTCCCTCTTCCTCAGAATGACACCCTCCTTCCCTGCGACCAGCATTCTCCATGACAGCAGAGGAGCTGTCACCCTGGGAGTGGGACACAGCTAATAGGTCCCTGAAGGTCTCCTCTCCTCTCTTAGCTTCTCCAAGTCAGCAGCCTTGGCCTCAAGGGAACAAACTTGTTCCCTGAGAGTCAGGAGCTCATTACACCGAGCACACACCCACGACTTCCGTCCAGCAGGTAGACGGTGGTACATGTGGCACTCAGTGCAATACAGTGCATAGCTCCAACCCCCCACTGGCTTTCTACCTTCTTAACTGTTTTTTTTTAATTTGGGTGTATTTTCTGGATAACTTAGTTGTTTACTACGAGAAGGTGGGGTGGCTTAGTGGTTAAGATGCTGAACTGCAGACCGGAAGGTCGGCAGGACAGCAGTTCGAGACCCGAGTGCTGCGTGACGGAGTGAGCTCCCGTCTTCAGTCCCAGCTCCTGCCAACCTAGCAGTTCGAAAGCAAGAAATTGCAAGTAGATAAATAGGTACCACTTTGGCGGGAAAGGTAACAGCGTTCTGTGCACCTCAGTGTTCAGTCATGCCGGCCACATGACCACGGATGCGTCTTCGGACAGCGCTGGCTCTTCGGCTTAGAAATGGAGATGAGCACTACACCCTAGAGTCGGACACGACTGGTTGGGGACACCTTTACCTTTTTACCTTTTTTTAATTTACAGTTACTTGCTGTGAGTACGGATTTGGGAGGAAAGAGTCAACTGCCTGGCTTCCTCGCCCTGTGGCTAAACCCGCACAGTTGCTTAACGCGCTTGTTTGCTGACACTTTATCACTGGGGCTGAGATGCTTCATCACTGAGGTTCCTCGTGCTCAAGAGTTGGCTCCCTCACAAGTGTGCCTCCTTATATATAAGATAAACACTGTGCCATAGGTGCTTCCACACTGCATTTTTCTCCTATATTGACATTACTTATTTCCTTACTCCTTCATCCCTGAGCATATAGACAATGGTCTCAAACTGTTTCATTCCCATGTCTATCCTATTGTCCCCTGTTGTTTTTAAGTGCTGCTTAATTGTGATATTTTGTTTTAACCTTCCAACACAATTGATATGCAAAGCTTTTAGGTGTGAACTAACTAATGCTACAATCGCACCTGATTGGCATGGTTAGTGACAGCATTTCAAATGCACTCTCTTCATTATCTGCCTACCTCTCTGCCAAGGAAAGAGTGGGAGAGAGACAAGTGTGTTAAAAATGGCTGTGGGTCCTGTTCTCAGCCAACAGCGTGATGTCTTCAGTGTGGGTAGGATATTCCCTCCCCTCCACTCATGAAATGTCTGTTGTTGTAAACAGACACAGAGGGTTTCCCTCTTCACCACTGTATTCCCTGAGCAGACTTCTCCCTCCTGCAGTGCAGTCAGAGGGAGAGGCACTGAGCCTCTTGCTTCCATCCATCCAACTGCTGCTCTGAGAGGTGCTGACACACTCTCTCAGTCATATCAGGGCCCTTGAAATAAATCAGGGTATTTGTATACTGTGCTTCCTAAGAAAGTTGGCTGAAATTGTGAGATTCTGCTTGCAGCTGAGATACTTATGTGCGCACAACATCCATGGGGCTTGGGCTCAGGCTGGTCTGATCAATACCTTCGTTGCTCCCACCAGCAGATGGTGGCACATGGAACGGAAACATGTGACTACCCCTCTACAACAACATGCAGCCTGAGCGTACCAAAGTCCCATGAGATCTTCAAATACCACGCTAGCTAGGGCTGGAAGCCTCACAACTGGAACTGTTTGCTTAAAGGGCGTGTAAGTGCTGCCTTGTTCCAGCCCCGGTGAATACCTAATGCTCTTTGGAGAAAAACAAACAAACTCCAAACACTTTTTGGAGTGCCAGCAACAATGGCAGCAGAGATGAGTGGTCAGGTGAAATACTTTCCTTTGCATGGGAATTATTTAGTACACAGTTAGAACAAAAACAGGGCTAGCACTAGTAAAGCACTCGTAGAAAGTTAGCAAGAAAAAACGTGCTTTTTTGGGTTTGTTGCCACCTGGAAGCACCCATATTAACAATGCCTTGAAAGGCATATACACTAGTCATCCCCTGTGGCAGAGGGCATCTGCAGCTCTGCACAATTTTGGCTAAATCTGTAGCACAGATTTTTAAATGTTTTCCATTTGTTTTATTACAACTTTTTGAAAAGCCTTATGTTTGATGAGGAAACAGTGGGTATGTTATTGTTCACAGTCTTTCTTATTTAAAAGGAAACATGCACTTTCCCAAATAGCTTCCCCTTGCCCCCACCTCCTGATGCCTTGTGGAAATAGTCAGTCCATCTAAAACTGAGAGCATGCAATGAGCTAATGGGAATGGAGGCAGCAGGATGGAAGCAAAAGGGTCCTTTTCTTATCCATATGGTTCAGGTTTGCATCTTGTCTGGCATGATAATCTGATTGTTGGCAGAATTCATGTTTAGAGTCTCAAGCAAATAACAGCCAATAAGTTCTAGGTTTTAATGTACACATGGAGATGTTCATAGTATTTCAGACTGGCTGATTCTACAGCTGCAGTAATACAAAGATGTTGCATGAATCCTTCTATAATGGAATTTCTGATGGAGAAAGCAAACTGGAGGTCCTATATGGATGTGAATATCCCCCATCTGTTGCACAGGTGTAGCCTAAGTGGTGAATCAGAATGTGTAGCATCCATTTGAAAAGAAAATGGAAATTTCACTGTATACATGCCATAAAGTGGACTCTGTTTTCCTATACCCATCTACACATTATTCTATAAAGAATAGCACATAACATTGCATCAAGGAAATTCATTCATAAACACACTGGGTTGTATCCAGATTGGCCATTCTATGAATGGAAATCCTCATTTCACTCACATAAGGCACTGGGATCCAGTGGAAACTCTCTGTTGGAGGAAGGGGGTGGGGAGAAAATATTCACTGATGCTCCCTTCTCAGTGCCTTGTGTTGCTTCTCATGCTGCTCTGGAAGCTCCTCCAGCCTTCAGGAGGCACAGGGAGCTCCAGTGTGAAGGAGGAGGATTGCCCCTGCACCATTTCCATAATTGCTGCAAGTACCCATGAGAAATTCACAGCCTTACTATTTTATTGACATTATGTGGAACCATCTCATTCCCAGCAAACAATTGGCTATATTCAAATAGACTTTCCACCATTGAAAGAGATCTGAGATATGTATGTATGTATGTATGTATATATTTATGTATAGGCTATTAGGATCTTTTCTGTTTCTTCCATAATACTCAAACATACTATTTTCCTCAGAGGAGTCTTTTTACCTCCCTTCTTGTTTATTCTTAGGTTCTTGTATCAGGTGGTGTTAAGAAGAACATAAAGACCATCACAGGTTTCAAACCCACATGAAGTAACACTAATTGAGATATTATTGGATGTATAGAAATACTTGTAATTAAATGCTAAGCGTAATGGTGGGCAATTCAGGTCTATGTTTGGGACTTGCCCAATTGAACAATCACAGAGTACCAGATATCAATATATCTTGTTTGTCTACAGAAAGCCATGCTATTTGCACAGGTATACAGCTGTCTCTCTAGAACTAACACCAAAAAAAAGATGTCCTCTTCATCATAGGGGATTGGAATGCTAAAGTAGGAAGTCAAGAAATCACCAGGATAACAGGCAAGCATGACCTTGGTGTACAAAATGAAGCAGGACAAAGGCTAATACAGTTTTGTCAAGAGAACACACTGATCATAGAAAACACTCTTTTCCAACATCACAAGAGGCGACTCTACACATGGACATCAAAGATGATCAATATTGAAATCAGATTGATTATGTACTTTGCAGCCAAAGATGGAGAAGCTCTATACAGTCAGTAAAAACAAGACCTGGAGCTGACTGTGGCTCAGATCATGAGCTTCTTATCGCAAAATTTCGGCTTAAATTGAAGAATGTAGGGAAAACCACTAAACCATTCGGGTATGACCGAAATCATATCCCTTATGAATATACAGTGGAGGTGAGGAATAGATTTAAGGGATTAGACCTCATAGACAGAGGAACTATGGACGGAGGTCCATAACACTGTTCAGGAGGCCGCAACTAAATCCATCCCAAAGAATAAGAAATGCAAGAAAGAAAAGTGGCTGTCTGATGAGGCTTTACAAGTAGCTGAGGAAAGAAGGAAGCGGAAAGCAAGGGAGAAAGGGCAAGATATATCCAACTGATTGCAGATTTCCAGAGAATAGCAAGGAGAGACAAGAAGGCCTTCTTAAATGAACAATGCAAAGAAATCGAAGAAAACAACAGAATGGGAAAGACTAGAGATCTCTTCAAGAAAATCGGAGATCTCAAGGGAACGTTTTGTGCAAAGACAGGCATGATAAAGGACAAAGAAGGCAGGGACCTAACAGAAACAGATGAGATTAAGAAGAGGTGGAAAGAATACACAGAAGAACTATACAGGACAGATCTGAATGTCCCTGATAGCCATGATAGTGCGATCACTGAACTTGAGCCGGACATCCTCGAGAGTGAAGTCAAGTGGGCCTTAGGAAGCATTACTAACAACAAAGCTAGCGGAGATGACAGTATTCCAGTTGAGCTATTTAAGATCCTAAAAGATGAGGCTGTTAAAGTGCTGCACTCAATATGCCAACAAATTTGGAACACTCAACAATGGCCACAGGACTGGAAAAGGTCAGTTTACATTCCAATTCCAAAGAAGGGCAATGCCAAAGAGTGTTCAAACTACTGTACAATTGCGCTCATTTCACATACCAGCAAGGTGATGCTCAAAATCCTACAAGCTAGGCTTCAGCAGTATGTGAACCGAGAACTACCGGAAGTACAAGCAATGTTTCGAAGAGGCAGAGGAACTAGAGATCAAATCGCCAACATTTGCTGGATCATGGAGAAAGCAAGAGAATTCCAGAAAAACGTCTATTTCTGCTTCATTGACTACGCTAAAGCCTTTGATTGTGTGGATCACAACAAACTGTGGCAAATTCTGAAAGAGAAGGGAGTACCAGACCACCTTACCTGTCTCCTGGGAAACCAGTATGAGGGTCAAGAAGCAACAGTAAGAACTGGACATGGAACAACCAATTGGTTCAAAATTGGGAAAGGAGTATGACAAAGCTATATATTGTTGCCCTGCTTATTTAACTTATATGCAGAGTACATCATGAGAAACGCCGGGTTGGATGAATCACAGGTCGGAATTAAGATTGCCGGGAGAATTATCAACAACCTCAGATACGCAGATGATACCACCCTAATGGCAGAAAGCGAAGAGGATCTCAAGAGCCTCTTGTTGAGGGTGAAAGTGGAGAGTGCAAAAGCTCGTTTGAAACTCAACATTAAAAAAACTAAGATCATGGCGTCTGGCCCCATCACTTCCTGGCATATAGAAGGGGAAGAAATGGAAGCAGTGACAGATTTTATTTTCTTGGGCTCCAAGATCACCACAGACGGTGACTGTAGCCATGAAATTAAAAGACGCTTGCTCCTTGGGAGGGAAGCTATGGCAAACCTAGACAGCATAGTAAGAAGCAGAGACATCACCTTGCCGACAAACGTTTGTATAATCAAAGCTATGGTTTTCCCAGTAGCAACGTATGGCTGTGAGAGAGCTGGACTATAAGGAAGGCTGAGCGCCGAAGAATTGATGCTTTTGAACTGTGGTGCCAGAGGAGACTCTTACAAGTCCCCTGGACTGCAAGGAGGTCAGATCAGTCCATCCTAAAGGAAATCAACCCTGAGTGTTCATTGGAAGGACAGATACTGAAGCTGAAGCTCAAATATTTGGCCACCTAATGCAAAGAGAAAACTCCCTGGAAAAGATTGAAGGCAAAAGGAGAAGGGGACAGCAGAGGATGAGATGGCTAGATAGCATCACCGATACAATGAATATGGACTTGAGCACACTCTGGGAGAGAGCGCAGGACAGGAAGGCCTGGTGTGCTATGGTCCATGGGGTCACAAAGAGTTGGACACGACTGAACGACCGAACAACAACAACAACAACAGCTGTCTAGCAAACAAGTGAGGTAGTGGGGATTATGAGCCAGATAGAAATAGTGTCACCTAGATACAGATGACATCTTTTGTACCACCTTGTGTGGGGTAGACAAAGTAAGTCAAAAGGATGTAATAATATCTGATATGGAAAGAATAAAGGAAATGAAAGTCAAACAGATGGACGCATGCTGGATCATGAGCAATGTACTTTGTGCCTCCCATGCTTTCAGTATGATGTGTGTAATAGAACTATAGGGCAGGATACAAATGTAACAAATGGGTTAATAAATAAAAATATGTTATATTTATGGGAACATCAAAAATATTTCACACCGAAAAATAGAAAATTGTAACATTAATGTGAAGGAAATATGTGATTTCTTCTACAGGTATTATTGAAGTGTTTTGTACTTACCATCCAAATGTACTACAGAGGAAAGGAACTGATGGAAAACAAATCCTGGGCAGGCCAGTTCTTGGGTCACTCCTCTAGACTTCCTCAGTGGGACATGATATACCAGCATGGCCGACTGTAGCTCAAGACTCCATTTTGCTGTCTCTTCTGTCTATGGCAGGAATTCTACCCTCTGCTGCAGGAGACAGGCAAAATTAAGGAGAACTATGGTCCACTACACCTCCTGGCCTCTTTCTGGGCTACAGTCCACAGAAGGGCCACAATAGTTTTGTTGAATGTTTTAGGGTCCCCCATTCTAAATGTAACTCTCAATTACAGGATACATCTCCACCTAGTGTTACTATTATTTCCTTACACAGCATCTCAAAACGTGGTTTTATATATACACACCAGCAAATCTGATCTGGGGAATATTCCTTTCTAACCCCAAGAAAGGAGCTGTATGACATGACAGAACATGTCAGAAACTTTAGGAAAAATAACTCCTCAAAAAAATCGAACTATTAATAAGAATAGCAACTGCTCAAAATTTATTTCTGAACTGCCAAGAAATGAAACTTCATGGGAAAGAAGAGGAAGATTTTCCCCCTCTGTTGTTTGCAAGGTGGACACAAATGCAAACAGTTGGATGCTGACAACTTGACACATGTCTAATGCATCTAAAGTATGTGTCTGCGCACACATACACACACACACACAGACACAATAGTCAAGAGTTTACAATGCCAAACAAAAATTTACTAGGACAAAAGAATATTAAAAACAACCCACCCTCAAAACAAAGCAAAGATCAACCACTTCAACACGATTTAAGTAGTTTTTTGTGTACCTTTCCTTTAAAAAAAACAACAACAACCCAGAGACATTTTGTTAAGAGAGACAGCTAACATCTGTGTTGAGGATGCTGCATTTTAACTGAATGAGCTGCAGTTTGTTGAGTCCAGTGAGTTGGAGGGCTAAAGTGTTGGTGGCAAAGGCTAGAGTGCTTTAACCTTCTGCATCACATCTGTCCAACACACAGCAGAAGAGGCTTTAATTTGACAGGTTGGCTAGAAATGTAGGGAAGTCAGCTTTGGCCACCTACAGAAGGGCCAAATCCTGCCATGAAAATAGCAGTAAGGGGAGAAGGAAGCAGGGAGGAGAGCATCAACTGTGGTTCACTTCCTTGCACTAAGCAAAGACCTATACTGTGAATTTCTCCAGAGATTTTTAAAAAATGTTTTCCATACTAAAATAATTAAGCTAATTTGTCCTTTAATGTGTAAGAAACCTGTAAGGTGAGTTGAAAAAGGAGTCAGCAGCACCTGGCACATTTTGCCTGTGCAAAATGCTTTAAATGCCTTTTTCTCCCTCAGATCGGTATGATGCAAGATATAAGAATTAAAATGAATGCAAAACCTCCTGGTAAGTCTCATACAAGCTGCATGTAAACAGAAAGATCAGCATAAAAGTTATGAATCTTAATTTGTGCCACTGAGCTAAAATTTGTATCTTTCTGCATTAAAGGAATATAGACATCCAGCACTGTGTAGTGTCTACTTGCAATACAGAAAGCTGACATGGTCTTTCCAATTTATGGGAAAATTGACATAATTTCACAAAAAAGGGGGGTGGGGAGAGAGAGAGAAGCAAAACCACTTGTGAACTAGATTTTGCATAATGGGATTAATTTGGTTGACTGTCACATCAGCTATGCTGTAGAATGCAAGTTAATCACAACATCGATATGATTTTTAAAGAAGAAAGAAAAAGAGGAAAAGGGGAGAATGAAAAAGGTATTTCTTCCCTTGTCTGATTCTCCTTTTATTTTAAAAAGCTTCCTATATCTACTATACATGAGGGGTGCTATGACAAATACTGGAAGTCCATATTTGCAATGGGCCCAAGAAGACTGAAATGACCTGGAGCTGGCCTTACTCTGGTTAGAAAATCAGCAGCTTTATCTAGACAATGTAAAATGGTTTTGCAGTAATGCTCTTATCCATACTATGGCTTTGTGTTTCATTTGATAACCAAGCTTTCTCCATTCGTCAGGCAGTATTCAAGTATTCTCTTTCCTTCCACGTGTGCTTATCTGAGGCACTGCATTTCAATTACTACAGAGTATTATCATTACTAAGGTACTTACCTTATCTTTGGCTGGATCTGCCTCAGCTCCACCCTGCACTGGGCAACTAGATATAGCAAATGTGAGCAGCCCATAGTGGCACCAGTGAGCTTACTTTTGGGTCAGTTAAGTTCAAATATGGACTATACCATACAACCTCCAAGGTCAGCATCTAGGACAATTGTCTTACATGTCCAAAGGATAGCCAACTCCTTATTCCAAATACAGCCAAACCTCATTTTCTTAACATAAATTATCCCATTATAAGGTGTCCATGTGTCCTACTGTACAGAGGACAGTCTTCCATTTGAAGGGCTGTCAGTCCTCTATTTAACAGCATCCTTTACTTGAAGGGCTGCTCAGTCCAAGTCCAGTTTAAAGATGAAGAACCATCAGAGGGAGAACAGGAGCCTTGAAGTTGCCCATCAACAGTTAGCACCTGGACAGCAGAGCAAACTGAGCAGGCACACAGGTCACCTGTTCAGAGTCTTGACCAGTATGGTGAGATGTATTGTATTTCTATTTAAATTATAGCTTGCTTGCTTGCTTGCTTATTTATTTATTTATTTATTTATTGCATTTCTATACTGCCCAATAGCTGAAGCTCTCTGGGTAGCTCACAAATAGAGATTGGCATATGCAAATTTTATACAAGCCTCTGTCCTCTTTTGTCCTTTTTGGGAGGTGGGTGGGGCAATGCATAAGTGGCCACCATGCATCTGAAATACCTGTGGATTTGTACACACATTAACCTACTCCTTTTTAAATTGGGATTGTGAAAATTTATTTGGATCCTACCTCTTGTTCCTCTATTATGATGTATCTCATGTGGTTGCATCTGACATTATTTCTCTTGTTTTGTCCTCAGAGTTCAACTAGAGCCAGACATCCTGAAGAGTGAGGTTGAATGGGCCTTAAGAAGCATTGCTAATAACAAGGCAGCAGGAGATGACGGTATCCCAGCTGAACTGTTTAAAATCTTGCAAGATGATGATGCTGTCAAGGTGATGCATACCATATGCCAGCAAATTTGGAAAATACAAGAATGGCCAACAGATTGGAAAAAATCAACCTATATCCCCATACCAAAAAAGGGAAGCTCCAAAGAATGTTCAAACTATCGAAAACTGGCACTTATTTCACATGCCAGTAAGGTAATGCTCAAGATCTTGCAAGGTAGATTCCAGCAATTCATGGAATGAGAATTGCCAGATGTACAAGCTGGGTTTAGAAAAGGCAGAGGAACTAGAGACCAAATTGCCAATATCCGCTGGATAATGGAGAAAGCCAGGGAGTTTCGGAAAAACATCTATTTCTGTTTTATTGACTATTCTAAAGCCTTTGACTGTGTGGATCATAACAAATTGTGGCAAGTTCTTGGTAGTATGGGCATACCAAGTCATCTTGTCTGCCTCCTGAGGAATCTATATAACGACCAAGTAGCAATGGTAAGAACAGACCACGGATCAACGGACTGGTTTAAGATTGGGAAAGGAGTACGGCAGAGTTTATACTCTCACCCTACCTATTCAACCTGTACGCAGAACACATCATGCGACGTGCTGGGCTTGATGAAGCCAAGGCTGGAGTTAAAATCGCTGGAAGAAACATTAACCATCTCCGATATGCAGATGATGCCACTTTGATGGCTGAAAGCGAGGAGGAGCTGAGGAACCTCATGACGAAGATGAAAGAAGAAAGTGCAAAAGCTGGGTTGCAGTTAAACCTCAAAAAAACCAAGATTATGGCAACCAGCTTGATTGATAACTGGCAAATAGAGGGAGAAAACGTGGAGGCAGTGACAGACTTTGTCTTTCTAGGCGCAAAGATTACTGCAGATGCTGACTGCAGCCAGGAAATCAGAAGAGGTTTACTTCTTGGGAGGAGAGCAATGACAAATCTTGATAAAATAGTTAAGAGCAGAGACATCACACTGACAACAAAGGTCCGCATAGTTCAAGCAATGGGATTCCCCGTAGTAACCTATGGCTGCGAGAGCTGGACCATAAGGAAGGCTGAGCGAAGGAAGATAGATGCTTTTGAACTGTGGTGCTGGAGGAAAATTCTGAGAGTGCCTTGGACTGCAAGAAGATCAAACCAGTCCATACTCCAGGAAATAAAGCCAGACTGCTCACTTGAGGGAAGGATATTAAAGGCAAAACTGAAGTACTTTGGCCATATAATGAGAAGACAGGATACCCTGGAGAAGATGCTGATGCTAGGGAAAGTGGAAGACAAAAGGAAGAGGGGCTGACGAAGGACAAGATGGTTGGATGATATTCTGGAGGTGACGGACTCGACCTTGGGGGAGCTGGGGATGGCGACGGCTGACAGGAAGCTCTGGTGTGGGCTGGTCCATGAAGTCACGAAGAGTTGGAAGCGACTGAACGAATAAACAACAACATTTTAGAAGAAAGTTCAGAAGGAAGAGAAACACAGCAGGGCCCAGAAATGCCTAATGGAACATACCAATCCATATGGGTGATTTTTAAAGTCATCTGGAGGTGTGATTACCTGCTAGGAACATTATGTTTCATACATAGTTTACTGAATGAATTTAGTGGGGAAAACATTTTATACATTGGTTAATTTAAAGGTGAATGTTATATGTATTCACATGCTGACTGCCTCTTACATAGGTCCATATCAAAACCAGAGTAAAGTAGCTGAATGTAAAAGCTTTCCAATCGTGTTGATAGGTGGATCCTGGCTGCACTATTTACATATTTACCAGTTTTTATAAATAAGGTTAAATTGAGCTGATAGTCTTACCATAACTATGCATTATGTTTCAGAGTAGGCATTATGTAGTCCTCATTGGGTCTTACAGTGTGAAATATTACTTTGCAGTAGACTCGAAGACAGACCTATCTGAAAATCACATGTTGTGTTTTTCAGCAAAAGACACAGGTATATAGCATCACCTTAGGCCACTTATTTCCACAAAATTATATTTTGCTTTCAAAGAGCATCCTAAAGTGGAGATAATGTCACTGAGTACTTTGGTTATAATGGAACTTTAAAATGTGCTTAGGAAATTGATCACTCCATGATTGTGGTGACAATGAACAAGGAATAAAGGGTTGATTGCACAGCAGTGGGACTTGGGGCTTAGTATATTGTGTCAGTTAAGAATCTCGTACCACTGAAAGGCCTATTAGTGTTTGTTCATTTCTTTCTTGCCTCCCCCCGCCCCACTTTTCAAGGAGCAACACACACTATCCAGTACAGGCTCACACTGACTAGGTTAAACAATTGCAGTACACTAATTGGCCTGTGTTGGTCTTGATGAGTAGGTAAACAAATGCTGCATGAAAAAGCTGAGACAAATTGTATCTAATTAAATTGATGAAAAAAGTGACAATGACAACAAAGAAAGCAACATTCATAGTTGTGAATCACAAATGCTTATGTGAAAGCACACACCTCTTATCAGAATCTGCACGTCTTCCTTGGATGCTGGAGGCAAGGTTGATGAGCCATCCTTTCCCCCCATATTTGAGAAATCCTTAATTATAAAATATAAAAGGAATTGGCTGCCACATCTATGTGCGTAGCCACTGGAGATCATATGTGCATGTGTGGACATGTGTGGAAACTGCAGCTGGTACAGAACGCGGCGGCTCGCCTAATTAAAGGCAGCCGCTGGCGAGATCACATCACTCCAGTGCTGAAGGAGTTGCACTGGTTACCAGTTGTTTTCCGGGCCAAATTCAAGGTGTTGGTTTTGACCTTTAAAACCCTATATGGTTCCGGCCCAGCTAGACTGGTGGGGACAAGGGAGAGGGCCTTTTCTGTGGTGGCCCCCACTCTGTGGAACTCCCTCCCTAGGGAACTCCGTCATGCCCCCTCTTTAATGAGCTTCCGTCATGCATTAAAAACGTTGTTGTTCAGGCAGGCATTTGGGGTGGGTTAGGGTATTTTAGAAAATGTTTTTATTGTAGAATTTTATTGTTTTAAACTGTTTTTATTGTATGTTGTACATCGCCCAGAGTGGCTGGGTGACCAGCCAGATGGGCGATTAATAAATTTAATAATAAATAAATAAATAAATAAAATATGTGCAAATGCATACATGTAAGTGAAAGTAAAGTCAGTAGGTGATGACTCTTTGCCATGTTGTGTAAAGGCATTCTTTTTCCTTCTTGAAAGTTACCTCATGCGTCATCAGAGATGCTTGAGCTGTTCTAAGGAAGCAGCAACAGAAGATGTATGAGTGACTTGTGCATTATTTCTACTCACTTCTGAGCCTCATCCAAAGGGAAAAGATGTATATTTTGTCATTGTGTTAGGAGAACTGGCATCTTACCCTTTGGAAGAATGTTACATATTTCATCTGTTTTGGAACATATGAAGTAGCTTTAAATATTAGGACCAAGGTCAGATTGTGTCTCTTTAGAAACTCGCAAGGTGATACAGGTAAGTAGCTACAGGATCAGGATAAACATCCAGAGAGTTAGATATGTATATGCAGGATCATACTAGGTCCATAGAGTGTAATACAGATAAATACTGACAGGATCAGGATAAAGGTTCACAAGGTGGGAAAGTAGCTGCAGGGTTAGAGTGAATGTCCATAGAGTGATAAGGCTAAGTAACTGCAGGATCACAGAGAATGCCTACATAATGATGTTAGATATACATATGTGGTTGTAGAGTCAGGATAATCTGTTACTGAGCTTGCTTCAGAGCTAAGCAAGTCTTTTCTTGCCTACTTGTTCCTGTGTGGTCTTGACTGGAAGTTTTCTCCTATAGTTCCTAGCAGCCACTCCTCTGTTTCAGCTCTTTACCTTCTTTTTTTCTTTTACCTTCTGTTCTTTCTTCTTTTTTGGCTGCTCTTTCCTACCATTCCTCCCGAGCCTCTTTTGTCCCAGCTCTGTCTTTCTTCTCCCTCCCTGTGCTTCTAGCATTCAGGCTTTTATTCTGTGCTTCTGTCCATCTCATACTTCTCCCTCAGAGCCCTTGTGTCATTTAAAGGCCCTGTGACTTAACCAGCCCTAACTGAGGCTGGCTACTGTTGCTGGGCAACCAGGAACACCTGGGGGATTGTACAGCAACCCCTGATGGCTCCTCACAGTAATATATAATAAAACGTGCAATTAAATGCAATAAAAAGCACAGTTTTCATATTTTTCTACCTGTTTTCATACCTTTGGTATGCCTCTGAATACCAGCTGCTGGGGAACACGAATGGGAGGGTGCTATTGCACTTGTGTCCTGCTTGTGGACTTCCCACGGGCACCTGGTTGGCCACTGTATGAACAGAAAGCTGGACGAGATAGGCTTTTGGTCTGATCCAGCACGAGTCTTGTTATGTTCTTATGCTTGCTGGCTGCCTGCCTCTTCTGCCTATGATATTAACTCACCGTCAAGCCCAAGTACCTCACAAGAGAGATGACAAGTTCTTCGGAGGAGGGAATGGTTCGCAACTGTAAATGGACCAAAATAATACCAACAGTAGTTTTTGATCAAATATTGACAAATTATTTGCAATACCTTGCCAGGATATCTAGCAAGATGACGGGAAAGTGTAGACGGGATGGTACTTGTGTAGGAGGATCACCGGTTGGACAGGGTGCTGAGCCCCTCCCATGCACTCAGATTCTTCCTTGAAAATGCCTACAACCAACCTCTGATTTAGGAACTTGTTGAGGGGGGAAATTAAAACTGCTGGAGGATGGGGATGATTTGTAATGGAGAATCAGAGGAATCAACCTCCAGGCACTATCACCTGCAAATGCCCTCCCAGTATTTCTGTGAGGAAAATACAAGATGTGGAACCCTGTACCTTTCTGTCAAGTCATCAACAGAGCTGAAATAATGAGGGAAAATTGTTCTTTCACTCAGAATCTGACCCATGGTGTCCCACAGGCTTCAGTGTTATCACTGCTGTTATTTAATGTCTGTATTTATCTATTTGGGGCACAAACCTATGCATGGCTGGCTGGGGAGTAATTGGAGTTGTAGGGTTTTTTTTTCTGTCTAAACAAGCAGAGGATTATGCCCTTAGTATATTCATATACTGCTTTTCTACAGTAAACTGTACTCGAAGCAGCTCACAATAGATATTAACTTATCTACAAACAACATTAAAATGAAAAAAGTTGTTACAGAAGATCAATAAAACTCATATACAAAAAATTCAATTAATAATGAATAAATTCAATATTTTAATGAAGCAAGTACTGAACAAAATCAAAACTAACAGGCAAAAAACCCAATCAATATTTTATTTGGATATTTATAAATCACCCTTCATCAAATGATACTGAGGCGGTGAACAATTAATATGTAATAAAAATAGTAAAATGTGATTGTAAAACTATACAAATCAGTAAAAAAAAAATAAAAATATGCCACAGTCCTAGAATGTTCAAATATGCCTTAACAACTTGAGTGAATAGGCCTGGCAATCTCCTCAGGATGGCTGTCTACATGTGAACTTACCTCAGGATATCTGAGCCTTCACACACAGGGCTTCAGTTGTTCTCTCTGAGTCTCCATCTCCATCCTCCTCAGCAGGGGCAGCAGCAAAATATTCCATACTGGTCTCCGTTTTGTAAGTAAATATGCTTGTTCTCCTCAGTGAGGATTCAAGTTGTCAGGTCTCTTCCTTCTTCTGCCTCAACCAACCCTCATTTACCTTTTCTTCTTTTTGGTGTTCTCAACCCTCCTGGTTGCTCAGGTTACTGTGGCTGGTCACAACCTGTTCCCCTGTTTTTTTACATTGCAACTTTATTGTTTCAGTAAATCTGTGGGTAAGGTAAGATTTGTTCATGTGAGTGTCATGAACCTGAGTCTCTAACATGTAATCTCCTATCCAACTACTGATAGCTAATATAGGTCAAGCACCTGGTGCCTTCACAAAAGCATTAATTCCTGGACTTACCAGTAGGCCTCTAGAGAAAGTAACCCCAGATTTATTTTAAAGGAATATTACAGAAACTGGAATGTAAATACATACTGATTTGTTGATAACGTATGGCTGGGAGTGGATTTATTTATTTGCTATTTGATTATCAAATATTATCAATTATCAAATATTATTTGATATTTATGAATCACATCTCTATCCAATAGGCTCTATGAATCACATCTCTATCCAATAGGCACTCAAGGCAATACACAAATCAGATAAAACAACTACAGTTATCAAACATAAATGTTTAAAAACAATAATCTAACATCAAGACCAGAAAACTTCATTAGAAGAAAACAGAGAGCAAATTTTAAAACCCAGTGAAAGCTTGATGGAACAATACAGTCTTCACTACCCATCTGAAACAGGGCAAAGAGGGAGCTAATTTTATCTGCCATATCTTGATGGAATAATAATAATAATAACAATAACAATAATAATAATAATAATAAAAAATTAAGTCTGCAATCCTATACCTATTTACTTAGGAAGAAGTATCATTGAACTCAATGGGACTTACATCTAAGTAGATATGTATGGGATTGTGCTGAACAGCTACAATCCTATGGTTCCTGGGAAGGGATCCCAGGGACCATAGGAAGATTGGATCTCCCTCTCCAAGGACAGAGAGAAAGGTCCCCCTTCAGAGGGGCAGTTCCAGTCTCAGGTGCCCTCCTTCCAGTCCCCACAGATATCTCTGAGGCCCTTGTATCTCTGATGTCGGAGCTCTGGTGTCAGGAGAGGCAAAGGGGGTGGATATCCCCATACATGAGGTGACATCTACACCAGCCCTGGAGCTGGCTTCCATTGGTTCCAATGGGAATAAAATTGGGGGGGGGGGAACCAAACAAGGGGAGAAATGATGCTCCCCCACCTTGTGTCCTGATGCCAGCAGGAGCCCAGCAGGACTCTGGATGAGGTAGTTCCTCCAACTTCATATCTTCATAGAATAGAATCGTAGAATAGTAGGGTTGGAAGGGGCCTATAAGACCATCGAGTCCAACACCCTGCTCAGTGCAGGAATCCAAGACAAAGCATCCCTGACAGATGGCTGTCTAGCCTCATCTTGAATGCCTCCAGTGTGGGAGAGCCCACCACCTCCCTAGGTAATTGGTTCCATTGTCGTATTGCTTTAACAGTCAGGAAGTTTTTCCTGATGTTCTGCTGGAATCTGGCTTCCTGTAACTTGAGCCCATTATTCCATGTCCTGCACTCTGGGATGACCGAGAAGAGATCCTGGCCTTCCTGTCTGTGACAACCTTTCAAGTACTTGACGAACGCTATTATATCTCCCCTCAGTCTTCTCTTCTCAAGGCTAAACATGTCCAGTTCTTTCAGTCTCTCTTCATAGGGCTTTGTTTCTAGTCCGCTGATCAACTTCATTGCCC
Organism: Heloderma suspectum; assembly: GCF_057233095.1. Lineage (NCBI taxonomy): Eukaryota > Metazoa > Chordata > Lepidosauria > Squamata > Helodermatidae > Heloderma > Heloderma suspectum. The sequence goes on from NC_139461.1 coordinate 96,671,259, forward strand.
TCCTCTAAACCCTCTCCAGTTTGTCTGCATCCTTCTTAAAGTGTGGTGCCCAGAACTGGACACAGTGCTCCCGATGAGGCCTAACCAGTGCTGAGTAGAGGGGAACTAGTACTTCCCGGGATTTGGAAGCTATACTTCTATTAATGAAGCCCAAAAGAGCATTTGCCTTTTTTGCAGCCACATCACATCGTTGGCTCATATTCAGCTTGTGATCTACAACAATTCCAAGATCCTTCTTGCTTGTAGTATTGTTGAGCCAAGTATTCCCCATCTTGTAACTGTGCATTTGGTTTCTTTATCCTAGGTGCAGAACTTGGCATTTATCCCTATTAAATTTCTTTCTGTTGTTTTCTGCTCAGCACTCCAGCCTATCAAGATCACTTTGAATTTTGTTTGTGTCTTCCAGGGTATTAGCTATCCTGCCCAATTTTGTGTCATCTGCAAATCTGATCAGCATTCCCTGCACCTCCTCATCCAAGTCATTGGTAAAAAATGTTGAAGAGTACCTGGCCCAGGACTGATATCTTCCTGCCCCCATCATTAGGATTGCTCTGTATGTGAATTAATAATTATAAGCACCAAGCCCACAGTTTTAATGAGGAAACAACAAAAAATTCTGTTAAATGAGGTGATAAGTTGGAGCACAGTGAATGCTGCACTTTCAGCTAACATTCCTCTTTCACATTTCACCTCCAATGAAATCACATTGGTGGGGGTGGGGGTGGGGGAAGAGTTGCTTTTCAATACAGAAACAGTAGTTGAACAGCCCGACAGTAAATTTCCTTCTGCTAGTTGTACTTGCATTCAGTTCTTGCTGCCTGGTACAGTTAAGTTTTTTAGATACTTTACTTGCATTTCTAATTCAGTTATTCTTCTGAAATTTATTCAAAGGATTTATGCTTATGAAATTATAATATAATACTGCCTATATGCCAATGAGCTGCAGGCAAAGAAAATAATTTTCTTCAATTTACAGTTATGAGGCTGGAAGAAAATGATGCCTTCTTATCACCTCTTTTTCTTTGTATGTCTCTCTCTCTCTTTTTTGTCTTCAGAAGGCAGGAACTGATGATGAATTCTTAAGCAGATCACACTGATAATTGTATTTCAGAACTGTCATCTCTGAGAAGACTGTCCACAGAGGTGTCGCAGTTCACTTGAGCTATTTGTGTCATTGCTTCTCCAAGAGCTCAGCCCTCAATAATAATAAAGAAAACCTAAATCACTGGGGATATTGTTAAGTCTTCTGAAAGGATTATTAGATAGAAGGAAAAAAATATGGATGACACTTTTTAACAATTAATCAGGAAAATGTTGATGAAGTTAAGTTGCTTTTTTATTGTGCAGTCAAAAGATTAAAAACACACGCATCAGGTCCCCTACAAATAGCCAAATAGCCTGTTTTGACACTTGGTTTGATTAACAGACCAGTTCTAATCCCCCTAAAAGTTCAGATACATTTTTTTTAATCATTTAAAAAAAAAATCTGAAGCTCAACAGACAGGTAACCTTGACTGGGTTTTTGTTTGGAACATTCCTGAACGAAACTTTACTATTCAAAAATAAATTGCTCTAGGGATTTAAATTAAAAACAAAACAAAAATGATATTTTGGAAGCTAACCCTACCTTGTCATTCTGATTAGCCTTCTGTAATTAATTAGCTCAGCTGATTGTGCAATACAGGCAAACAGTACTCATGTACTTCTGGATTTTGCTGGCAGGGCCATGCCTGCCCAATGGGTACAGATTGGTGAGGAAAGTTTTTCTGCATCTGGCACTTTACATTCCACATTAAGCTAGACTGCAGACAGATTATCAGTTGTAGTGTAATTTAAGGAAATGGCGTCTGAGGTATGCTAAGAGTCTGGAGCCTTAGCCTGACAGTGTTGCTTCTGTAAGGCTTACTTGGTGACACTTAATAATGTAAGCAGATGTAAGTAATGAAAACTGAATTTCTGCTGTTATGTACAAATGATTCAAAATACATTCCAGAACACTGTTATCATCTCTTCTTTCTTCACTACTGTTGCACTTTACTTTCAAGCTCCCAGAAATGCTCATCTATTCTCACTATGGGCCATCATGTCTAGCTAATAATTTTTGCTAACCTGTGATAGTATATAGGTCACACTGATTTGTGAATGTTTGGCTGTTGTTGCTGTTGCTTTAATTCATTGTGTGCAAATATTTCTGTGCTGTCATTATGAAACACATCATGTGCTTGTTTGTGAGCAGCCCTCTTCACATAGCAGGTAGGCATGTGTTTTACGTGTTTTGGTGAATTGGGGCCTTAATCAGTAGTGTAAAACACCTTTCTCATACTGCTAGTCTTAATTGCTATTGTATATTCAATTCCAATTCCAGCAGCGCATGTAATAGCATATCTGACTGGTGAGCTAAAATGCTTAGACTACCTCCTTCAGATTGAGCAGTCCTCTTCACACAGCAGGCAGGCGTGTTTTAAATGTTTTGCTGAATCTATAGCATAAAACATCTTTCTCATACTGCGAACTCATAGTTGCTAACATATATTCAAACCCAATTTCAGCAGCTAGCATGGCTGACTGGTGAGTTAAAAGGCTTAGACCACCTTCTTCGGATTGATATATATAATCCAGTTCTCCAAGACACGTTTTTTTACTTCTTAAAGAGGGGGGTGTTTTCTACAGTATTCATACCTATCTGTATTAGGTCAGTAACATAATACTGCCATCCATTTCATTCTTAAGTTCTGTTGATTCAATGAAAAGTAATATAATACTTTCTGATTCTTAGAAAAATTATTTACGGTTCTTTCCAAGGAATGAGTAGAAACCAGAAAGTTTTTCTTTCCCCTTTTTGAATTCTCTTGTAGCAAGGATTCTTAATATGCATAGGTACTAATAATCAATATAAGTGATATTGGGGCATGACTTAGATTACATTCAGGGTCACTTATCACATAAATTCCCCAGTTATTAGTATTAATTACATCATAACTGATCTATTATGAGACATTTCAACTTTCATAGCATGAGTGTCAATTTTGAGACTCATGCTAAGGAAGTTATATAGCAGGGGTGCAGAACCTGTTGCAGTCTGAGGGGTTGAATTGCATTTAGGAGAAGCTTGGGGGGGGGCTGCATTCCAGTGGTGGGTGGTGCCAAAGGCAAAAAGAGGCAGAGCTGAAGGCAAAAAGGGCACAGCCAAAACACCTCCCCCCGTGCATATTTTAGCTTAAAGCTCTTACTGCTAGTGACTAAGTCTTATGAGAGGCATTTCAACCTTTTAGAATGAGAGAAACATGCACAAAAGCTGGGATACCACCTGGTTGGGGGAAAGGGTGTGGCTTTCTGGGGATCCCCAGAGAGCCATATTGAGACTCCAGGAGGGTTGGATTTGGCCCCTAGGCCTGAGGTTCTGCAGTCCTGTTACATCATCTCATAATGTATGAATGGTAGTACAAGTATGTGTTTTTAGTGTGGGTACAAGCATTGAAAAGCCAATTAGAGAGCAATCCTATGGCTGCTAGACACAGCCTAGTCAGCCATCGGATTTTTTGGTTTTTGGGAACCAAGCTTTTTCGACCTTGGTTCCCAGAAACTGTGCTCCCCTCCCCCTCCCCCTGCCACCTCCTAGTTGGTGTCCTAGTTGGACACCACACTGCTGCTGTCTCTGTGCTTGTAAACAGCACGTGAAGAGGGCAAAAACAGGACGTTCCTGGGGCAGAGAGGGGAGGAGACCACGGAAGCTGTTTCAGACAACTTCCTATCCAGGTGCTTTCCCTCCCCCTCCCCCTCGCCACAGCTAGATGCCCAAAACACACATCTAGCCATAAATGCAGGGCAGCTGGAGCACGGAGAAGAGGATCCCTTCTGTGCTCCGTTGGCCCTTCATTGGACAGACGTCAGTCTCTAAATTCAGAGGCTGACATCTGTCTCCATAGGATTACACCCTTAATTTGGTGGTTTCCTAAAGTGTGTGCCTAGAAAAAAAATAAAATAAAACGCAGTCACTTCACCATTCACACATTACGAAGGACATGTGCTTTATGACATGGCTATTAATATTTATTTGGGAAAGTGTATTTTTAAAGCAATATGGATTATGTCTAGGTGATCGTTAGCTGTCATGCTAATAATTCTGCTGTTCCCTATGAACTATGGCTGCATGCAGTGCAAGAGTTAAAGGAATGTCCTACTGTCTCATGCCCAAGTGTATGTTATTCCATGAGACAAATTCTTCTCCATAACATATTACAGGCTGGCAGCAGAAGTAATCTAAGAGGAATGCTAATCAGAAGTGCCAGCCACATATTATGTATGTGAGAGAGAAAACCTCAGAGGGGACTAATAATGTATCCCTTCCCTTGGCACAAAGAAGACTTAGTATTTACAACTATAAACTTTGGCTGATCACCCAGGTTTTCCAATGTTAAAACAAGCAGCACCTTATTCATCAGAATTTTCTGGAGATGGTAACAGAAATTAACAGGAAAAAGCCAGATTCTAGTTTTAGATATATCCAGAACAAAACAGAATTGAGTCAGAAAGTTTGGAGATACAAGATTCTGCCCCCCTCCTGCCAACCTGAGAACTGAAGGTGATAGACCAGGGCATAGTTGTCCACGGCATGTACAGCCCACTATTACTCTGTTTACAAGCTTTGCAAATTTTTTGGTAGTGATTCCAAAAACCTGTAAAATCATAATGATCAGAGGTGCATTGGGTCAAAATAGTGTACACCACCTTCACATTTCTTAAAATATCTTGCCTTGTCAAGTTGGAAATATCTGAAGGCTTGCAACTTTTGGTTTTAGTCTGAACCTTTCTACTTAGAATAATATTAGCAGGGGCTGGATGATGATTTCTGCCTAAAGAGTTATGCACATCTGAAAAACTTCTTAATCTTACTAACACAAATTGGTTTAGGGCGCAATCCAATCAGATAGGTGGCTGCCTCCAAACGTGGAGGCGACCACCTATCCAAAGCAGGGCAGGAGAAGCATGGAGGGAATGATCCCCTCCATGCTTCTCTTGCCCTACATTTTCGGCTAGACAGCTGACTGCGGCTGTCTAGCCGCAGGAGGGCTGAGCAGGGGAGAAGGCTGTTGTACAACACATTGGATATCTCACACAGGCATTTCTGCCCTCCCTGCCCTGGAACGCCCCCAGACACGCCCCTTTTCAACTGCTCCGCGCTCCTCTTGTGAGTGCAGAGGATGGGGCTATTCCGTGCTGCCTCCGAGGCAGCGCGGAAGTGGGGGAAGGTGGGTTCCCAGAAAACCAGATATCCTATGGCTGTCTAGCCGCTGTCTAGAGGCCATAGGCTCCCTTCATCAAAGTATTTCTCAGAATATTTAGGATCAGAAATGTCTGCAGCAACATTGTAGAAAAAGGTTTTAAATGGTGGCGGTAACTTTTAAAATGTTCTTAATCCATTCAGTCCTATGCATATCTACACAGAAGTAAGACTCATTGGGTTCAATGGGACTTATTTCCAGATGTGATTGCAACCAATATAATTAAAATAATTTAATAAATTAAATAGCATCAATGTTGACATTATTTGGGTTCCCCCTTTTGTTATCATTGATTTATGATGTTCTTCCCTTATAGTTTATCTTTATCGTCACACATACAAAATTTCTATCTGCAGTCCTGCAAGTGATTTCCAAATTGTAAGACTTATTTAAAAAAAAAGGAAGGATTTTGCAATTATCTGGTTTATTCATTTATATTTTGAAGCACCTTGAAACAAAGAGGGTCAAAGTTCTCGTGTTCTCCCAAGTTTCCTGTGGGCAGCAGGTTGGCCACTGTGTGAATAGAATGCTGGACTAGATGGACCCTTGGTCTGATTCAGCATGGCTCTTCTTATGTGCTTTCCCTCTTCAAATAAAACCTATGCATTTTATTCATTTAATACATGTCTCATGATCTCAGTAAAAATAAATAAATATATCCTTGCACTTATGAGGCTTTGAATAAAAACTGTGACAGTTTGTCGAACCTAAAAGCAAAAATAATATTGGGACTTCTGCTTATGGTAAACGCTTGCAGAGACATGTGTGCAGTTTTCCATTTGAAGGCTGGTCACTCTGTCAAACCTGATCCTGCAAACTGTTCAGTGCTGAGAGACCCTGATATTCATACACAGTCTTATTATTAAGACTATAGGAGCTATAGTGCAGTCTGAATGTTTAGAAGTAGAATCATTCTCAATGTTAACAACAATACCAGTTTTAGCTTGATTAAGTGGTTTAGATTTGCAATGTTGGCCATTTTCAGGTACTCTGGGATTGGAAGCATCCCTTCCTTAAAGAAGAATACAGTTGAGAAATCCAGTTCTTGCCAAAGGTGTGAGTGGGAATGAGCTGGGGTGCATGGGAAAGCAAAGGCTATTTAACATAGGGAAGAGTAGTTGCAGAGTCCTCTTTCCTTAGAATAATGGCTAAGCATCAGTTTGAAATATTTATATGGGTAGGTGGCACCACATGACCAGCTCTGATGCATTGCTATTAAGAGGCTTTTTGGCTGGTTTCCTTGTAGTTCTTACTTTAGGGATGTAATAGAAACTTTATCCCTGTCTGATAGTCCTAAAATTCCAGGTTCAGAAGTTATCATGGGCTCGATCCTGACATACACCGGCTTTGTAGCATTTGAAGGTTCTTGTTCTTTGATAAACATGGAACTTCATATTGCTTTCATACATCCTAATATCAACTCCAGGCTGACCCAATGCAATGTTTAATTCTGCTGGCCCTGTGTACAACCAATCATCAGTTTGGGAAAATATGCATGTAGAAAGCAAATACTCATTGGCAGCAGATTATTTTCTCTATTGCTTATCAAGGAAGAAGTGCTTTGAGTAATACTCAAATCAAACTAGAACAGGTTAGTGAAACTAGGATGGGCTGATTCTATGATGACTGAAAGCAATAGTTGGGAATGATTTCAATACTCATTTTGGTAATTTCATTTTACTTTGCTTCAATAACAGTGTTAAAAAAGCCAGTATAAGTGTATCTGAGTTAACATGGAATAAGACAGAAAATTCCATCTTTCTGCACCTATAAATGGTAAAAGGTCGATATGGCCTACTACTCAGTTTTTTATGGGGTGAAATCAGGGTACCTGACCAGAGAGGTGGAATTCCTATATACCAGAAGTGGGTTTCTGTCACAAGGTATGCCCCCTCTGCTAAGGGGAACTTATTCCTTTGTCCTACTTTCATCCTAAATTATCATGCTGACCATGTAATGCAGCAATTATCAACTTTATTAATCCCTGTTACAGCACAGGATCATTCCAATCAATAGTTGCAGGATCAGGATCTCTTCTCGGGAACTGTAGCAAGTAGTTCCAGGAGAAGCCACAGAGTCCCTAGAGCAATAAAGGTAAATGGCTGCATGGCTTCGGCTATTGGGCAGTATAGAAATGAAATAAATAAATAAAATAAATAAATGGCTCTGGATAACAGGTCACAGGTAAGTAATTGCAGGACCAGCACAGATGCTCTCCCTGAGCTATGGAAGTAAGTTTCTTCAGGATCAGGTTTAGGGGTGGACGAAAGTCACTTACCTTTCCTCGAAGGACGTTCGCGGTGGGGGGGAGGCGCTTCGCTGGTCCCCCCACAAAGTTCCGTCCGGGGGGAGAGGCTTCCCGCCTCGGCCCGGCTGAAATTCAGGCCGGGGGGGAGGCTTCCCGCCTCGCCCAGCCGAAATTCAGGCCGGGGAGGAGGCTTCCCGCCTCGCCCGGCCGCGAAAGTTAAAAAAAAAAAAACGCCCCCTGATAGGCTACGTGACAATTCACGTAGCCTATCACGGCTAGATCTGCAAAGTCAGCCGTGATAGGCTACGTCAATCAACACGTAGCCTATCACGGGTGACTTAAAAAAAAAAGCGCGTACGCGAATGGCGGCCCCCATAGGGAGCCGCCATTCGCGTTCCTTATTTAGCCGCTGTAGTCTACGTAAATGTTTACGTAGACTACAGCGACCAAATAAGGAACGGGAATGGCGGCTCCCTATGGGGGCCGCCATTATCCGTACACACTTTTTAAAATTTTTTTAAAGTCACCCGTGATAGGCTACGTGACGATTGACGTAGCCTATCACGGCTGACTTTGCAAATCTAGCCGTGATAGGCTACGTGAATCGTCACGTAGCCTATCAGGGGGCGTTGTTTTTTTTCTTCTTTCATTGCAATGGCGGCGGCGGCAGCCGGTCGAAAGACCGGCTGCCGCTCCCGCCTCGCTCGAACACCCGCCGAACCGCCGGCCGGACCAGCCACCGGGAGGGACATTCGGTGAAGGTAAGTCCCATCCCAGGGGGGGTGCGGGGGGGGGGTTCGGAGGATTTCTCCCCGAAACTTGTTTGGGGGGCCGAACACGTTGGCGCTCGGCCCCCCGAAGTTTCGGGGAGAAATTCTCCGCCAACCTTAATCAGGTTGAAGATCTACGGTGCAGGTAAGTAGCTTACTATGGAATTTAACAAGTATTTTCTTGTCCACTTGTTCCTGTGGGTTTTTGACTGCTGCTGACTGCACTGGTCTCTATATTTCCTAGCAGCCACTCTTCTGCTTCAGGTCATTGGCCTTCTAAAGATCCAGCAGCTCTTCTCCCCTTCCTGCTACCCCTTTCTTTACCTTCTGTTCTTTGTTCCTTCCAATTGCTCTTTCTAGCCACTCCTCCTGAGCTACTTTACTTCAACTGTGTCTTTCCTCTCACCCTGAACTTCTAGCATTCAGGGTTTTAACTTGTCTTCTGCTCCTCCTTCTCCCCCAGAGTTCTTGATCCATTTAAACAGCCCCTGCTCTGATTTACTTTCCTTCTGTTTATCTAGCCCTAACTGTGGCTGGCTACTGTTGCTACGCAACAAGGAATACCTGGGCATTGTACAGTGACCCATGATGGTTTCTCACAGTTGCATACAGCCCCATGGCCATTTTTGCAGCTCCTGTCACCTCCCCACACTGTTGCTGCTGCAAAATTCACCATACCAGCAGCAAAAAAAAGCTGTGATTTCCCTTCAAACAAGGGTGCATGGGGAGCAAGTGCCTTGTTGAGAAGCAGAATTGCACTTGCAAAATCAGCACTGCAGCAGCAGCAGTTTTGGCAGTGGTGGGGAGGGTTGTGTTCCTTGTGGGTTCTGGGGAGGGATTGGCCCCCGGACCTGCTGAAGTTGCCCACCTCTGCTAGAGACCAAAGCTCCTTGCTCCTCAAGCAGTGCTTGGTGCTGAATAGGATAACCTGGTGGACACATTTTGGAGAAGTTCACATACACAGACTTCATCTAACCAGATAACAGTAACAAGTCAAATGCTCTTACCAAGCCTTCCCATTCATCAACCTGGCAGTCACTAACGGGTGAACTGCAGTTAAGCTGCCAACCACTGAGAACCTAGAGGTAGTCTTGGGTGTAGTGTTGATGGTCTCAGGGGACTTTAACATTCATGCCTAAGCCACCTTGTCTGGGTTGATATGGGATTTTATGGCTTCCATAACAATCATGGGCCTGTCTCAAATTGTATGAAGCCTAATCAGCTCTGCAGGATAGGAATTGGAGGCACTGTGCTACAGTGGTTCCACTCCTACCTGCAGTGCCAATTCCAGAGAGTGGTATTGGGGGATTCCTGTTCTACGCCATGGCTTTTAATGTGTGGGGCACCACAGGGTTCTATTCTATCCCCCATGCTGTTCAGCATCTATATGAAGCCATTGGGAGAGGTCATTAGGAATTTTGGGGTGGGGTATCACCAATATGCTGATGATACTCAGCTCTATTTCTCGTTGTCGTCGGAGTTGGCTGAGGGGTGAAGGTGCTGGATCAGTGCCTGGAGGCTATAATGGGCTGGATGAGGGCCAATAAACTGAAGCTAAATCCTGACAAGACGGAAGCTCTGTGGATTGGTGGTTCCTGAGTCCGGGACCTGGGTAAGCGACCTGTCCTGGATGGGGTTGCACTCCCCCTGAAGGAACAGGTGTGTAGCTTGGGAGTACTCCTAGATCCATCCCTGTCACTTGAGCCCCAGGTACTCTGTGGCCTGGAGTTCTTGGAGTCAGCTGATCTGCCAGCTATGGCCTTTCCCAGACCGGAATAACCTAGCCACAGTAGTACATGTGCTGGTAACTTCCCGATTAGAGTACTGCAATGCACTTTATGTGGGGCTGCCCTTGAAGACAACTCAGAAGTTGCGGCTAGTGCAAAATGCAGCAGCTAGACTGCTGACCGGAACACCTCCTAAAAACCATAGAACACCAGTTTTAAAGGAATTGCACTGGCTGCCAATACGCTTCCAGTCAGAATTCGAGGTTTTGGTGATGACATTTAAAGCCCTAAGAGGCTTGGGACTCAATATTTGAGGGAACGCCTCTTCCTATATATGCCTACCCGAGAACTGAGATCTGTTGGAGGGGCCCTCCTCTGCGTCCCACCACTACAAGACATACACTATGGTGTGATGTGGGAGAGGGCCTTCTCTGCTGTGGCACCCCAGTTGTGGAATGCCCTCCCCTTGGAGGCTCGATTGGCGCAGACATTGGTCTCATTTCAGTGCCAAGTAAAAACATGGCTTTTTACCAAAGCCTTTGAGGGCTAAATGCATTCCCTAGCACATTGTTTTAAATGTTTTGTTGTTTTAGATTTTAACTGGTATTGGCTTATTTAATGGTTTAATATGTTTTTAGGTGTTTAAATTATGTATTGTTTATACTGTTTAAATTGATTTTATCTGTATGCTGCCCTGAGATCTTAATGATATAGGTTGGGATAGAAATGTTTTAAATAAATAAAAATAAATACAAAATAAATAACACATCAGGCTCAGGGCACACGTTGGATCTGATTTTCTGTAATGGACATGGGGAGAATGATCTGTGAGTTAGGAAGCGAGGACCCTGTTGTCAGGGGCCTTATCAAGTTTGATCTTCAAACTGCCTATAACCTCTGCAAGGTTGGGGGACTTTCTTTGATGGTGTTCCCTCAGAGATAGTTGAAGCCAGAAGTTTTTCTGATATATCTGAAGGATTTCCCTGCAGCTTTAGTTGGTGGTTCTGCTGAAGTCCTAGCCTCTGTCTGGCTCTGGAATGGGGAGATGACACCGGCCATCAATACAATTGCTCCCAAATGTCCTCAACAGAATCATAGAGCCATGTCAACTTCTTGGTATTCTGAGGAGCTGAAGGCAATGAAATGAGTGGGTTGATGGTTTGAGTGCTGAAGCAGCCTAATAATATGTGTGTTTGGCCGGGGGTGGGGGGGTGGGGGGGAAGGCAGGCAGCACTCCCTACCTCACACAGTCACAGTCCAAAACAACTTCCCAGCCCGTCCCCAGCAAGTTACTTGCTTTCAGCAAGCACTTGCCTTCTGGTCCTCTTGCCCCCTGTTATCTGCTGGAATCCTCCTGACTTCTTAGGTGAATACTGACTACTGAGTATGTATGAAATATGCACATGCTCAAAATGCTCCACCATTCACAATTCAGTCAGCAGGGGGAGGGGGGTGAAGGGCAGGCAAAGCGTGGGTGAGAAATGTTCTACTTGCTTTCCAGATATGGACTTTAGTAATTCCCCTGCGCCTGAGCAGGACCTAGATTTACTTTTTGGAAAACTGGCATCCTGGAAAATTGGCACCCTTGACCAATAGGACTATTGTCTCATTGAAGCAGGCAAGGGCAGGAAGAAAGCACTGACCCCTTGGCCTCTGCGCCTTCCTTTTACCTATGGGGAAGAACAGCAGGAGTGAGAAAGTACAAGACTGAGTGCATGTGTGTAAAAGAGGGAGCCTATTTGCATGGTGAATAATGGCTACCATGGGGGGGGGGTGTTCAGGAGTTGGGGGCTGCTGGGAAGTGCCTGCAGAGAGTCAGTGTCTTCCCAGCCATTTGTGATAAGTCCCAATGAAGTGCTTTTGCATCCAAAAAGGGGTTGCCAGTCATCTACCCAGTGGTTGAGGGAATACTCATACAAAGGCATTTGCTCAGTTTTCCATTTCTGATATGGGGTTGCTGGCTGCTTGGGATTCAAAAGACTACTTTTCTGTGATGCTGGGTGGATTTATTCCCTACCTCCCACACCACACACTCTGCTTTGCAGGGATGATATTAAATTTAATGTGCCTCAATTCCCCCTTTTGCAATAGGTTGCTGCTGGGTTCATAATATCTTCTTCGTGGCTCTGCCTATGGTGATCCTGCCTCCATCCCACTAGCCTTAGTGGACACCAGCCACCACCGCATGAGCACAAGAGGTGGAAGACTCATAACAAACACAACCAACCACCGGTAAGAACACATCTTTATCCTTATTCTGTGATGGTAAAGAAATCTTACTTTGCTACCACTATCACATGCGAACAACATTGTCCAGCAGAGCCTGTTGAATGGAAATCCTGGGTGGTAGTACGGAACTCAATAGCCCACAACCATATTAGTTCACCTGGACTTCTTGGTGCCTTTTGATACCATAAACCATGGTATTCTTTTGGACCACCTGGCTGCAGTGGGTCTAGTCATTCTTGGAGGGGTGATCCCAAAATGTGATGCTAGAAGACTTCTCTCCTGCCCTGCGGCCTTTGGCATATGGGGGGCTGCAGGGTTCCATCTTGTCCCCCAAACTGTTTTACTTCTACATGAAACCACTGAGACAACTTATTCAGAGATTTGGGTTGCTGTGCCATCATTCTGCTGATGACATGCAGCTCTGCTTTTGTTTTCCACCTTGAACTCCCAGGGAGGCTGTGGAATTCCAGATACTCAGGGAGGCTCTGCATATCTGGAAGTGGCTTTGTGATGGATGAAGGTGATCAATCTAAAACTTATTCAAGTCAAGAGAAAGATGCTATGGGTAGAGAAATTGGCTAATCTGAATGAAGGGGTGCAGCCAATTCTGGATGGAGTTGCAATCCTCCCGAAGGACCATATTCAGAGTTTGGAGATTATACTGGATTCAACCACACCCCCTGATGTCGCCACCCCACCTGTTTGGTCTTTATCTGTGCTGGCCACTCTTTCCAATGCCAGCTGAGTCAGGTACCTCCTCCGTTCGCCCAATGGGGTGGTGAGAGGCACTCAGATGATGCAGCCTGTGCTGGGAAGAGCAGCAGCCACCTGTATCCTTGCTGTTTGCTCCACTCACAGATCAGCGATAACAGTGGGGATTCCTCCAGAGGGCAGCAATTGGAGGCTAGGCCATGCCCCCTGGAGGGACTCAAGGAGGCTCCATGGGCCAGATGCAGAACCTCCATGGACCAGATTAGAGATGTTGACCAGATTAGGGATGTCGGTTGGCCCTTTCAGTATTTGCATTCCAAAAGTCTTTAAAGACCTATCTTTTCCAAGTAGCTTTCAGCCTATGTGCTTTTATTGGCAATGCTTCTGAAAAATATTTCTGCTGGTTGAATTATATTTTAAAGTATTACTATTTACAGTGGTATTTGATAAAACGTTAAGGTTTTTAATATAATGGAATATTACCTTCCCTCTTTCAATCATCATCATCATCACCACCACCATATATTCAGTCTTTTCTTGAAAACCTCAAAGTAAGAAAATTGCACAGTCCACTAGATGTATTTCATTGGTGAACTGTTCCTACAGTAAACACTTTACCAATGTTTAACTTAAACTTACTTTCCAGAAATTTAAGGCCATTGTTTTCTTTTCTATTGTGCTATTGTGATCATGGTACTTCTTCATGAGTCTTGTAAACATTTTCAGTCTTCCATAGTTCTTTCTTTGTGCATGCCAGTATATTGCTTGAAAAAGTCAGCAGCATCACTATGGAATCAGATGTAGAATTTGCTCCCCTTTCTTGTCATTTTGTTTGCCATGAAGACTCACGGTAAATTCTTCCCAATAGCAATTGCATTCATAAATATCATAGTAGCCATTGTATTATGTTGACTGGGTTAGACATGCTCCGGAGTCCTTACCCTTCTAACTTAGCATCCCCACAGGTCATTATGTAAACCAGATGTGGCCACCCTGTGGTCCTTAGAGTGGCATGTGACCATTAGCCTAATTTCAAAAGCCCTCTGTATGTGATCAATTCAGATCTCTGATGCACCCACTTTTGGCTTTGGCCCTGCCCATGCTGGCTTTAACACAGACGACTGCTGGCATGTAGCCCACGACAGATAACCTGTGACAGAATGGCACCCTTGACAGAAAAAAGGTTGCTCACCCCTGATGTAAACTAATTTAAATGTGTTTTAGGTTGCCCAGTAACAGAGATTGGGAGATGGCAGAATTATGACTTGGATCTCCCCTCTCCCCCCGCTCTCTTATATCAGTAGGTGGTATCAGCTACTGATTCGTAGGGATATTTTAGGGTAGATTTAGTCCCAGTAGTCATACTGGGTATTATCTAATTTTTAAGTGACCCCATTTTTTCGTCAGTGTGATTATATATCTTTCTAATTAAAAAAAGGTCTACATAATGGAAATGCTTGCATATTAATGCATCCCATGACAAACATGTTAACATGCAACTATACAGATTAATGCTGATAAACAGAATCATATTTACATCTTCCTCTTTACTACATTGTTATTTTGACAGTTTGCTGCCCTTGTAGTTTTGTTTTGTCTGTTTGCTGAATATGTTCCATTGCCTCTGGTCACTCTTTTGGTAGGAAAAGTGAAAGGCAGGTCATCTTCATCTGGTAAGAAGAGGACAAACACTGCTGCTGGATAAAATAATATTCTTTCTCCCTTAGTTGCATTCAGGTCTGCATGAAGGGGCCTGGAAATGTGCAATAAACATGTGTGTGATAATGAGATTGTTGGTGGAAAGTCATCCTGAAAAAGACAAGGAGCAATTAAGCTTGCTTACTTACACAAGTTAGAATGACAAGATGCCATGGCTGGCCCCACTCATCCATATAATAGGGTTCTCCTTCCCAGCTTAGCTACATTGGGAAAGGCATCTCCTGTCAACCCTCTGCCATGGCTCCACCATGAAACAATCGGCCTCCTTTCCTTATGTACACATTTCATTCCCCCCATCACATCAATGTCCTAATTTCAACTGTCTACTAGCAAATACCTGAATTAAAATATTTCTAGAATTCAGTGCAAAGCCCTTCATAGAACTGAGTATTTATTTGTATCTGTATACTCTCTTGTCCAATTTTAATTGCATACTTAACGGTGTCACTGAATGCACGTGCCGCTT
This sequence comes from Heloderma suspectum, assembly GCF_057233095.1. Lineage (NCBI taxonomy): Eukaryota > Metazoa > Chordata > Lepidosauria > Squamata > Helodermatidae > Heloderma > Heloderma suspectum. The sequence continues at coordinate 96,686,411 of NC_139461.1, forward strand.
GCCCATACAAATTTATTAATGTAATGTGTGTAGTCAACAAATACTGCATCCACTGTTTGTTATCTTTAAAATGCAGATAGTGTATCTTGGAGATTATTGACGAGAGAGAGGAAGAAAGAGAAAGAATGTGAAAGAGTGGAAACACATGAATGTTTGGGATAAATAATGTAGTCATCCTTTCGCAGCTTTAATGAAATGATGAAGTCATCAATTAAGGAAGTAGCCCACCTAACTGTAAGTCAGTGACAAGAGTAAATAATGTATCCAGAGTTTATTGTCTTAGAAGTGTAGTTGTAGATCTCTTTAATTCATATTTGAGCAAACCGAGAAATAGCATCAACATTTTTTTCCACAGTTGGATCCATAGATTGTTTGGCTACCTGGCCCTTTGAAAATAACTCTGATTCCATTCGTCATCCAGGGGTGGGGAACATGTGGCCCTCTAGAACATTGTTGGATTCCATGTGGCCCTCCCATCAGTCCCAGCCAGCATGGGCAATGGTCAGAGATGATAGGAGTTGGAGGCCAACCCCTAGAGGGCCACAAGTTCCCCATCCTTGCTATTATCGCTCCTTCCCTGTGCAGAAGAGTCTCTCTTTAATTTATATTTTCTGCATTACTTAAGAAAATAAGACTGGCCTTGAGTTTACAAACAATGATGCTGGCATATGCAGAAACACAAATTAGTATTCTGAATTTCTAGTCATTTTCTCTCCTTACTCCAGAAACTGAGTACTTCCCCAGTATTATAATCTTTAGCACAAATTGTCAATATATACTTGCTGTTACATTTGTTAAGCTAATGAAAATTAAACAAATTTAATTTTGTGTAGATCATGCAAAGGTTTCTAATACCTGGATTACAATTTACTATATACATTACCTTTTTTGGTATGAAACTCGTGGATTGGACTAACACTCTTATTAATCTGAATCTAATATATCCTCATTTCCATTTAGTCAACTCCTTCCTTGCAGTGAAATTCAGGTGAGGTTTCATAGATCATTGCTGCAACCCTGCAAAGGCATGTAGATTCAAAGATAAGAATTCCCTGGGCTGGATGTGCCTGATCTCGTCTGATCTTGGAAGCTAAGCAGGGTCAGCCCTGGTTAGTACTTGGATGGGAGACCACCTAGGAATCAGGCTTCCTGCACTGAGCAGGGGGTTGGTCTTGATGATGTTGTAGGCCCCTTCCAACCCTATGATTCTATGAACTCCAGATGCAATCAAAGTTGGCTATGAAGTTTCCACTGCTGTCACTTACACGGCTAAACAGGCAAGCCAATTCTAAACTGAAAGACAGCTTGTCTGTTCAGCTATTTGAGTGGAAATATTAGAATTTACTAAAACATCTCTGGTTTGTCCTGCAGTTCTCCTTTATACTTGCACACAGCTTTGCAGAATTACAGCCAATGTTTTTCACATGTTCATTGCAATTATCAGTAGGCTGAATGCCTAACACCACAATTGCCCGATGGCTCTTATTATGAAGTTGTTTTCAAGACACACAGGCAGTATTATTAAATAAGAAAAACATTTGTATATAATTACCTTAGTTCCAGGTGAAATGTTATGCCAGTGGCTCAACTGGGTCCATCCTTATTTAGGTTGACTAGTATTGAATTTATAATATTACAGAATGTACAAGGCTTTTGAGGAAGAAATTACAAAAGGCAAAATTTCTCAAAATGATTTCTCAAAATGTAGAAAAATATTGGAATTTTTTCCCCCCAGTTCTGGTGAATTCTTTGGTATTGAAAGTGTATGGCCTTATGAAAAATGTTAGTTACAGTGGAAACCTATGCATGTCTACTCAGAAGCAAGTTTCACTGTATCTAGTGGGGATTCAACACAGGTAAATGAGTATAGGATTGTAGCTTTTATGGCTGCCAATTCATGTAAAAGGTAAATAAATTAGATGAAAATAAGTGTCATCACTGCACTTTATTCAGGATTTTTTTAATTATGAAAATATGAATAATGCAATAAATGAAAATGCTTGAGGTTCTGCTTAACAAGAAACTGCTAGGGCACCCTTGCCTTCTTCTCTTTTGCTGGGATAAGTCAAAGATCAAAATGTAGAGGGCAAGGTTGTTTAGAGTACTGCTGGGAAAATATAATTGAGGAAAAAGGATTAATTATATCACTTATTGCATCCAGGAGCCATGAGGTTTGACCGCCTGTTGTACCGCACCTTATAATTTGGAAGAATCCAGTGCGTGTGGGCATTGCAAATGAACTGCTATCCAAAGCACTGTTAATAATCTGAAGTTGACTGTTAACACTGTAGAAGCCTCTGTCTATAATTTCAGTGAATGACCTGAATGACACTGCAATGAAAAGTAAAATGGCATTCTCTTCCTTCTTTATGTTATTTGCCTTGAGCAAAGAATGCTCTAGATTGTGTATATTCAGTCAAGTCCACATGATCAAAGGGCAGCAGATAAGCTCAGACTCACGCTCTGGTAAGCTTCTTTTTGGAGGGTGGAAAAAGTGGGATTGAAGCAAAAGTATAATGCACACTGGGAGACACAATTGGTACCTTAACTTAATGAACTGAGCTAAACAGTAAGTGGGCCTTGATGGGTCTTCAGACTTGTGGATATACTTCAAGAACCACTTCCCTCAAGGGACCATTTGTAGGAAGATAGCCCTAAACAAGGCAAAGAGTTGGAGAAGGAAAGGTGGGAAGGAAACAAGAGGAGACCAGTTCAAGCTCAAGCTCAAGCCTGTCCAAGTTGCCAGCTATGACTACATCTTGCGGTAGAGAATTCCACAGTTTATGCACCATATGAAAAAATACTCTCTTTTGTCTGCCATGCATCTCCTACCATTCAGCTTCATTGGATAACTCATGGTTTTATTTATTTATTTATTTCTATACCACCCAGTAGCTGAAGCTCTCTGGGCGGTTCACCAAAATTAAAACCAACGGCACACAATAAAACAATTTAAAATATATAGAACATTAAAACCACAATATAACAATGCAACCACAATAAAATCTAGCAGCAGTGCAGGAATTTAAAATACAGATTTAAAACAGCAAAGCTAAAAGTCTAGAAAGCTATAATGCTAAAATGCCTGGGAAAATAAAAAGGTCTTCACCTGGCGCCGAAAGGAATACAATGTAGGTGCCAGGCGAACCTCACTAGGGAGCTCATTCCACAGCCGGGGTACCACAGCAGAAAAAGCCTTCCTCCTAGTAACCACCCGCCTCACTTCCTTTGGCAGGGGCTCACGGAGAAGGGCTGCTGAGGATGATCTTAAGCTCCAGGCAGGCACATATGGGAGGAGGCGATCCTTCAGATAACCTGGCCCCAAGCCGTTAAGGGCTTTAAACGTTAATACCAGCACTTTGAATTGGGCCCGGAAATGGACTGCCAGCCAGTGCAGGTGAAAAAGTACTGGCGTAATATGAGCTCGCAGGCCAGTCCCTGTTAACAATCTTGCTGCCCTATTTTGGACCAGCTGAAGTTTCCGGACTGTTTTCAAAGGCAGCCCCACGTATAACACACTGCAGTAATCCAGACGAGAAGTTATCAGAGCATGGATAACTGTAGCTAGGCTATCTCTGTCCAGATAAGGGCACAGTTGGTATACCAGCCTAAGCTGATAAAAAGTGCTCCATGCCACTGAGTTCACCTGTGCCTCAAGTGACAGTTCTGGGTCCAAGTGCACCCCCAAACTACGAATGTGCAACCCCCTCCAGAACAGGTTGAATATCACCTAGCCGGGCAGACGAACCACCCACTAACAGTACCTCTGTCTTGTCTGGATTGAGTTTCAGTTTATTGGCCCTCATCCAGTCCATTACCGTGCCCAGGCACTGATTCAGAACAGCCACTGCCTCACCTGGGTTTGATGAGAAAGAAAGGTAGAGCTGGGTGTCATTCGTATATTGATGGCACCTCAGCCCACACCTCTGGATAACCTCCCGCAGCGGTTTCGTGTAGTTGTTAAACAGCATAGGGGATAAAATAAAGTCCTGTGGAACCCCATGGCATAATTGCCATGGCACAGAGCAGTAATCCCCCAGCACCACCTTCTGGAATCAGCCATCCAAGTAGGAGCGGAACCACGGCAGTGCAATGCCTCCAACTCCCAACCCAGACAACCTATCCAGAAGGATACCATGGTCGATGGTATCGAAAGCCACTGAGAGGTCCAGGAGAATCAACAGGGTCGCACTCCCCCTGTCCCTCTCCTGGCAGAGGTCATCCCACAGGGCGACCAAGGCAGTTTCCATTCCAAAACCAGGCCTGAAGCCCGATTGAAATGGATCTAGATAATCCGTTTCATTCAACAGTGCCTGGAGCTTTCCTATAACCACCCGCTCGAGCACCTTGCCCAGGAAGGGGATGTTGGCCACTGGCCTATAATTGTTAACATCCTCCAGATCCAGGTTAGGCTTTTTCGGGAGTGGTCTAATTACCATTTCTTTTAAAGTGGCAGGCACCACTCACTCTCAAAGAGGAATTTACAATTCCACAGAGCGACCAGGCCTTCGGCAGGAGCACCAGCCATACCAGCAGGAAAATCCCCCAGAGCCCTCTGGAATCCATCGGAATCCATTAGCCTCCAGGGGTGGACCATTTTAATAGGTCCCCCACCCTTGCAGAGGGGGAAGGCTGCCAAGAGTCTAAACCTCAACAGGAAGTGATCTGACCATGACAAAGGGACAGATGTTAATTACTCCACTTTCAGATCACCATCCTCCTGCCCAGTCGAGAAAACCAGATCAAGCCTGTGTCCTTTTATATGCGTTGGGCCGATGACATGTTGGGACAGCCCCATGGTTGTCATGGCGGCCATGACGTTCTGAGCCGCCCTAGATACAGCGGCCTTGGCATGGAAATTGAGATCCCCCAGGACCATTATCCTAGGGGTCTTCAACACCAAGTCCGAGACCACCTCCGTCAGCTCAGGCTAGGGATGTACGAAACCCACCTTACCTGGCTCCACCGGGTTCCGCTGGGAGGGGGAGGTGCTCCGTCCCTCCCCCCGGAATCCTGGCCAGCTGGCTCCGCTCTGCGGGGATTCCGCGGAGCCGCCGGCCGGCTCCGCCATCAGCTGGACATCCGGCCGCTGGCTAGCAGGGACGCAAATGGCGGCGGCCATTTGTGTTCCCCCTTAGTTTCGCCGTCTTAGTCTACGTAAATATTTATGTAGACTAAGACAACCAAAAATAGGGAATCGCAAATGGCGGTGGCCGTAGCTGCCGCCATTTGCGTACGCATTTTTTTAAACCCAGATATGATGACCCATACATCATACGCGCTTTTTTTTTTTTAACCCAGATATTTACGTAGCCTATCACGAATGGGGGAAGGAAAAAAAAAAAGACTGCAAATGGCGGCAGTGTGTACTGTCGGAAGACCAGCCGCCGCCTCCGCCGAAGCCGCCGCCGTCCGGAACATCCGCCCCAGGTAAGTCTCGTCCCGGGGGGGATCCGCGGGGGGTGGTGGCAGGCTGTTCCGCCACGGAGTTTGGGGGGCTGAATGCACTGGCATTCGGCCTCGAGATCCGTGGCGGAATTCTCTGACATCCCTAGCTCAGGCAAGGAGTCTCATGGGCAGCAGGGTGGGCGGTACACCAACAGAATCCCTAATCTGTCCCGGGTACCCAACACAAGGTACAAACATTCAAGATCTGCACTCGAATGAGCAGGAAGCCTAGAGAGGGAGATTGAATTGCTATAAACCATGGCAACCCGCCCTCCCCGACCCTCAAGTTGGTGTTGGTGCTGCACTGAGTACCCAGGAAGGCACAGCTGGGAGAGAGTGACCCCCCAGTTCCCCCCCCCCAGGTCTCAGTAATACATACCAGATCAGCCCCCTCATTCACAATCAAATCATGGATGAGGGAGATTTTATTTTGGGCCGACCTGGCATTCAGCAGCAGCACCACTGAGGGCAGACTGGTAAGGCCGCTAAGAACCATCAGGTTGGGGGAAGAACCAGAAGAGGGGACAGCTGTAAGGTGTCTACCCTTCTTCTCCTCAGATCGCCTGTGTAATCCCCCAATGCCACAACTCCCCCTGCCCATGACCACAGTTACGGTGGCACCTCCCTGACCTCCTAAGTTGCTCAATAGTCCTCCCAGGCACATATTAAAATGTTAAGTATAAAATATAGAACAATATAAAATAATATAAAAGATAAAAGAGATAAAAGAGAACAGCAGCTAAGAAGGAGCAGATAAAATCTACGTTTGCCCCTTTTATGAGGGGGCACCTAGGGATGTCAGAGAATTCTGCCACGGATTCCAGTGAATTCTCCCCCGGAATCCGTGGCGGAATGGCCTCCCGCCCCCTGCTCCCCCCCGGCGGAATCCCTCCGGGACGGAACTTACCTAGGGCGGATGCGGCGGTGGCGGCGGCTCCGGCAGCGGCTCCGCCGGCGGCTCTAACTGGTCTCCCGGCCAGCTGTGGCCAGGCTGCTGCAGCCGCCATTTGTGTTCTTGCAGCCGTGATAGGCTACGTAAGTATTTACGTAGCCTATCATGGTAAAGGCAGCCACGCAAATGGCGTAGTGGCCGCCATTTGCGTCCCTGCTCTTTATACTTACTTACTTAAATACTTACGTAGCCTATCACTGCTGCTTGCAAGGACGCAAATGGCAGCTGCTACGACAGCCGCCATTTGCGGCCACAGCAGCCCGGTGGCTCTGCGGAGCCACTGCGGACTGGAGCCAGCCAGGGAGGATTCCAGGGGGAGGGACGGATTGTTTGTGGTGGCCACTTCTTATTCTATGTCCATAGCAAGAACTTCCTGCTTGTGGCCAACAAATGGGTTGTGTGCTTTGTCTGCTGCAAACAAAAGTATAAATTTTGCATGGCACTGCTAACTACTCAAAAAGGATGGAAGGGTATCCTGCAAGATTTCAGATTATTATTATTAAATTTATAGCTCACCTTTCCACCAAAAATGGTGCTCAAGGTGGCTAACAATAACAAAAATGATATTGAAACAAAGAGTTAATTAAAACATAATGTAAAACAAATACATTAAAAATACAATTAAAATGCAACAATAAAAGAAATAAACAGCACCCAACCCAACAGAACTTGCTTCAGCAACAGACCAACTTCCATATCAAAGGCCTGCCTGAATAAAAATGACTTTGCCTGCTGGTGGAAAGACAACATACAGAGAGCCAACCTAGCCTCCTTCGGGAGGCTTCCAGAGCCTGGGAGTAGCCACCAAGAGGGGCCTCTTCCACATCCCCACCAAACATGCCTTCAAAGGCGATGGAACTGAAAGGGCTTTCTTCGGAAGTTCTTAAGAACTGGGCAGGCTTGGATGGGATATGCAGATAGCTCGGTCCCAAGTTGTATAGGGCTTTATAGGTCATAATGAGGACTTTGAACTGTGCCTGGAAACATGACCAGCAGCCAGTGAGGCTGTTGTACCAAAGAAATCATACAATCCCTGTGACTGGCCTCTGTCAACAGTATGGCTGAAGTATTCCAAATTAGCTGAAGTTTCCAAAAAGTTTTCAAAGGCAGCCCCATGTAAAGTCTAGCACAGTGGTCCAAATAGGATGCAACATGATGGCCAGATTAAACATCTCCAGAAATGGGCACAGTTGGCGCACCAGCCTCATCTGTGCAAAAGCACTCCTGTGCACCGCCACAGCCCGGGGGATCCAAATTCTGGTGCCCGGACTGTACACCCAAATTATGAACCTGAATTATCAAGGGGAGTGTAACCTCATCCAGCACAGGTTGAGTCCCTATTGCCTGATCTGCCTTTCGACTAACCAGTAACATTTCTGCTATGTTTGGATTATGCTTCAATTTGTTTGCCATTATCCAGTCAGTTACTGATATCGCACACTGTTTTAGAACGAGAACAACTTCCTTGGATTTATTGCTGGGTCTCATCAGCATACTAGGGGCACCAATCCCCCAAACTCCAGACAACCTCTCCCAGCACTTTCATGTATAGATATTAATTATATATATTAATTATATACATGTGGCAGACGAGTATGCCATGACAATATGTTTATCACATCCAAGAGTAACTAATATGGGAACAATAGAAAGCAGCTGTTGCTCTGTCAGAAGTGGAGCAGTTGTCCACTATTCATACATTCAACTGGGGGCAACACTGCAATAGGATGAAAAAGAGGCTCAAGCCCCTTCCGACACAGGTGGTCTCAAGTCTACGACACAGGTAGTCTCCTCCTCAAGCAAGCAGCCAGTTGTGTGGAGATCTGGTTCATATGATTCTTGGTTCATCTGACTGGGACTCTGCAAACAGATCTTCAAGTAGACAGCTTGGTTTGTCCTGTTTCAGCACCATCCTTATCTAAATGTATCAGCGAGGCCTTGGATGTTCTATGCTCATTAAATATGAATGATAACTCCTGAAGACACTATGAACTTGATCCAGAGAGAGGGGTCCACACACAGTAACAGGCTCATGTGGATTCTATACTGGATCAGGACTCTTTTTTTATGAAAGATCCCGTCGAGCATCACACTCTGCACCCAGGCTGCATTCGTATTTCCCATCTCCCATGGGAACTGTAGAGCAGAACAGATGGGTCAGTGCTGTGTCAGCTTTGACACTGCAGGCATCTGCTTGAGAAAGAGCAACAAACTATTTGCACAGTCAAAATGGAGATGGAGACCATGGCCCTATCTCCATGACAATAGAAGGAGAAGGGAGAAGTGGCTCAACCGCATTTTTGTAGGAGCTGCTTTTGGTCCTGGCAGGGCTCCACGAGAGTGTTCATCGCACCATTCTAAGTGGCTTCACATAACTTACTTCTGGGTGGGGGGTAGGGGGTTGGAGTGAACATCATCTGAGTGGCAGGGGCTGCTCAACCAATAAGAGAGGCTCCCCCCCCCTCCAGGCTCTGTAAGGAAGGTGAGAAGTAGTTACTTCCCCTTGTGCGCATTTGTAAGACCAGCCTCCCAATGAGCCCTCTTTGTAGCCTGTTGCTGTGAAAGAAACATTCCCAATGCGGGCATTTGTAAGACAAGCCTCCCAATCAGCCCCAAGCCTCAATGAACACAATCAGTGTTACTTCTGAGTAGACACTATTTGGTTTGTGCTTGGAAACACAGGGATGGGAGACAGGAAACACCCCTTGACCAGGGTCACGGGGAAAGGCACAGCCCTGGACAGGGCTAGCATACCCGAGCTAAATGTAGGGGTTGGGGCATACAACAATTATACTGCAGAGAACCTGACTTAAGGAAAAGAATCAGACTTTAAGCAGTCTCAGGAAATCTGTTTTTTCCCTAAGCTTCGGGGTGGCTGTTAGATGGCCACAACATCATGTATCCCTAATGACCTCAACACACAGCCAGCTCAGAGTAAATCACTGATGGGGACCCCCCGCCCCACCATACACATGTTGTATGTGTATTTATTTTGGGGCATGGATATATCCTTGTATACTGCTGTAAGCAGGGATGTTCGAATCAGGGCTTATAAATGAAGTTTTTATAACCTGGGGAACTGGGACACACCAGCATTAGAGGGGACAGCACAAAATGTGAATGGGGCATACTAAAAGCTACTAAGAGTGCAATCCTATCACCATGGTTGTAAGCCTCCGAACTCGGAGGCTGATGGGCATCCAATGCAGAGCAGGAGGAACAGCAGAGACAATCTTCTCCTCTGTGCTCCTCCCGCTCTGCATTTTCTCTAGATGGGCTTTTTCGCCAGTCTAGTTGGGGTGCTGTGGAGGGTGAGGGAAGGAGGCTGGAGAGGCCCGGGGATACAGTGTAAGCCAGACTCTCCAGTCCCTGCTGCCTCTACCTCTTCTCTGAGGTTGATTCTGAGACCTTGGAGAGGCAGCCGGTGTGGTTCTCTCTGCGCTGGGTGTGACAGGGAGGTAGAAAGGGCGGGCAGCATGGATTCAAAATATCCCATAGCCCCCCAGACACGGCCTAGAGGCCAAAGGATTGCTCCCTCCATATATTAATTGGAGCTTTACCTGGGAATTCTGCTTCTTTTTCTCTTGATATCCAAACACGTTTCCAACATCATCTTTAGAATAGCGTTCAGAAATTCTTCACATTGGTACCATTTTCTGGTTGACTATCAAGGATAGCCATGATAATTCTCTATACATTTTCTGAGACAATGAGTGTGGGGTTTTTATTACTGTTTATTTTTATGTTCTCAGCTAAAGTAAGACAAGTAGTATGTTCTTTTGGTTTCCAAAGCTTTGTGGATAACTGGATTAAGTTGGGTTTCAGTCTGATGGCTTACAGCCCACCGGAGGCATGCTGAAATCACTCAGAACTGTTCTACATGTTGTGTATTTATGCTTCCAGGCACTATACAAATTTTCTGTGTATGCCATTTCCTACATGAATGAATCCCATAGGGTACATTTTTAAGGAAGTGCGTAAGGGGTCTGTGCAAAAAGCTTAATAACATATATGCTGTGATTCCTTAGCTTATGTACTTTCTTTGACCCACTTTCAGACAAATGATCAAATATCAAGAGTGTCTTAGCTCAGGTTTTTTCCTGACCTCACTACTGTCATGCTCCTGTGCAATGACCATTTCCCTCTGGTTTGCCCTCTGAAATAGCAATAATATTTTAAATGTTTAGGATACTTTGGGATGTGGGAGTGATCCTGCATAGCACTTTCTTAATTATTTTCCTGTTGATTTCTGGAGGATGCTGTAATTGTATAACATCTTATACATTTAGCGTGGTTTAGTTGTAGGGTGAACACAAAACTAAATGTCCTGGGAGAAGAAACTTACCATGTTCTTAGACATATGCAAAGGTCTATCTGCTTTTGATGCTGGCCTAAAGCTGTCATAATGCAACACATTGGCAATGCATCAGCAAGCCCTATCCTAAGCACTTTTGTAATTGTGTAGATTTTAGGATAAGAACTTTTCATTAGAAAGTGAAGATTACTTGAAAATAACCCCATAATAGTAACAATGCTTCATTTTCTCTCATAATAGGCAGGTCACGACTGATCCAACAGACCACATAGGCATCACAAGTACCCCATCTGTATATAGGAATTAGCAGAGAATGTGCAAAATTCAGCCCCAGGTGAAAATTACTGGAATGTCCTTACTATGGGTCTCTCCCAAAAGCAAGTGGAGAATAATACTCATGGGAAGGTTACAATCCATGCACCATCATGTAGACTCAGTAGTTCATAGGGAGCTCTTGAAAGTGGAACAGTGTTAGCGTTATCAATTTATACAGAATCCAGAGATGAAAAGAATTGATTTAGGGTGCAATCCTCTGCATGTTAGGCAGAAAAAACTCCTGCAACTCTCAGCATTCCCCAACCAGCATAGCTGACTGGGGAATGCTCGGAGTCATAGGACTTTTTTTTGTCTAAACATGCATAGGATTTAAAACTTTCACAGTGATCATGCCTTTCTACGAAGTGCCTTCTGGAGCCACAGCATGAAGTTTCAAACTTGTCCGCAAATAAATAAAACAAAATACAAATGTTATAGAAGCTATTCTCATTATTGAAAAGAAAACTTGTAAAATGTGCCATTTTTAATAACTAGCAAAAAGCTTGTTATATCAGCACTTTAAAAAAGTCCATTAACATTTACAAGCATTTAGGGAGGGAGGAGTTTAAAGTCATTTAGATTAATGCTTATTCTTCTGCGTTGTCTGAGATTTTTTTTAGTGGTTATTGTATTTTGATTATTATATTTTGATTATTTTAATTTTTGTTAGTCACCTTCGATACTATTAGTAGAAATCCAGGGTGTCAATATTTTAAACAAGCAAAGAAAATATTTGTAGACAAAGAGTAGGCTGGGACAAACATACTAGCCGAAACAAGCTTATATAACTCTCACTCTGTTATACAAACCACACATTCACTGAATTAATGTGAAGCAGTAACTATGTGAAGGGGTTAAACACTACACAGGTACAGATCCTGTAGCAATTACAAATGTTACTGAAATAAAAGCCAGAAACAGGAAGCCTAAAAAAACCCACCCAACAGTCCCCAAGGCAGGCATCTGTCTTAAATGATATAATTTGTCAACTTTCCAGCATCTTGTAGTTCTGAACACAAAAAGAAATTCTATGTTATACAAAGGACATTACATACTCATTACCTGGAATGTTCCTAAAGTATCTAATGCAGGGTTCTCATTTAATAAGAAGCAGTTACTTGCAACTGTGCAGTACATAAGAAATACCAGGTAACTAATAGCTATTTAAAGATATTCTATTCTGGTTTTGATGGAACTTTGTTATATGACAGGATACATTTTTTAAACAGAGACTTTGCTATGTCCACATGTTAAAACCTAGAATATTGTCTGAAATAGAGAATTTTGTTTGTGTTGATGAAATCTAAAAGTTACAACAAGTATCTATATAGTTCACATGTAGAAGAAACAGAAGAATGTGAAATAAGAGGATAAACGTATTACATTTGGAAGTATTTTTTAATGAAGTGAAATAGTAATTAACTAATCTTCAATTTACTTACAATATGTGCTACGTAGCGTATATTTAACAGTACATACGATTTAACTACCGTGCAAACTGCCCCTGCGCTGCCCTGCCAATGACCTTAAGCACAACACGGAAGGAAGGCCATTCTCTGTAGAATAGAAGTAATTTATCCACTATGATTGTTTGGCCCCAGCCCCCTCTCTAAAACTGAGGCTGACAGTTGTGTTGAATTATGGGTCGTATGTTTCCAGTGTGTACAATAATCTGCTGAAGGAAGTGTTGAGATTTAAAAAAAAACACACACACTTATTTCACTTATAATTTCAGACTGTGCGTAAGCAGTGGCCTTAGAACATATGAACTGCTTGCTAATTTTTTCTCCATAATCTCCATAAGCATTTTCCTTATAATGGCTGCTATCATTCATACACATAATCAGGAGTAAATCCCATTGTGATCAATGGAACTCACTCCCAATCAAGAGTGTAGATAACCATAGTCTATTCAGATTCTGAACAGAATGTTTACTTAGGGTAAATAAAAGCAGTGTAAAAAGATCAAAGTCTACAAAAGAGAGTGGGTTCCCCCCCTTAATGGTGTGCTATATTTTTCTTTTACGTGGGGTTTCCATATCACCCCAAACATGCACTCACATTCAGGATTTATCATAGCCCCTCAAAACATAATAAATTTCTCTTCTCTAGCTTAAGGGAACCATCAGTTAAAATGTTAGTCTTTCATCTTTATTACCCTCCCATTAAAATGAAAGAAACCGGGACTCACTTCAGTTTAGAAGAAGCAATTTGGTTGGTAATGTCCTTACTACTCAAGTCTTTACAAAGGGAGAAAAGTGCATTACTGGTTATATTTCACACATATATCTGACTAAGAAGCAAGTAAACCTTTCAGATGCATACTATGTTAAATTTAATAATATTCTTTGATTAGATTATTTTATTGCAACATTTTGCCATTGCCAGTCATTTCCCATACACATTTATGTTAATAAAACCTGCAGTTTTTAGTCTCTCTCACCCTCTCTCTCTGTGTATTTTTGAAGACTGCCTGTTCTTCTACAGCTGTTAGATCTGAAATGGACAGATTAATAACTAACCATCACATTGGACTAGGTTTTCTTGTACGTTGCACCAGTAACCCTTTGCTATAATGAGGACACAAAGAGCCTCACATCAAGGCTGCGCCTCTTCTTCATAACTCAAAAGCGTCACAGTGGCAATCGCCTCTAGTGCTATTTGTCTTTAGTGCAGTTGTGACACTTCGGCATGATCCATAATTTGGCAGCTATTTACCGTGACATTTCCCTTCAGTGCAGCCATAACATTCAGCGAAGCCATTATTTGGTTCCATTTACCATATAAATTGTATTGTTGTGCATGCATGCTAGCAGCTATATTAGGCACCTGAAAATGAGTAAATCTTGTAAAATAGATACTAACAGCTATTCAGCAGTGGAGTTCCTTTGTAGCTTAGACTGAAGAAAGGCAAACAAACAAACAAATAACATTTCTGTGTACTGCCGCAAACTTTTCCCTGAGCATTTGCAATTATCTGCATTTGCACAGCATGGCAATTATACTCAGCAACTGGCTTCTTCTCTTTAAAAAAAAATTAACATTATAATGTTATAGAAATATAATTTAATTTTAAAAGGTATTAAAATGTTTCAGCATAACAATTCAGTAGACATTTATCTGGCAGAACATTCCTAAGACTGGTTAGTGAATAATTTCCCGGTTAATAGATGTGTATCTAAAATTAAAAAAATCATTATCATATGTTCAGCCTTTTCAACATCTTTTTTCACTGAGACGCCTATGTTTGATTATATGTAGAAAAACTCAGTTATTGCTATCTGCAAATATTTCTTTTTCTCATCCAGGTTTCCCCACAACTAGCAAATTCAGGTTGAAGGGTTGCATGAGAAAGTTATAGAAAGAAATCCTATGCATGTCTATTCAAAAGCAAGTTCCATTTAGTTCAATGGGACTTACTCTCAGGTTGCAGCTTCAATGTATTATTCTTATTCTTATTCAAAGTGTTATTCTCTGTATAGTGCATACAGTATATTTGCTAGGCAAATATATTATTTGCATTCTTTCAAGGATTCATTATGAAAATCTTTTTTTAACACCTTTTTCGAAAGCATTTGAAGCCAGAGTCCAAAATTCTGTGCATGCAACAGGGCTTTTCTGGACCACCGGTTGCACTGTAGTCCCTTGTGCTCACCCCCTGCTTCAAGACTGAACATTGTGCAAATGGCAGCAGTTGAAAAGGGAAAACATCAGTCCTTGTCCAGCAACTTTCCACACATTCATTGTGCAATCTGGATCCTTGGAAGTATATTATTGTTAATCTCTTGCTGTGAATTGACAATATTACTTGCACTTGTATGTTTGGTTAAATATGATTAATATACCCTCACTCTGCCCATACCATATACCTCGGCTTAAATACTTTTTCATTATTTAAATTCTGTACTTATTCAGAATTCATACTCATAGTAGTGTGAGGTTACAATAAATAGTTTAAGTAAAAGGAGGGAAAAGGTAGGTGTGTGTGTGTGTGTGAATAATCCAATCATCATAGTAATATACACTTTTGTCTCTTTTACAGCATTCCTTTTCATAACATAAAAAACACATAGTTT
This sequence comes from Heloderma suspectum, assembly GCF_057233095.1. Classification (NCBI taxonomy): domain Eukaryota; kingdom Metazoa; phylum Chordata; class Lepidosauria; order Squamata; family Helodermatidae; genus Heloderma; species Heloderma suspectum. The sequence continues at coordinate 96,701,517 of NC_139461.1, forward strand.
ATTCTTAACCTTTAAACATCCTAACATGTACACCATTGCTTTAACTAGACTGATTCAATGAAGAACAGTCATGCAAAGGTTAAGAAGCCAATTTAGAATAACAGAGGAACAGAACAAGAATATTGCAGCAGCAGCAACAGCATGAGTATATGTGCAACAATCCCTTGAATTAGACAACTTGTAAGCCGGACTTTCAGGTCTAAAGTGAATAAAGTGTAGTTGGTAATAAACACAATCCTGGTTATGCAATCCACACCGAAGCTGTGTGCCACTGATTTCAACATGGCTTATGTTTGTTTAACATTCTCTCAACTGTATATAATATCAGGCCCAATTTACACTTTGTGGAAAGTGCATTTGCTGCATATATGGCAATAAATACTGTAAGGTGTGAAGTGAACACAGGTGTTGTGTACATGCAGTGTACATCTACAAAGGAGCCTCAGTGAATCAGGACTTCCAATCGACTCCTTGCCTACAAGCATGCATCTGTGCTTCATTCATTATGGTATTTGCCACAATGAGCACTGGTATATACAGAGTAAAACTGCTTATTGGATACAGTGTGAAACAGCTAAATCTCAACATCAAATCTTTAAATGTGTATTAACAGAAAATGCTGAAAGTGCTGCTTTCACTCTTTTGATATTGTTACGGTCAGTTCTTTAGTAATTGTATTTAGTGCAGAAAAAAACAAGACCAATTGAAACAATAGAGAATCTTAATTACAAAGATGATGCAGAATTATTTGTTTAAAAAAATATCTAGACCTAAGGTTTAAGCACGCATCTAGGTATATGTTGTTCTGCCTATTAAAATTGATAAGATTTACCTGGGAGGGAATATACCCCAAGGCTGTAATCTCAAACATAGTTACTTCAAAGTACATTTTATTGAAATCAGTGGCAACTATTTCTAAATGAAGGTTTTTTAATGGCTGGGGTGTAAATATTTTGATGTTTAGAAATAGTCCCTCAAAATGTCATGAATCAATTGTGAGATTCAAGTGCTAAGAACTTACTCAGATAACCAATCTGAAAAGGTGTCCTTCGCTAATTTAACTCTCTAGGTGCTGAAGAAGAGTTATAAGGATGGTTCCTCGTGCCTAAACTTGAGTTGTATTCTCAACACTTGTACTGCATTGAGAAACATACTGCTGTTTCCACTTTTTTTTTTTAAAATCACGGAAGGGAAGCTAAATACTTCAGTATAATGACAGTGTTTCCATAGGGTGATCAATTGCTAACAATATCCAAAATATACTTTGGGTTCCACCTATCAAGCAAAGTTTCCACCAGCCTAATTCAAAATCCAGTTAAGTTTACTATTTGGATGTAAGCCACTTAAGTCCCACTGAACTGAGTGGTGCTCAGTTGGCTTAAATCCTACTACTTGGGATGTGCATGTGCTTCCAGCCATAAGGTAGCAGGAATAAAAGAACTATGCTTGTCAGCCATAAGAGGAAGCCCTTACTAAAAGGAGAATCCATTCAATTTAACATTAGAATGTCCCTAAAGGATAATACCAATTGCCAGAATAGCTGAAAACTCAAACAGCGGAAAGTGGGACACTGATACATGTTCAAAAAATAGCACCTATCACCTGTTTATGTCACATCTGTAGCTTCTGACAAAGATTTGTTTGGAAACAGTACACACAGTTATGCATCTTCAAATGAAGCATACTATCCAGTGATTTAAATTAATACCACCCCCCAAAGCCCAAATAGGTAATATGAAACCAACTAAGAAAGGTGGTTAATGGAAGCTATATTTGCTATTGGAGTCTTTAAACAGCATGACAAATGCAGGCTATTAACAGTGCAATCTCATACATGTCTCCTTAGAACTGAGGCTTACTCCCAGATAACTAGGAGGATTGTAGCCTAAGGCTGCCATCCTATAACACTTACCTGGGAGCAAACTACATTGAACTGAATGGGATTTGTTTTTCATTAGAAATGTATGGGATTGCATTGCTTCTTGACAAAAAAACACAATGAAAGAATTAAAAAAATGGACAACTGAACCACAATGTAAAAGATTACCTAAACTTATTTTAATGCTTTACATATATATTTGCATAATATAAACTCTTACAAAGGCTATATCTTAGTGTATAACCCAGCATAGCTCATTCTGGTGCCCTTCTAATCAACTACTCTGGTCACACTACCGTTTCCTTGTAAGGTAGTATAAACACAGAACACTTTATGGGCTTTATTAATTCTATGTTTCCTAAATTATTTTAATCTTAAATGGAATGTAGCATTATAGCAAAGTTAATCCAGTTACAGTGCAATCCCATGCATTTCTACTGGGAAATAAGATCCATGGAGTTCAATGAGACTTACTCCCAGGTTTATAGAACTGCAGCCTTAATGGGTTAATATAGCCAAAAGAATAGTTTTAAAATGGCATTATGAGATGAGTATGTCAAAAATATAATTAAAAACTTAAAATGACATTGAGAAAGTTTATTCATATGTATCTAGAAAGATATATATTCTTAGTTAAACTAAAACTTTGCCATACACTCTGTGTAACATGAAGATGTTGATTTGGAATTATCACCAAATAAAAGTAATAATTTTTCACTTTTAAAGTATATTGGACACAACCCATTAAGATACTGTCCTCTACAAGCCCCACTGAAAAGACCTCTTACATGACTCTCATTGCGCAGAAGAATGTCCTCACAGATTGTGCCCATCCTTTATGATATGAAGAATCTAAACTATAATCCATTTCACTTAAGATATTAACAGTGCAATCCCATACATGTTTTCTTAAAAGTAAGCCTCTTTGAGAGCCAGGTAACTTACTTCCAGGCAAGTGTGGATAGGATTGCAGCCTCATATGCTTTCACTTATTCAATTCTAGAGGAAAGGTGTAAGATCAGTTTTTATAGTTTTTTTTTACTTGGCCAGGATTATATTCACTGCAAGCTTAAGCAGATATTCATTCAAAATTTCCAGACAAAAAATACAGCAGAATGGTTTAATGCAATGCCAATGAGAAATTGTGTTTTTAAACAATACAAAACCTCTTAAATTAAACAAATCAAAATTTTATTAATACATAAATGCTATATTTAATATGTTACTCATTGCCAACTTTAAAGAAATTAAACCGTTTTAGTTATCGGGAAGCATAAAGTATCCATTTCCCTCTTTTGATTTATATCATCATTCTGTTTTTACAGCTTACTGTTGACAGAGTGAGGTAATTCAACTACAATTTTTCCAGTGTTTTTTCCCATGTACATATAATCTATAGCATGGAATACAGACTCTAAGCCAGTGAACTTGCCCTCTGGAGACATGTCTCCAAGATCCACCTCACAAACCAGATCTCTGTTTTCACACATTTCGACCAAGTGTTTCATAGCCATTTGGTATTCAGAAAGGTAATGGTTTAAGAAGAAACCCCGGATGCTGGCAGATTTTCTTAGCAGTTTTGCTGGCAGCATCTCTACATGACCAGGCTGAAGGCCAGTACGGGTTTGGTAGCCAGAAATAAACCCAATAATTATCAGACACCCTTTGACAGCCAAGGAGTTGACAGCCAAGTCAAACATCTTTCCACCAACAGATTCATACACTACATCCACACCTTTTGGGTAGTCCTTCTTAAGGACAGCAGTAACATTTTCAGTTTTATAGTTGATAGGGTGGTCACAGCCAATAGATTTCAGAAAGCCAGATTTTTCATCGCTGGAGCAAGTTCCTATTACGTGGCATTTTGCCTTCTTCGAAAGTTGCACAGCAAACTGGCCAGTTCCTCCAGCTGCTGCTGTCACCAGAACCGTCTTCCCTTCAGACAATTCTCCAAGCTCCTTCAGACTGATATATGCTGTAGTTCCACTTACCAGTAGTGCCAGAAACTCAGGTTTTACTGAGGGTACTGGGATGACTTCTTTAGCAGGCACAACTGTATATTCAGCAAAAGCACCAGGCCTGATGTAGGCCACCGGTTGGCCCACTGTGTATCTAGCACTTGCACTTAGGCCCAAGGCCACCACTTCACCAATTCCTTCAAAACCTACATCAAACGGGGGCTTAACGGAAGTGTCATACCGACCGGCTGTGTAGTTAATATCAGATGCATTAATGCCGACGAATCTAGAAGAAAATAAACATGTATTAAGTTCTCTTCTTTGACATGGCTTTTGTCATAAGAACAACCTTTCACTTAAATGCGTAAGATACGAAATTTCAATTATGCATTTTCAAATATCTGAAGAGTTGAAAAAAAGTCCTATGCAAAATAAAAAAGGTTGTTTTAATCAGATGCCAGTTCTAGTAATACAAAATTTGACACATTTCTGAAAAATTAAAACGTAAAGCATTTTCATCTTGTCTGTTGAATAAAAACCAAGAACAAAAGAAATTATTTTTGATAAGCCACAGAATAAATATGCCTTTTTTCAGTTAAAAAAAGGAACGCAACAGAATAAAATATGAGCAAAGCAGTAAATATGTTGACTCTGGCAACAAATTTACATTTCAGATTATAACAACACATTTAGTGACTAATGATAACATGAAGTATCAATGTCCTCTCCAAGGTCGATGGTCATAAATGTTACTGCAGGCAACTTTAAAGAAAATGGATGGAGTGACTATAACAAATCTGCCTTTTGATGCAACTAATTTGCACATTATTAAAATATTTTGCTGAATACAAATGACTCACAACACCTTAAAACAACCTTGAAGAGAAGGACTGGAATTATGCAACAATACTATTGAGCACTATTGACCTCTAACAGGTAAAAATGAAGATAAGTATTTAAAAGCTACTAGCCATGTAAAGATATGCGATGAAGTAGCTTATGATACTGAAATTCATGTTATGTGTACAGAGAGAAAAATGGGAAGTGTTTACACCCAGTTTTTCCTATAGAAACTTGGAAACAAAAATACTACAGTAGGATGATTCTCTCAGAAACACCAGTATGACTGTTGCTCCTCAATATCCAAAAATAAACAAATTATGGCATTTAATTATGTGAAAGTGTGAAAATCAGTGAAAAATTGATTTTAACGCCATAACTAGAGAGCTGTTCGTGGATTTATAGTCATTTCAAATAGCTCACACACAGAGAAATGACAAAACTAAAGGAAGCCCGCTGGTCATTTCTAATTCTAAGGAAACTCTCTTTCATAAGTAAAATGTGCTTACATATGTACTGTATATATACAATTTGGATGTATATGAATATCCATATTTAGAGAAAGGGATGCCACTTCTGTTGTTCTGTCTAATTCTTGATATAATCCAGTCTGCATTTGTAGTAAGGAATATTTTCTTCTATTTATAGTTCTTTAGGAAAAAAAGAAAACATCTAGCTTTAATTTACATAACACCCATGTCCCATTCTGAAAGAGAAAAAGAATGAAAGAGAGAGAGAGAGAGAGAGAGAACAGCAGATTCCAAGGCAAAGAGATGTGAAGTCTCCTTGAGGATGTGAGAAAGAAAACATCAGACAGCCAAGGCGGGAGGTTGGAAGGGCTACTACACTACAGAAACTCTTGCTTTGCATTGCACACAGCGTAACTTCTTGCAGAGAGGGTGCTAAACCAGAGAGGCAGCTGGCGCAAAATCAGCCTCATTCATTCATCCCCACTGCTTCTGCACTACAACCATACACGGAGGGTTGTATTACACATTGGATCAGAACCCCACCCCCTACCCCTATTTTCACCCAAAGTCACACTGCAGGAGTAGAGAGGGGCTTGTCTGAAGAATTCTTCCTCCAGTGAACCTAATTGTTGCTGCCTTCACTTCACTCTTACTATTTTGCTGGCACCCACCCCCTGCCCCGTGAGCCCCAGGGCCTGTCATCATTTTGCACACTCCAAGTCCAATCCGCAAGCAGTTAAATGCAACTGGGTGAACTGAAGATCAAGTTGGACGTGATTTAGGCTGGGACCTGCTGAACACCTTTTACCTGGAATCCAGCCTCATTTCAGTCAACGGGGGGAGGGGGGGGGAGGCTTGTAAGACCAAAGCACGATAGTTTAGGATTGGGCCACGAGTGCACTAAACCTGCGGTGAAAGCCACAACTTCGGCTTAAGCGGGTTGTGAAGCGGCATGCCCCTAAACGCAATCCTCCACAAATCCTATTTCTCTCCCTGTTTAACGTTATTCGGAACATCGCTAGCTGGGGCGGGCAGAGAAGAAAATCACCGTGGGGGAGTTGGTGCGAGGGATGGATGGGGCTTGGCAGGATGAAGAGAGGCTTGACTGTAGTTAGCCAAAGGGGCTGCTAAACTCACGCACATGAGTTACCATGATAATGGTAACAGGTGAAAACACCCTATTCACGTCTATTCTTTCCCTGGCCCCAAATTCATTGCAATTTAATCTCTGTGGGTGTGTGAGAGGCAGAGACAGAGAGAGAGAGAGAGAGAGAGAGCAGTATCAAAGCAGGGAGAGACGAGACTCGGCTCTCGTATTGCCTATGTGGCACCCCACATTAGTTCCTTCTGAGAGGGAACCTGCCAATGTTGGCACCCAACGGAGTGTGATATCTTAGCCCGGCTGCTGCCGAGGTCGGCCGAGGGACCTCGGAGAGAGCGGTAGGCCACCGGGAAGATCCCTCCCAGGCACCTCCACCACTCGTCCTCTCTGCCAACACACGGGCCGCTTCCAGTTAGCAGCCCTCCCCTGCAAGGCAAGCCCCCTGTGCACTCGCAACAGCTGCCTTGGTCCAGCCCTGCCCGCGTCTCTTCGGTGGCTCAGTTGGGAGGCAAGCGGGCAAAGTCTGCAGACCGCTCAAGGGAAGGTGTGAAAGAGCGCTGCTTTGAAAAGCAGGGCGACCCAACCCTCAGCAAATGCGCCAGAAGGCAACAATGATACACTAAAAAACACAAACAAACAAACATTAAATTAAGATCGAAGAGAACTGTGTTTAGAAATCTAGCCTCCATCTCCCCCAGTCCCTTGCTGGAAATACGTCAACCCTGTCCAGTTCGCCTTTCTGAAGTAGTGGAAGCATGATTATTAATCAATATAACCCCCACGTTCTGCTAAAGCGCCCCCCTCAGTATTAAAACCCACCCTCGTGTAATTTTGGAATTTTAAAAATACAATTCCTTCCATTTAAGTGATCGTAAAGATTTTGGAAAGCGTTACAAGTTTGCTGTTATGTTGTGATTTTTTTAAACGCCAAATCTGGTGAGATATTTTCATAGGCCGTCCTCCGCCCCCCCGCCCCCGCCCCCCCCGGAGGTGCAGAATTATTCAGCAAGTTGTACACCCCAATTCTGTGCCTGCTTATTCCGAAGTAAAGCTGCAATCCTATGCACGCTTAGCTGGGAGTGAGTTCCACTGAAGTGAATCCCAGTGGAGCTTACTTCTGAGTAGACATGTACTGCACTGTTAATCTCCTGGGGTTCAATTGGGCTTACTCCGAAGTAGGTGTGGATAGGACTGCAGTTGGTGTGTCTGTGGTTTCAAAAGTAAGATGCAAGTTCAAGATCAGTTTGCAAACTTCTGTGGAGAGTTCGTTCTCCGCAGTCATTGTTCTTCTTTAAGTTAACTACGTGACCTTCATTATGCCCCCTTCCTTCCCCTCCTCCAATGTTGTGGTTTGCATTTGGAAGCGGTCAAGCCTTTAAGATGTTCCAAAACATCTTAACAAAAAGAACCGGATCCGAGCCGGATTCTCCCCCGACCCCCAATGACTGCAAACTCTCACCCGCTTCCATTATACTAACAGATAAGACTGGAGGGGTGGGAGATCATCTTCAAAGGTGGTTATACATCTGTTTCTTTTATTAAAAAGCAACTTACAGAACTCAGGAGACTGAAACGTAGGACGAAAACCTTGAACCTTGAATCGACAGACAAAACAAAGTAGCCAAAACCAGGAGCACGCAAGGGGGTGTGGGGGGACGACACAGTTCCCAGTCCAAACAATCAGCAGATAATCGCCTAGAACTTTTCGCACATTTCCACTCTTTCAAAGTCCAAGCCAAGGATCATACTCTCCCCACTCCCATGTCTTTCTTCCCAATTTTAATACCTACTTTTATTTTCTTCGCTAGCGCATCTCAATAGAAAACAGACAGTACTATATGATCTTCCACTTTTCTTTTTCTTTCTTTCTTTCTTTCTTTCTTTGTTTGTTTGTTTGTTTTTAAAGAAAAGAACCACACACACCTCTCCTGGGTCATGTATTTGCTAACAAACCCAGAAACCTACATTTCGGGGTGAGGCGGAGATCGGTCAAAAGCACACACAAGAGGCATAAATGGCTTTCCTAAAGGTTTCTAAAGAAATGAGTATTTATTATTATTATTGTTATTCCTGGTCCTCTCTCCCCCTTTCCCGCACAATCGCCTCCCACAAAATGCTATAAAGTTTATTGTTTCACATCGATTTCCAGTTTGGAATCATTTCTCTTTGAATAAAGGGTGAGCTGGATTTATTTTCTGCTCATCAGAATATACCAGAATAAAGGCGCTGGAATTGTCTTTCAGCCAGAGGGAGTAAGAGGGGAGGGGGAATTCCACCTAAACAGAATCTTATTCTAAAAAGAGGGGGGGGGGAAAGTTAAACTCAAACGAACTTAAATATCCCAAGTCATCTGAGCGTGTGGGTGTAGAGATGGGGCAGAGGGAAGTGTGTATTTTTTTTCTTGGGTAAATAGGGAATATTCTGCATGATGCCATTTGCTCTCGTCATTGGAGTGGTGGGGCTAAAAATGAGCATACTCTCAAGCCACTACAGCCCATCTTCCTTCCTTTCTTCTCCCATATGTTTCACTCTAATATAGAGTGCATTTTCAAGGCTAAATAAATCCAGGTGACTGCGATCCTTGTACTGTGAAGGTATAAAGGCGCTTTTCCAGTCTAGAAGAATTGGGGAGGGGGGAGCCAGTCTCAAGTAAGCTTTCAGAAGGTAAAAGCAGGCGTTAGAGAGGTTTATTCTTAACACACTTTATTTTGCACTAATGAGATCTTTCCTGCCTGTGTGAGACGCTCCAGTAACAAAAACGAACATCTCACGCAAATCCACATGACACAAAAGTTGCGAACGCCAATCCTGCGATTTCTCACACGCACCCTCGCAAACTCGAACGTGTTAAAAGCCGAGTGACGGTCCTTGCACTCTCTCCCGCCGCCTGACTGCCCGAGTGCGACCTGCCAGCCCCCCTTTCCCTCCACTTCGGAGTATCCACAAGCACGTCCTTCGAACCCCCAGAGAGCCCACCCAGTATCAAGGGCAGGGTGGGAAAGAGTTACATTGAAAAACAAAATAAATTGCATGCATACATTTTCAAATTTCATAGGGGGAGAGAGAGGAGGGGGAAAGTGCTGGGGGGAGGGGATTCGAGAACAAGGACGTAACAACCTCTCGATACCCAAAGAGGCAACAAGGAAGCCAGGCTGCATTTTCCTGTAGCATTTTAAACCAGCCGATCCTTCCTCCTCTCTCTCCAAGAAAAGAAATTCAACTGCAGCCTGAGCGGGATATAGTTTTCATGGATTGCATTTTTTTTAAATTAAGGCTTCAGATATTCGGCTCTCCAAAATACGATGTTCTGATGACAGCAGCAATTCAAACCTTTGACACCAGGGAGGGCATTTCTCTCTGTAATGCGGGTGTCATATACATTAGATAGAACATGCACATATTCCTAGGGTTCAGATACAGGTATGGTATGTGCTATCTTCTGTATAGACGAGTGTGTGAGTGTGCGTACATGCGCAATCCACAGATCACTCAATCCTGTGTATTTGCACTTAATCCAATTTAGTCCTATCAGTTTCAATGGGGCTAAATTTATTGAAATGCAATTTATGCTGGATTACTGCCAAGTAATTAGTTACAGGTTTTGAAAAGTTATTTTTTGGAAAGGATCTTAATATAAACAAAGTCTACAAAAAGGACCCCTTCCCACTCCCTCCGCACACATAACTCAAAACTGACCATCACACCGTTTCAGAATGCCAGGTCCCCCATGGATTGTTTAGCTTTTGAGTTTTAAAAGTCCTACTCTGATTAAGGAATGACACCATCTAAAAGATTAATAATCCACCCAATAAAATAAAATATGTAGAAGAAACCTATTTGGAGAAAAGCAGGTATTGTTTTAAAAAAAATCTTCTGGTGTAGCGAGAGCTCACCGAAGCAAATGCAAACGCACAGTTGTAATTAGCCAGCCAACAATTTACAGCTTATTATGTTACGCAAAATGTCACGTCTTTACTCCACGTGTGACCCGGCTACATTACAAAAAACAGCCCAACTATTCGTCCTCCACGTACAAGAACCATCTAACAATCGTCATAAGCGTTTTAGGGCTAGGATCCTAAGCAGGCTTTGCTTGGAAGTTAATGGTACTGAAAGCAATAGGGCTTACTTCGAGTAAACACGGTTGGATGGGGCAGGAACGTGACATGCTCCCAGCCCCCCCCCCCGCCCTTCTCTGCCTTTAGCTCTGCCTTTGTCGTGGAAAGACGAAGAGGGTCGCGGAGTTAAGACCCTGGAGAGTGACGAGGGACGGGGTGGCAGTCACATACCATCTGAGATCCTTTGCTTTCCTGTTGATTCACGGCATGCTTAAGGTTAGTGACGTGAAGGACCGGGGAGGGGGAAACAGGCAGAGCTGTATACATAACTTGCTCTAAACAATGTCTGGAGTGTGTTACATGCGCGCACCCGCACCGAGATGAGCGGCTATAAATAACCTATACACAACGTCCCAGTTGCTCCGCATTAACCACACATGGAGATCTACACAGATCAGTCAGTTTTATGGTATAGCAAAAACAGCCACCACAGATCTGGAACGATAAAGTACAGACAGGGGCGCTCTCGCACGCACAAGCGCGCGCGCCGCGCACACACACACACGCAGACGGTTGCAGGTACATGTCGCAAACAGAGGCAGGCAGAAACCTGGGAGGGGCTTGGAAATCATTTCCTGGTTGTTGAAGTCCCTTCCTGAACCGTCATGTCACCTGCAACTTTCAGAAGTCTTTAACTGACTCTTCTTCTCACCTTTCCCAGACTGTTTTGGGGGTTTTTTGGCGGCGGCGGCGGGGGCGCGCGACGACACTTGCGCCGCCCCCTCCTTTTCTTTCAGCACCCAGACTACAGTTTCTATCTCACAGCAAATGGAAGCGTCCCCTCACTGGTCCAGAGTGGTGTGTGTATGTGCGCGCGCGCGCGCGCGCGGCAGCGGCGGCGGCGGGGGGGGGATTATGGCGGAAGGCATTCACAACAATAAAAATTAAATCCAACAGTCGCCAGATGGCAGCTGATACAACTTGATGTGATCGCAGAAAGTGAATGAGGGTGTGCACAACAGAGTGAGAGGCGTCCAAAGGGGGTGTGAGGAGGTGGGCGAGTGGAGGAGCAGCGGGGCAGGAAAAGGGGATCGCGTACCGCCGTCCCCTCCCCACTCACGGGGAAGATGCAGAGAAGAGGTGGAGGCAGGACGAAAAAAGAGAAAAATGGAGGGGGGGGCGCTCACCTGTTCCTAACAAGCAGATCGCCGTCTCCCGGGAGTGGCACGGGCACATCGTGGCGTAGGCTCACAGCTTCTCGGAAGTTTGAGCTCAGCTTAGTCACTACCAGCTTCTTCATGGAGGTGGGGATGGCAGACCCCTGAAAATCCAGAAAGTGGCGGGAGTAGGACATGTCCACGATGGGCCGGGGCCGAGCACCACCCAAGCAAGACCGGACGGGACTCGCCAAAGGACCCAGCTGTAGTCGCTGCTGCTGCTTCCACCTCCACAGCAGCCCGCACCGCTGAGCTCCCCAAAACCTCAGCAACGCGCTGCTCTGGGCGTTCAAACTCATTGCTAATCCTGCATCTCGTCCTCTCCTTACCCCCCTTCCTTGGCTTTCTGTGCAACCTCGGGGCTCACCAGCCAAGGAGGATTCTTCCACAGGCACGCAAGCCTCAAGCAGAGGCTGCAAGGGACAGGCTCTGTCTGCACATTGCGATTTGTGTATGTAAATAAAGTCTAATGTAGCAAGCTGCAGCCTGTCTGAGTCCTCCCTTTCCCTGCCCCTCCACAACACGGAAACAGCAGATCAGCAGCAGTCGCCGCAGCAAAAATCCCCTGCAGCTGACATTGTGTTATCGTCACTAGTGCATCTATCTATATATCTATATTTTTTGGGGGGGGGCAAAGTTCTTCTCTTTTCAGCCCAGCCTGCCCTGCCAAGTTCCTGGTGCCGCCGCGGCAACAAAAACTGCGCGCGCGTTTTGTGTAGTCTGTAACAAAACAGACACAGACCCACACAGGCATATAAGCGTTAGTATCACGGCATCTAGGGGTTGCTTTCAGGCACTCAGGAAAATATGTTTTTGGAAATATATATATATATATATATATAGTGATCTTAGTATAATATATATACTGATCTTATTCTATTTGATTTGGGGTGGGAGGAGTGATCTACATGCAAATAATGTAATTGCATATTAAAACGCGCCGAATCGACTACCCCCCTCCAGTTTTTTTTTAATTTAGAAAAAGATGGAGCTGGTCTTTGTGAAATCGTTATCTATAAAAAGAAAACTCGAACACACGATTCGATCTACAAGGGCTCGTCTCGTGGAGAGAAGTTGTAGCTAATCTGGTAATGTTGTTATTAGGAGCATCCCGGAGCCGCTGGCTGCTGAGACAGGCCCCTCCCCTTCCGTGCGAAACGTTCACTTCCTCGTAAGGTGGTACAAATCAAACCAGAGCCGCTAGCAACCGCTAGTGAAAACTGCACTTGCATTGGGGAAAGGATAAAAACAACAGCAATTTACGAAAGGATTTAAAGCATCTTTAAGGATCTGGGTGCGTGTGCATGTGTGAGCTCCATATAAAGGGGAAAAAATACTGCTTGTGTCCTTCTAGTCTTCAGATACACATGAAATGCACTTTACAGCCTCATAGCTTTTATAACCCTATATAACAAAACAGACTGGCAAATCCATGGACTCGCCTCCCTCTCGCAATAGTTATGGCATTAAATAATACTGCCTTATATTTATTTTTGGCCTAAACATTTACCCACTCTTCTTATCTCTTGGATAATGCTCTTAAATCAGCCTCTCCAATGTTTAGTATTGCATCGGGCAATATAGTATAATACAGTCTGGTCGAAAGATTCTTAAAATGTTTTCCAAGACCTGCCAATCTTTGCCTAGTGTTGGATGTAGATGGAAGCCAATGAGCAAGAAGTATTGGCTGCAGTCCGATACAGTTATCTGGGAGTAAGTCCCATTGAACTCAACAGGGTATACTTCTAAGTAGACTTTTATAGGATTGCAATGATTATGACATAAAAAGTGATTATTTAGAAGTTTTAAAAAGAAATATCCAGCACTATGTCAGAAATCCCATTTCTAAATTGCATAGTATTAATTGATTTTTTTTTTTAACAACTCACATTTTACACAAAACTGCAGTTTCAAGTGATTTCTTTAGCATTCTGGCATATAACTTTTATTTTTTAATTTTTTTAAAAAGAGAATAAGCCTCACTTCTCTTTCTTGTTTGAATATTCATCAATTGATCAAAAAAGATTCAGCAATATTTTTCATAATGCAGCTTTATCTTAGAAATAAGTTTGGGCTCTAAAATAGAAATAAGAAACTTATTTCAAACAAACGAACCTAAATTTGGAGTGCGAGTGGGTACTTACTTTGTGTGTGCCCCCATCCCCCACAACACAGGACATGAAACAACACAGTTAAGTTTTCCAGAACTTCAACTGTGCAGCAGCACATGCGTTTGACACAGTGCTGTAGCCAATCGAGGTTTTCTATAACAAACCCTTGTACCTCTGTCTTCCTCGAAAAATATTTGAAAATCTTTAAGACTTTCGTCGTGATCGTTAGTCTTGAGAAAAACCAAAAACAAACAAAAGGAATTTAAAATTAAACAAAGCAATTAAAAAGATTGACAGGTATGGGTTTGTATGAGACCTATTTGTAATTGTCAGGGTGACGTTGGCAAGAGGAGGAGGAGTAAAAAAAAATCTGAAGCAGGAAAAGCAGCTCGATGTGTCTGTCTATCAGTTGAGACTGTCTGAAAGCTCTGGGATCTGAATGTGTGCTATATTTCAGTGAAAAGAGAAGAGAGGGAGAGTGGATCTCTTTCTCTCCCAGGAGTTTAAACGGGGGGGGGGGGGACTGTTCACGTTAATCTCTCCCACCCTGTGAATGTCTCTGCTTCTCCCCCCCCCTCACACACTCTCTCCGGGGGTTGCCTGGTTTGGGGGCTTTTGTTTGTTTTTGCTGTTGCAGATCAAGATCAACTATAAAATAATAATCCACGTTAAAAACGTGTTTACATTATACTAGTATCAGAAGAAGCTGCGATCTTTGGAAGGAAAAAAAAGAGCGAGAGAGAGGGAAGCAAGGCAGAAAAGTAGTCCTCTCCGGTGATGCCACTGTTTGATCTGTGACTCTTTGGAAGGTGGAGGAGGAGTGACTGACAATTCCCATCCGGTGTTATCTGTATGTATGGGGGCTTTACTCCTTTTTACTATTTGCTTTCTTGTTCAGACTAAGTGATGGGAGGAGAAGGAAAGACTGGATCGACCTCGTTTTCTGCACAATGAAAAAGCTATTAGCGCAGTAAAAACCACCATCGCCACAATCCACGAGTTTTTTGTTTTTTGTTTTAACAAGCCAGCGAACGAGAAAGTTGCTCTTTGAGACTCTTTGATCTTGGAGAAAGGCTGGGGGGGGGGGGAAGTGTCTGAATTCACCGTCTCATCGTTTGCTGCTTGCTCCATTCTCCGCCAAGACGAAGAGGCAGAAGAAGTAATTAAGGAGGGGTGGAGGGAGAAGAAGGCGAAGGGAAAGCAAGCGCGCAAGCCGGATCAAGTAAACGGATTTGGGCTGCACGTCGTCGGAACGAGCCACCTCTTCATCTTGTGCATCTTCTTCTCCCGCTCGCATCTTCGGCAGAGGGACCGAGGCGTGAGAGCGAGCGAGCGAGCGAGCGAGCGCGAGCTTTGTTTTGTCTATCGAAGTAACTTTTTTAAAGAGTGGAGGAGGAAAGCGAGAAGGGCGTGTGTGTCTGTGTCTGAGGGGGCATTGGAAGGTCAGAAATCAACCTTGTAAATGAAAACATTTCCTCAGCGAGTTTTTGGAGTGGCGGCGGCGAGTGGCATCACCGTGCCCAGTCTGGGGGCCGCCGCATTCCTCCACCACTACCACCACCACCACCACCTGCCCCCCCCTTACAAGGAGCTGACCCGGGAGAAGGACGCCAAACTAGCCGCGCGCACCGAGGAGCGAATCCGCGCAAACTTTTTGCCCCCTCCCCTCCCCTCCCCCCTCCCTCCCCGTCTCCCTCCCTCCCGCTCTCTCCCTCCGCGGAATTAGAAGTTGAAGAAGCCCTTTGGCCCCCAGTTCTTCCTCCCCCCCTCCATCCTTTCCTCCCCTTCCCTTCTCCCCTCCATTCCCCCCTTTTTTATTAGTGTTGTGTGTGTGTTTGTTTCTGCATGAAAAGAGTGGGGATTGGAAGAGTCCTGTGCGGAAACTCTCCAGCGGCGGCAGAGGGAGGAGGAGGAGGTGGTGGAGGAGGAGGAGGAGGAGGAGGGCGGCTGAAGAGACGGCGGCAACACCAGCATGCCGAGGAGAAAGCAGCAAGCTCCCCGGCGCTCTGCAGGTAACCCCCCGCCTCCTCCCCTCCTTCCCACAGCCCCTCGCTCGCTCACACTTTCCCACTCCGCCGCCGCTCTCCTCAGTCCTACCCGAGGAGGGGAGGGGTTAACTTCGCCCAGCAAGGCCTGCAGCAGAGATCCCCCCCCCCCATCTTCCCATGTCTCTGTAGAGAGAGGTTAAATTAGGCCTTGAATGTCTTAGAGAGTCTTCGTATCAAGAAAGGGCGGGCGAAGAGGGGGGCTTCGTGGGCTCGGTGGGATCTAGGCAACATCTCTTAGGAGAGGCTTGTTCTACTTTGCACTTCTCTGCAGGCAAAGGTGGAAGCCAGAAAGAGCAGCCTC